>NW_011499847.1:228987-280946 GCF_000495115.2 Populus euphratica | reverse complement strand
CCTGTCCCGTCCTCCTCCACCGCCGTTCCCGCCGCGATGGTCGAGGGAATCGACCGGCATGTTAATGACTTCGGCCATCGGGGTTTGGGTTTGGGGATTTTTTTTGAGGTAGTGAAAACCCTAGAGGAACTTTTGAGGGCTTAAAATTTTGGGGGAAAAAGCAGAGAAGAAATGAGAAGGTGTGTTCGCGTGCTTGGGGAATGGGTTTCTCCAATAGTTTTTAAAATCGACCCGGGGTCACGGGTCATGGATTTTAATCAGGTCATCCCGGGTAGACCCAACCACATTATTTTGTTAAAAGAAATAAATGTTAAAATCGACCCGGGATCAAGGGTCATGGATTTTAATCAGATCATCCCGGGTAGACCCCAGATTTTTTATAAAACAAAACCACATTATTTTGTTAAAAGAAATAAATAATTTTTTTTTTTCCAGGTCTTGTCAAATTATCAAGGGTTTTCTACCGGCTCACTCGGGTTTTTACCTTCCTTGATTTTTTCTTGAACCTGATTTGATAGGTCCCTGGTCAACCCGCAAAACTATGGTTCAGACTCGTTAAGTCTTTGCATGCCAGTTTCCTGTTACTTGATATTCCTTTTAATTTGTACAAATACATGTGCCCGATTGAAGCTATGATTCAATCTACTTTTTATAAAAAAATAATTTTATTTTAAGTTAATTATTTTAGTATTTATTTATTGTTTTAATATATTGATTTTAAAAATATATTTTAAAATTTTATTATTATAATATATTTTCAAAAAAATAAAAAACAATCACCATTATATTTTTAAATATTTATCAATAGATTTTTTTTTGTTACATGTGTGATTTATATAACTTGACGATTTCTAAAAAATAAAGAGTATTGTATCAAGATATTTCATTTCAGGTAAACAAAAAAGACTGATTCGATCTCTAAAACAGTAGTATATTTACAGAATGACAATCTCTGTTTAATTTTAATTTTAATTTTAATTTTTAATCAAATCTTAAAAAAAATACTTGAATATAGACTAATTCGTTCTGTGATGAACTATTTTACTGTCACCGTCTCCCAAAACTGAACATGGTAGGATCATACATAGCAACTTTAATTATTTTTTATCTCAAAACTAAAAAAATTTTAATAAAAAAAATCCAGTCACTGCAGCCATTTGATCTGCTCCGGTATTGAATATGATTTTTTTAATATTTAATTTGCTCCAATATTTAATTAAATTTGATGATTGCATGCTCAACTATAAACGAATTAAATAAATAGTATCCCTTTTATGCTTGTCCTTGGATTAAAATAAGCAAACAATATTATGATTAAAATCGTACAAATAGTGTTAAGATATGCATACTCACCGTTATTTAATAACAATATTTTTATTATAGTGATGATTACTTTTTACAGTATATGTTTTCAAAAAACATTCAAATATATTTTTAATATCAATATATTAAATAAATAATGTAGATATAGCTTTTTTGTTGATATACATTCCAATGGTAAAAGCTATATAGAAAAGCATTTTTTTAATATTTAACATTTTTTGAAAATACGTGTTTACCAATAACAAACATGCACCGTTATCATTAAACCCGATGTACTTGCATTAATTTAAAATATTTTTGTCAAAATAAAATAAAAAAAACCTACTTTACCAATCTTGACCTCAGGACAAGCAAAACTAGGTTGAGAGCATCCCAAGCCCGGCCCGCTCGTAAAATACTACACTCCCAAACAATTACATTCTACAAAACCCTAGCCTCCTCTCTATATAAATAGAGAGATTATATCGGGCCAGGGTTTCTTGCTGTGGCGAGCCTTCATTTTGTCTGCAGAAACCTCTCGCATCACTACCATGGTGGCCACCAAGAAGACAGTAAGTTTCTCTCTCTCATCAACATTTTTTCTTTCCAATTATTCTTTTAATTGAAAAAACGATTAAACTTTTCTGTTCTTTCTTGTGTTTCTTTGATAATTGCAGAAGAAGACTCATGAGTCTATCAATAACAGACTGGCACTGGTCATGAAGAGTGGAAAATACACCCTGGGGTACAAGACTGTGCTGAAATCTCTCAGAAACTCAAAGGGCAAGCTCCTATTTTCTGTCTCCTTTACACCTAGTTTTTTTTGTGATTTGAGGTTTTTTTTGTTGATCTGATTAATGGGGCTTGCGTTTTACTTAATTTTCTAAAAGGGGTTCTGATTGAAGAGGTACTTTACCTTGATCTGTGAGGTTGTGAGGGTTGTTTAGTGGAGAAAGCTGTGCGCTTTTTTTTTCCTTCTGATTTTTAATAGTGCTGTGGTTGGTTTTTTGGTTTGGTTCTTGTGGGGTCTGTTTGTTTTATGTGTCAAGAGATTTCTTAAATAAACGTGTGTTTGTGTTTGCAGGGAAGCTTATCATCATCTCCAACAATTGTCCTCCTCTGAGAAAGTCTGAGATTGAATATTATGCTATGTTGGCCAAGGTTGGAGTTCATCACTACAATGGAAGTGAGTTTCTTGAATTTGCTCTAACATCTCTCTCGCGTCATTCATTGCATTTTCATGTCTAGTTATGAATTTAGCTTTAGAAGCTTGCTTTTTGTATCCAGGGTCAATTTGTGTTTTAAAATTAGGAATTTGATTTCTTTTTTTCATTCTGGAATCTATTGGTTTTCTTTTAGGGCTGGCTTTACCAAAATCATGAAGGTTGATGTTTGCATGGCTCATTGTTTCTTTTCTTATTTGATATAATTAATGGTTAGGTAGTCTATAAAGTGCAGTATAGCATTCAAATTGACATTTGATGATGTTACCTATTTTAAGGTCATAGCTCATCTGAAAAGCATGCAATATATATTTGAAATCTGAAGGTTAGTCCATTGAATAATCCCATAAAGATTAGAGGAGGTTCTCATGGGTGTTTCTCGGCACTGTGTTATGACATCAGCTGTTGCTCCTGTGTCTTTTTCATGAAAGAATGCTATAAAGATTAGAGGAGGTTCTGATGGGTGTTTCCCTGCACTGTGTTATGACATGAGCTGTTGCTCCTGTGTCTTTTTCATGAAAGAATAGCTGCTCATCCATAATTTGATCTTCACTTTCTGTAACAAACTGCAAAGTCTTTCTTGAATTCTAAACAGTTCATGTGTTATCAAGTTTTGTCAAGTTGGGTTATTTTCATTAAAATTTGTGTTTAATATTGTGTCAGATAATGTTGACTTGGGCACTGCTTGTGGAAAATATTTCAGAGTATGCTGCCTCAGCATTATTGATCCAGGTAAATAGAAGTGGCCTTCGTTTTGATATTTACATGCATTATGTGATTTTTGTTTTCTGATCGTGGCAATCTCATGTGTTTTGTTCAGGTGATTCCGATATCATTAAGAGCGTACCTGGTGATCATTGACCCAGTTTCCAAGCAATAGCATGTTTACTTAGTTTTGGTTCCTTTTCCATTTGGAATGCGGGTTTCAATTGAGAGCACTGTGATATTTTGTTAACAAGCACAATTTTTCTGAACCTCTATGCTTCCTTGATAGCCATTTTCTATCTACTAGATGTCTGAGTGAATCTATCAGAGTACTTTATTTCATGTGTTAATTTTTATCTCTATTTTCTTCTCCTAGTCGGTGTTTTGTGGCTTGTATCAGAAGTTACAGTCTCTGATTAAGACTTTCAGTCTCTTTGATGCTCATTGCCATCGACGTCGTGTATCAAATCCATCTGAACTTGCTTTTAAGGATGATAACCAGCTTCGGGTGCTTTGTGGTCACCTTATAGGTTTTATCTTGGTGCCAGTTATACCTGTCAAATCTATGGCCATGGTTTGATGTTGTCTGGTCTTCCAGCACTTTCATCCTGAACAGCCAGTGATGAAGAAAAAAATTAAGGTTTTCAATTCCGAGGGATGTACACCTCCATAGAGTGCCAGAGGTTTTCAATCTTCCTGCTCCCGTTGCTGGTTTTATTGGCCCCTGTAAGCACAAATTTAGTAGTAAGAGTGAGGAGCGGGACTTTTTTTTTTTTTTTTTCTAGACTAATTTCTTTATTCTATAAACTACAGACAAGGAAAAAAAATGTCAGGTAATGTTTTATAAAAAGCGAACGCATCCTAAATCAAAGGAAAATACCATTGAAAAAAGAAAATCAAGTTTTTCTATTTTTAAAAAATCCAAGCTCTTATAGTTTTTCTATCTATTTTCTTTTCTCAAAGAAAAGAGAAAATTCAGATTCTAAATTATATATTTCGTGTAATTGGTTTAATATGTTTTTTCATGGAAGCCAACTCAGGCAAGTTACAAGTCAGTATTTATAAAAAAAAAAAAAAAAGTTTTAATAGGTTTTTCCTTTAGCTAATCAAGTTATCACCTAATCAGATCCCTATTTATATTTATTAAAGATGAATTAATTTCCTGTTTATATTTATTAAAGTTAGGCTCTAATAATTTATTTGTTTATGTGTTTAAAAAGTATTTTAAAAAAATTAAAATTTTTTTATTTTTTAAAATTAATATTTTTTTAGTATTTTCAGATTATTTTAATATATAATATTAAAAAAATTATTTTAATATATTTTTAAACAAAAATAAATCTCAAAACAAATTTAAAACAGAATTCTTCTATCCATCACAATAATTTTATTCGGTATATAATTTTACACATATTATTCGTAGTAAAATTATTGATGAAAACTAAAAAGCAAACATAAAAAGGTCCTTTTTATTTCCCATACTTTTGGATCTGACCGTATCTTCGAGGAACGCAAAATCCATTTCCGCCACGCCGCCGCCACAATCATCGATCAAAACTTACTGTTAAGTAAATGTAAGATCATTGATTTATTTTTGAAAAACCATTTGCGCAATTAACTACAGAAGTAAACAATGGAGAGTTTCACAGCAGAAGATCTGTCAACAATCGGAGGAATAGCCACTGTTTCTCTTCTCCATTCTTTCATTCCAACACATTGGCTTCCTTTCTCTATTGTCGGGCGTGCCCAGAAATGGACTCTCTCCAGAACTCTCCTTGTCAGTATGTACTCTCTTCCCGCTGTCTTGCCTTGCTTTTCCGTTTAGATCCGGGTCTCTTTCTTTATGTACTTGTAAGAAAATAGAAAATTATTAGTGAGTTTTGATTATTAAGAACATATGAAGAAAAAGGTTGCGTCTTTAGCAATTTGCTATAGCACTGCATGTTTAGTGCTTGAAATGATTTATTTTTTCATGAAAATGTGATGTGAATCTGCCAAGTTGATTAGCTTGATTTCTTAGTGTTTAATTTTGTTGGAGTTTTCTGATGTGATTTTAAGCTGGATGGTTTTAAATTTTGTGTCTTAATGTCTGATCGGGTTGGCAAAGAGTGTGTTTCGCAGTGCGTTAGCGAGTGCTTGGAAGCGCTCTCTAGGTGCCTTCGATGGTTTTGGCATCCCTATGTCAAATCATTGAAAAACACCCAAAAATGGATGCTTTTTCAGCGGAAAATCTCTTTGTAATAGCACATCCAAAGGCATTATCAAATACACTCTTAACTCGACAATGTTTCAAAACTTGGCACTGTATTTGGTCATGCTGATGTTTTGAGATCAACTTCATTGGTTCTATTCTAGATTCAGATTTGTATTGGAAATTAAAAAATTTCATGATTTATGGTCTCATTATGTATTATGATACAATATTGGTGTTGCCATGCCTGTGGTAGTTATCATTATTGCTTTTGTTTTCTTATGCAGCTGCATTTGGGGCAGTTTTGCATGTGCTATCTACTTCACTTCTTGGTATAACAGCAATTACTATGGCGAATACTATTGCTGGTGAAGAAACAGTTCACAAACTTGCTTCGCTTTTGCTTATAATTCTTGGTGGTTGTTATATGATACTGTTTCTGTCTGGGAAAGGAGGGCATAGTCATTCTCATAACCAGCCTATGGAGAAAATGGCCGTTGCAGGGCTTGTCCTTGTTCCTGCATTATCTCCTTGTGCAACAACTCTCCCTGTTTTTCTTGCTGTTGGGAATTCATCCTCCATGATGGTGCTTGCTATTATTGTGCTGCTATTCAGGTATCAATGTTATGTCCATTCTGCATTTTGGGTAGTTATTTTGCTTATTGTGGAGTTTCATACTTAGATATGCCTCTGCTCATCTTGGTTGGGATAAAAATATGATCAATGAACCCGTGTCTGTATATTTTCTGGTTGCCAGTTTTATTTATTTCTTATTTCTTATTGGAGTCTCTCCTTTTGATGCTTTCTGGTGTAATAATCATGTCCAAAACTATTAACATGAATATGCAGAAGTTTTTATCGGTGTTTGGATTACTTTTTGTGCATCTTACTGGTATAGATCTCTAATCATCCACTATCAGGTGCAGAATAATTTCTCTCTGTGTTTATTTACTGTTCCTGCATTCCTTTTATGGTTATATGAAGAGTTCCTAAATTAAACTAGACTATTTGAAATCATATTCAAATGGCGTACTGAGATTGTGTCTTTTCTTATACCAGATCTGGTTAGTAAAGATTTAGTTGAGTTGGGTCGTTGTTTCTTCCATTAATTAGAAGCAGGTAGCTAAACTTAAGTGTTTGGATTGCTGGATTTCCTGTTTAACAGACCACCTTATTGGGCTCTCCATATTTACTAGAAACATAAATTAATTGCATGGAATTTGCTTGAGGAAAAAGAAGTCCAGAATATGAAAGTTACATTCACTCTACGTTTATTTGTTTAATTTGTGTGGGAATTCTTATATTTGATATTAAACAGTTGGATAAACCATTCTCTTATCTTTCCTTAGTTGCCGTTCTGAATGTTAAGTTGTGCAATAGTCAAAACCATGTAGGTTTATTTGCCGCGATATAAAGATTGATTGACACTGGATCATTTTTTGGTGGCAGCACAATAACTGTGATGACATCTCTTGTGGCTCTATCATTCTACGGTGCCAGCCAGCTCAAGTTTCATTGGGTTGAGCGATATGACAAACTTCTTGTTGGTTCAGTTCTATGTTTGGTAGGAATCTTGACGCTTATTTTTCATGATCATGATCATGATCACCAAGGACATGGAGATTTCTCAGGGGAGCATTTGAATAGGAAACTCATCGGCCTTTGAGCTATCCTTTTCTGGTATCATGCTATGGGTGTTGTTATAATCTTACAACATATGTATCTTTATTGCATTCAAGTTTTAGCCATTAGGTGTCTATCATGTTACGTTTCTCAGAGCCAATGGAACTCGAACTGTACAGTAATGAAATTATTTTGTCATGAAACACATTTTCTTTTTGGGAATATCAACTCCAGTTTTTCGAAACTCCTTTTCATCTCAACGTTTAGCCTTCGAACAGATTATGGAATTATTTTGGATCTCACTACAGACTTCCATTTTAGTGCTAAAAATCCTATTGCATAGTTAAGATTGTTGTGCAGGCTTCCCATCTCATGAGCTTAGCTCGAGAATTGACCCGGAATTGGGCCTGGTCATTGTGTTATCAGATCAATCTGATAAAATACATTAAAATTATATCATGTCCCTAACCTTGCCAAAATACATTAAAAAAGTAATATCATAGTAAAGATTTTAAATCAAATGCAGATGTGACAAGTTCCACCAATTCAACTTATTTAATTCAAGAGATGTTATCTTCATTTTAAATCATAGTAGAGACTAGAGGAGAGTTGAGAAATTTTGGCTTGAGCGTGGAGGTCAGTCTGCACAAAACAAGTGAGCTGCCCTTATGTTTTTGTCGAAGTTACTATGGCATCCATGTTCAAACCATTCATGAAACATTTGGAGAGCTGATCTCGTTCCTTGGTGAATCTGTTTCTATCAGAGGTATTAAATCCAAATCCACGTGGTAGGATGACTTGAAAAGTTCACAATCATGCTAGCATGATGTGGGCTAGCTTTCAAGTTAAAATAAAAATAATATTAAACGATTAAATTTGAATAACTCTATAAGGTTTTTAGTAATTTGATTGATCCAGTTAAACTTAATTTAAATCTGAAAATATTAATATTAATGAATTTTTTAAAATAGCAAAGTGATTTTGTTTTGATAAAAATAATAATTTGAGTTGATCTAGTGACTCATGAGTTGACCAATAATCTAATTTTTTTTATTTAGTCTCTAGAATGGATTTAATTCTACCATGTATTTGACTAAATAAATGTTTCTAATGCATCAATCCAATTCTATATTTATCCCAATATTTATCCCAATTTGATGGTGAATGACATGCTTAAAATATAACAAGAAATTAAAAACCTAATTTCAATATTCAAAATCAGAAACAAAAAATATTTACTCTTAACTATTATAAAGACGCCAATCTATGGCAACAAAATAACTAGCTAGGCATCTGAAACTTATCTGCACAAGTGAATATCTAATTAATTTTCAAGAAGATTTTTGCAAGCCGGCGAAAACGAGAGTTCACTTTCCAAAGTATAGAAATGATGGAGGTAAAAACAAGCAAGCGAGAAGTTGACAGGGAAAAAGGGAAAAACACGGATGAAGCAGACCGCAGCAGCCTTTGACACGTTCAAAAACCATCATTTTCACTTGGTTATCATCATCACCATGAACCATTCTAACAATGTAAGTATTTAGTAAACACCTAACCTCACAAAATTCATCAACAGCTTCAAGTTGGTATTAAAAAATATATGATTCCCACCAAACGGCTTGTATCTCTCATGGTGAATTATCGGCCATTAAAAAATAATCATCTAGATAGTTTCTCTTCAAAGATAACTAGTATGAGAAAAAAGAGCCATAATTAAACTAATCTTATACATTGCGATAACTGGTAGTTCTGCTGCATCAGAGGCATTCCTTTCTCTTATTAAACAACTTTGTTCATCAAATCGTTTGCAATCTATCTATATTTATGAAATGAATATTCCATAAGAGTAAAAAAAAAATCATAAATTGTTAAAAAAAAAACCTAGAAAGGTAAGAAAACCACATGAACCAGATGTTATTGAACAAAAAACGTCAAGTCTAGAGGCCTTAAGTCTTAATCTGAGGTTATTAAAAGAATATTATCAAAGGAAAAGGAACAAATGTTATCGCTAGCAGCAGCAGCAGCAGATTAAAAAATCTCTCAAAACCCCAGAAAGAAAAGGCTCGAAAATCACAATATCCAGACGGTAGTTTGGATCATGATACATTATCATAAAAAAATTATGTCCCTTGTTGCATCAATCCAAGCATGGGAGGGTTACTGGCTTGGTTAAAAGGGTTCAAAGATAACACTCGATGGACGACATGCAAGAAGATTCCCTGTTTTATTGCAACCTATTATATAATATATATATATATCATCATGAGCTTTGGAGATAAATAAATAAAGAAACCATGCAACAATTTTCTCATGTTTCTTCTGCACAAAGCGATTTATGTTTAGGTTGGCGTGGAAAGAATCGTTGAAGGGTGGCTTTTGGTTTGCATTAATTAGTCAAGGAAAGGGATTTTACATGGCTGCTTGTTCTTGAACGCAGTCAAGCTACCTGCCCCGTTGCGTTTTCCTGGCTAAAGCCGGGAGATATCTTACTTTCCAAGCTACCTTCCTAGACCCTCGAAACCATTAATTGACGATGATACAACTACCCTTTCCTCTTACCTCCATATTTTCTCAACGATTTTAAATAATTAAAAAAGAGAGAGGCTAGTCTGGTCTTCCCCTCCAAAACCGTGTGTCCCTTTCAAATACTGCGTGTGCCAACTAGCAAGCAAATTAATTCTACAGCAAAAATTAATTAAAATGGAGAAGTGATATTCACGATTTATTTATGAACTAAATAAAATTATCACATGCACCTTGTAAGGAAGGATAGAGCATAATTTCCTTCCTGAACCTTGACTCTTTCGACTTCTGATCAGCCGCTTTCCAATCTTCTTGACATCGGAGAATGAACTGTCCCACGCCATCCAGAGAGAGAGCAAGCGAGAGAGAGTGGATTTTTATGTATTTTTGGAGAATGAAATTACCTCATCATTTTACACTGTTATTAGAACACTAACCTGAAAGAGATTTAAATTACTAATTAAATTATCGGTTCAATTCATTGATCACGCGCGAGACCAACTGTTTTAGTTAATTTGATAGTATTAATTTTGTTTTTATTTATTTATTTATTTATTGGTATTGACATGATTGGGGCTTGAACATGTTTTGCATGGTTAATCTGATCATTACAACCCGGTTAATTATATTTCTTGCCATACTACGGCTTAGCTCTCATTTTGACATGTTTATGTTTTTTTAAGTATGATCATAAAAGACTAATTATATGAAAATCACTTCCAACTAATAATTTCCTTGCACATTTTACACACGGAATATGTTGCATGATATCTTTGATTTAGAAGGTGTTTAAGAATGTGATATTAGTTGTTTTTTTAAATATTTTTTATTCAGAAACGTGTTTAAAAATGTGATATTAATTGTTTTTTCAAGTATTTTTTATTTAGAAATATATTATAATAATATATTACAATAATTTTTAAAAAAAATTACTTTTAACATCAGCATATTAAAACAATCCAATAATATAAAAATTTAATTTTAAATAAATATTTTAAATATTTTAAAAACATCATTTGAAATATAATTTCAAACGGCCTACCCATTCAGTTAATGTTTGAACATGTAAAATTTCTTCTTCTTTTTCCAAGACATATCTTTAATTTACAGAAAAATAACATTAAATTAACTAATATGTGTTGATGCATATGCAATAATTTCTTGTCATTTGTTTTTGGGTACCTTTCTTCTTGTTTTTTATTATTTCTACAATAATTAAACTCTCTTTGTAAAAATAATTTTTTTTGTGGTACAAGTTTTGAGGCATTACCAAAAATTCCATTAATATTATTTATCAAAAAATGAAGAGAAAAAAATTCCCTGCGACTCCTATCTTACATTACATGATTTCTTTCAAGACTAAAACTTATCATCTAATCTCAATTACACATTCAAATATTTTTTTATCAATTAAAAAATAAATAATTTTTATTTCTCAATTAAAGCATTCCATTAAATACAATTAACAAGATCATTTATTATATGTATGTTTCTCACAAATTTTTTATTAGAGGATAAAATTAAAAAAAGTTTTGTTTTATTTTAATATGATGCAAAAGAAAAATATGCAAGTGAACTCTAATTAGAGCTAATATTTGGAAGATTTGGAGTGTTTGTGAGTATTATAACGGTTGTTTTTAAATAGTTTTTGCTTAAAAATATATCAAAATAATATTTTTTATTTTAAAAAATTTATTTTTGATATTAACATATTAAAAAAAATGAAAACATATATATATATATATATATAATTTAAAGTAAAGAAAAAACTAAATAAAAAATTTAATTTTTTTCATAAATACTTATAAAAAATTAAATGAAAACTCTTTCAATTTCCTCCTCTGGCAAGGATTATACAAGGAACACACGGATATTTAATATATCATTAACTGTGTTTAATAAAATAATTCAAATGAAAAAAAAAAAATTCTCTTACAGTACAGCTGATACAAGTTTTTTTTTTTTTTAATACAACATTAAAACTACCCTAATAGCTGGCGTTAGATTTGAGGTTTGATTTTCGTTCCTACACAATGAAGGCTGTTACTGTTTGAAAATTATATATTATTCTCTCTCGAATTAAGAAGAAAACAATTAGCAAAAATACAAATTTCCAGCTTTACCCTCATATCTCTCACGCGGTAACGCTGCACGCTCTTTTGTTTTGGCCTTTATCTTGTAAAGTACCGCATTTACCCCTATAGATAATCTCTCACGCGGTCTCGTGTGTCAGACACTCCTATTTAAGACACCAAGCATGACACAGCCACCTCCCTCACTTGAATCTCTGTTTCATTCTTCATCGGTTACGGGCACACAGCAGCGGTAGTCTCAGCACACTCTGTCATCGTCGACAGCAACAATGGCCGACCGAGTTTATCCTCGTGATGACTCACCACCACAGACTACCGAGCTCAAGCAGCCTCCGCCGCCACCCCAGGAAGAGGATGATCAAGCACATCACCCACAGTCACCGAAGAAACTTGCCGGACCTCAGTCAGAGAAACCGGGCCAACCACCACCAGGAACTTACGTCATCCAGATCCCTAAAGACCAAGTCTATCGAGTTCCGCCACCAGAAAATGCTCAACGCTTCGAACGTCTCTCCCGCCGTAAGCCCCGCCGTAGCCATTGCTGCTGTTGTCTCTGCTGGTTCCTCTCATTCCTCGCTGCCTTCCTCTTCCTCGTCGGCCTCGCTGCAGCTATCCTCTACCTCGTTTTCCGACCCGAGTCGCCGGATTATTCAATCGAGCGTGTCTCCATTTCGGGGTTAAATCTGACGTCATCAGGACCGATCTCTCCGGAGTTTAACGTTACTGTGAGAGCTAATAACCGTAACAATAAAATTGGAATTTATTACGAAAAAGGAAGTTCCGTTAATGTTTATAACGACGGCGTTAAAATGGCTGCGGGATCGTTGCCTGTTTTCTACCAAGAGAAAAACAATGTGACGGTGTTTGTAACGTCGTTAAAGGGATCAGCTATTGAGTTAACGAGTGGTGTTCGTACGGCTTTAGTCGACGGGGTTAGTAAAGGAACTGTGCCGTTTAATCTGGTTTTGAGGGCTCCGGTCAAGTTTAAGGTTGGGTCTGTTAAGACATGGAAGATTACCGTCAAAGTTGACTGTGATTTGACGGTGGATAAATTAACGGCTTCTGCGAAGATTGGGTCTAAAAGTTGTGATTATGGTGTGGATTTGTGGTAGTTTAGAGGTAGTGCATCTGGGATCATTTTTTTCCCTTTTTTATATATTAATTAATTTTTTTTTTAATGAGATTGTGGTTCTAGTAATAGTGGTAGAAATATTACAAATTAATGGAACAAATATTTCAGAATTAAAAATATATATACCATGAATTTATTCTCTTGTAAATTATTTCATTGGTGAGTGGCATGCACGTCACGGATTGATGGAGTCCATTTTGTGGCATAATATTATATTTATTTTGGCTTAATCCCTTGGATATTATTACAAATGAAGCTCTGTAAAGATGGTTCTAGCTGATTAATTGAGGTAAATGAGCTTAAATTATTCTAAAAAATGGTCAGAGGAAGAGCAAATCTAGGAGGAAGATTATCGAGCTGCCAAAAATGGCTGTCAACAATCATCTTTTCTCTACTTCTACTCTGTTAATCGTTTGATCAGGAGACTCTCGAGATTAAGCTTATTTTTAATGGATTTTAAGTAAGCTATCTATATTAATAATGGTGTGTTCATTGGGTTTATCTTCTTAATCTCCTTTACAATTTAAATAAAACATTTTAACACCAATTAAGCTGTAATTCATTAACCTCAGCCCTGTACTCTTAACATATTTAAGATCACTTATGCAAGAACTAATCATGCCGGAGAGAATTTTATTGGCCAGAGAGGTTGCCTCAGCTTCTACGAAACTAAGATTTGTTTAACATACTGTTTGGTTTTTTAAAGGTTTAATTTTTCTTCTACGAAACTGAGATTTGTTTAACATCCTGTTTGGTTTTTTAAAGGTTTAATTTTTTAATGTTTTTAAATTGATTTGATACGCTAATATGAAAAAACAAAATTCTAAATAACAATAACAATAACAATAATATTTTAATATATTGTTTTAATAAAAAACACACTAAAAATTCATTATTATCATATTTTTTCAAGTAACTTCTAAATCTATTAAGCTGGGATTTGAGAATGAACAGCCAAGAGAGATGCGTTTATCACTATGTCTTTTTTTTAATCAAGAATAACTTGAGGTGTGAAAGCCTGTCCAGTGTTTCAAACAAAATAAATCTGACAATAAAGAAAATGTCCAAAACAGGTGGGTCCAAATTGAATAAGCCGGATTCAATTTGGACAAGTTCTTCGTTGAACAATCTAAGTTTATGTAATTCATGCGTGCCACAATTTGGACCAGTTCAGAGTTTGGGAGAGCGTGTTTGTATTTGTATATTGAAGCAAGGCCTCTTGCCCTTCCACTCGTAGTGACATGAATGCTCTTTCAAGCAAAAAACAAGGATCAGGAATACAAGCAAGATGGCGACCTCGTCTGCTTGAACTCTTTCTCATATTAATTTTGGCTTATATTTTTTTTTTCTCATTTCAATTCTATTTCTCTGATGTAGACACCTAGCCAACTAGCCATTAATCAAGGTTTGAACTACTGATAAAGGGTATATGTAGGATCTGGCTCTTGTTTATGAGGGGGGGCAAATATTGTGTGATCAAATGTGGGATTTTTTCGAGGAAGAAAATAGTTAACGATATCAACAACGTAACGGCAAAGACACCTTCTGCCTGGATTTTAAGTCTTTTGTGTGATCAATCACCTGTGTATGTCAGCTGGCGCTGAAGCTTGAAATGATCATAGTGTTAGGTTGGAGGGGTGCCTCCTTTTTCTTTGTTTTTTGATGACTTGTTCTTATGTTGATTTTTTTCTTCTTTTTTTATGCTCATTCTCTTCTTTTTCCTTGCTAGATAGGGTTTTCTTCCTGTTGTTATTATTACCAACTTCATCCACCAGGTTGCTTATTTGGCTTGAATGAATTAGAGATTTGTTTTCTGATATGTTCTGAAACCTTAATGTTGATATAAAAAAATATTAAAAAATAACTATCATTTTAATTTTTTCTTAAATCTTAAATATACATCATATTAAATAAACTCAAATTAACCTTAGTTAACTTGCCTCGGGACTGTTTACTAACTTTGGATAAAACCTTAAAATACTACCTGACACTAGCATGAAGAAAACACAAAACTACCAAGAAGACCCCAGGAACTCCTGCAGATAACCGAATCCAAATGCATGGAACGTAAGTCAGAATCCAGTTCAGTGCCATGTCCTACCAGTTTTTAGTGACGGGGACCAATACAAGAACTGAAACCATACACACAGTGACATAGAGAAACAGGAAAATATAAATCCAAATGATCACTGCATTGAATGCACTATATAGCACATAATCAAGACGATGAGAAAAATGGGGAGCGATTTTATCTGAATTCTGATAATAATTATTAATTAATAAAGAAAAACATAAAAAAAAGAGGAGAGGAGACTATACAGATCCTCTTACATTGAAGAGCAACATTTTCTTCATAGCACAGCTTTTGAAATACAAAACCACTCCTTTAAAAAGTCTTTAATTTCACTATAAATTTTTACCAGCCTCTTTATTTTCTGCTTTGATTTAACCACAAACAGCCACTAAGCACCCTTTTATTCCTTTCCTCATGTACAAATACGGTATCCAATTGAGAGCTCTATCTGATATGCCTTGCCTCCCAGTTTCTCACTGTCATGGTCATACAATGAAACAAAATTGTGCTCCCTCTTCTCTGTAACCAAGCTCTCTTTTCCAATCAAGCAACTTGCTGCTGGGACATCACTTTTTCATAATTACTCTTGACAACATGGATTTGCTTTTCAAGTTCTGCATACATCTCGACAGATTTCTCAGCAAAGTTTTTCAACTGGCCAAGAAATCCCTCCAAGCTTGATCGAAAATGCTCAAAACCTAAAGTAAAATCCTCTGAGGCCTCATCTCTCAACATGTTAACTGCTGATTCACTTCCGCTATCAGCCTTCCAGGATGAGAATTTAGATTTCTTCCCTTGGTTCTTCTCTTGGCGAGGCAAAAAGTGAGCAGTTTCAGCTGCTAAAAGCCTTACAGATTCTGCAACTTCCTTTACAGGCAAAACATCAAGACTGTCCAACCAGACACCACAGGTGGCATATACAGGAGGGCCATTTGATCTTAAGGCCATCGAAGGGGGTGTTTGCCTCCTTTTTCTCTTGGTAGGTTTTCGTGTAAAAAAGACACATTTAAAAAGCCAACTGTTTATAACCTGCAGGTACGACATCTGAGCCTCAATCCACTTTGTAAAGCTTGAAGATAGAGAGCTTAATTCTTTTTCGAGATGGACAGTAACCTGCCGATGTGACTCTGACTGTATTGAGAATTTGGCATTACCATTGTTGAATGCTACTGTAATGATGTTGAGCTGAAGCTTGTGGCATTCAAACATCACTTCCCACATCCGACTCAGCCTGCAGTCAGTGGAGAGAGTGAAAACCAGAGTAAATTATTCACTGAAACTGTATACATAATTCTCTCTCAGACAACCAGCTTAATTATTCCAATGGCAAGGACTAGTCCTCTTCCATAATCAAGGAAACAGATATGATTTTTGCATGAAAGTCATCTGGATCAGACACATTATTGAATTTGCCAAAGAAGAACCCAACCATTACCATTCTATTGCAATCATTTTTTAGTTTATTCATTTCCAGTAAAAATTACTTGAGGCAATGCATAGGTTGAAAGTTCTCTATGGGTCTGCTAGATCAAATATTAAACTCGAACCAACCTTTCAATATCATGCTTAATTCTTAATTCTTAATGTCATAATGATATCATGCTTGGTTTTTAATGCAGCAATGACATGTGACGGAGTTTAGCAGTATATAATAGTCATGTGTGATGTTGAATATGCCAAAATCAAATTACAGTTCAACTGATTCAGTCAACTTCCAGTCACCTCCTGATTTTAAGTAATGGAACATAAAAATACATACCCTTCAATTAATTCCTCAAGTTGTGGCTGGAGCTCTTTGTCCCGTAATTCCTCAATCCTCTTTGATATGGAATCAATTCTGTGAAGGGCAACTCTGATTCTCGAGTGCAGATCTTTAACAACAGCACGAGTTTTATCAATTTTGATATTATGGAGACTTTTTCCACTGGATTCCAGTTGTCTTAAAGTTCTACAGCGCATGTCATACTCCCTTCTGAGCATCTCACTAGCCTGAAATTTGGAGGAAATATTATTAACCTGTGAAGAACTTTCTAAATTTTCTTTCTTGCGATGTCAGATTTTAATGTCTCTCGTTAATTTCAAAATCACAATAGACAACTGAGGTAACGTACATAGATTCCATAAGAGTGTTTGCTTGACAGAGAACAAGGCTTATGAACAACAAATAATGCAGTGACACATCACCACTAAAATTTTCCTCTTCCCAAGTTATATCCTATTTGAAAAAAAATTAAGTCAGTCAATATTTTTTCTTTATCACCAATAATTTATATCGGGACTGTTCAACAATTATAATCACTAAATTAATCGATATTGGATAGACAATCACAGGATAGAGTGAAAAGAAAGGTGGAGGCTTCCATACGAAAGGGAGTAACAAAATCTGTAACAGATGACATAGCAAGAATGAATGTGATGAAGGAATTGTTCCCTTTGAAACTAATTATTTAGATATTTACTTTTGATTCCTACACCATGTGCATCAAAACATCCATTTTGATTTCTTACACCATGTGAGTGACTGAGACACAGCTAGATAATATCTAAAAAAACAGACCCCTAATAGTAAAAAGGATAAACTGCTGGAATGCGATCATTTACAACAGATCTTCATGCAATTTTCTGGTTTCATGTGAAGTTGGCAAAACAAGTAAACCGCATTTACTATCATATGAAAATAAGGCAAAACACATGAACGGAAGTAATATCAATGCTATATTTATTTTAAGAAACCACAATACCTTCACTTCGTCATAAAGTTTCCTCTCCCACGCATATAGCCTGTCTAAGGTAGAAGCATGACTGCCGGAGATCATACAAAAATTATCAAAAAGATTGCCAGCCTGATCATCTGAATCATCCTTGGCATTTAATCCAAGAGGATTCCTGGATGAAGATGACCGTGACGATGTCGTCCTATGCCAAGTTAAGTACTTCACATCCTTTTGGGCAGGCTCTAAGTAAAAAGCAGAAAGAATTAGCAAGTAATAAAGGAACCTTTTGTTAATTGTCTTATGATACTGTTCTCTATAAGGTTTTTTTAACAACAATTATAAATTTTACATCACAGCTCACCACACAATCCTGAATAAAATGGTAAAAACAATAAACCAATCCTCAAAAAAATATTCTATAGAAAAACTTCAATGTGTTTCTTCTTCTCTTTGCTTTCCCATTTCAACAAGAGAACGTAGTGGCTGAAAGGTCTTGTATTTCGTAAAAGAAAAGTCCAGCAACATAGTGATATATTAATTTGCTTCAGTAAATCAGAACTTGAGGATAAATTAAGATGAATCACTCAATCACCCAAACTTTACACAGTATGCATTCATGATGGACATTCCAAAAGCAATGCCCACATCAATCCCACCACAACATGAGACCATTACTAAACGGAAGGGGGGGAAATAATTAGTATTAAACTAAAGGGAGCTACCTTCTTGCAGTTGACTATGGTCTTCCCCGCAAGAAAAACAGGCCTTGAAGAATGTAGATGCCAGAGATCCATCTGCAAGAGTAGAAAATAGAGTAATTTCTAGGTGTTTTTAAAATGAAATTGATACGTAGTTATTGATCTTCAACAAAAAGCCAAAAGTCCTAATCAATTTTCTACAATGAAGTCTTCAAATCAATTATAAACCAATAAGCCCAATCCTAGAAAACCAATCTGGGTCAGTCACTCTGTCCTTTAAATACTAAATAAACGATGACATAGGAAAAAAGTTCGATAACATTCTCCAAGACCTCGTAAACATACACGTCCTCTAATTACATCACAGCTGCTAAGAAATGATAAGAGAATAAAAAAAAAACTTTAAAATATTATTTCCCGAAAATAATAGGTTCAGAGAGAGAGAGAGAGGCCATACTTTCTTTTCCAGGGGCTAATGGACGGAAATGCAATTTATTGGCTTCGAGCATCCTTGGAACTTCTTTCCCAGATCCAGAAGCTTTTATAAAGAGATATTCAATATCTTTCATGCTTGAAAAGAAGTCCTTAGGGGAAACCTTATTTGCTGATCGATCTTCCTTCATTGGTGTTTTCTTTTTGTCAGCTGAAATAGCATCTGCTGACAATGGAGTTCTTAATGGTGACAAACCAGGAGAGTTACCTTTCTCCCCATTCAATAACTCTGTTTCTGAAGCTGCACTCCCTGCAGAAGGCATGGTTGGTGAGGCACCAGGTGCAACATGATCATTTACCCTATTAAGATTTTCAAAACTTCGAACCAAAGTCTCTGCAGGAGGGTCATCAAATTCATCTTCTGAACCCTCTGTCTCGGCACTTTCATGAATCGAAGCTTTCTCTTCTTCATCTTCCAGCTCAGGAATTCCTTCCTCTTCCCTGAGCCTTATTAAATCATCAGCAATGTCCAACCCATGGTTCATTTGCCTTCCATCTTGGAAAGAAAATTGCTGGTCAATCGGGTGAAAAAGTTCAAAGTAATCCCATTGTTGAATCCCTGGTGGGACTGATGAATCTTCAAACTGTGATGTTCCATGTTTTTCAGTGGAACGAGGTGTGGTATTTTGGGGGGTACTGGATGAGGTTACTGTCCCTGTAACAACTACAGGAGATTTCTCTTCAACTGTTTTAGAAGAAAAGCCCCTAAATTTCATATGATGTGCCTGAATCCGACTTGAGCTGGTAGGAGATGGTGATGGAGAAAAGTTTTCAGCTGCATCAACAGGGTGAGATAAAGATGGAGAGGAGACTGAGAAATGGGAAATAGACTTCTCAGTCAAAGCAAGTGGCTCTGGCGTTGCATTAGTGGAGGTGTACAAAGAAGATTCAAACAGAACTTCAGGTTCAACGAACTTCCTAATAGCAGTTCCTGTACTTCTCAGTGACTGAATATACATAATATGAGCAGCTGCTAGTGAGCACCTGCCATCAAGTGCTCGCCTAACAAATCTCTTTCTTTCACGACAAAGCTGCAAAACCTTATCTTCTTCTGTTTTAGAGTTTGAAGCCCCCATTTCCCAGATCCAAATGTTTAAATGCCCAATTAATTAAAATTTCAAGGCATAGGCTTCTTCCTGACACGCAATGGATTACAAATAAAATAAGAGAAACTTCTACCAGAATGCAACAATTATCTGTACACCTGAGAAACTCTAAATATACATAACAGCTATAGCACATTCCAAGTAATCAAATCTTAGCAAAGGAGAAAACTTCAACAAATTCAAGATTTCAATTTAAGAAAGAGGAAACTACACTTTGAATTCTCATTAAAGAGACTTGACAGTACACAAACATCTCAAATTACTTAGATGAGAGGAAAGTTTCAGCAAAATTTGCCCCAACCACCTAAAAGAAGAAGAAATATAAGGTCCTTCCAATTCTTAAGCTGATGAAGTGAGATAAAGCAAACCCAGACAGCATATAAACATACTGAATTAAGTTAAACACTCAATTCAGTCATTGGAAAGGCAATATGATCCTAAAAATGTAGGTGCATAATAAATTGAACCGGTAACAAATTCATGACTTTGACCAATGACTTAATCCTTGGATCCAAGAGCATGCCTAATATCAAAAACCATTAACCTAGAATCCTGTACCAAGCCGAAGAAAGAAAAATCATTAACAAATGTCCAGAAAGCTTAGAACTTTAATTTGAAACAAAAAGCTACAGAAACTAAGAACTCAAGAGCTGTTGAATTCAAGACTTGTGCCTAAAAAGAAGAGTACCAAAAAGAAGAGTGGGAATCTCCATGAATATTCATGTGTGCAAGCTCCAAAGCTAAAAACACTAATCATTGTATCAACAACAAACATCGAATAAAAAAAATTCTCCAGGTACTCAAATCCGGTTCTAACAAAAAGAAATAGTATAATTTTAAAAAAAAAAAAACCCACCAGGGGAGACAGAGAGGAAGAAACAAGCACCTCAAAAAAGAAAGAAAACCCAGTTGACTGAATCAAAATTTGCACCTACAGAGATCAAATTCAAGGCAAACAGACAGAACTCAGCAAGCTGGAAAAAAAAAATTAAAAAGCACAATATTTTCCTGCTCAACCAATTAAAGCAAAACTCACATGAACCAAAAAATGAAAAACCAATCTTGAGAAATTGAAAACACCAAACAATCAATCAAAAACTCAGTATCCATGCTAGAACAATTAGAAATTAATCAAACACCGAATAAAAGAAAAGTCTAAATGAAAAAGAAAGAAATGAAACCAAGGGAGTTGGTGGGTCACCTGAGAAAAGAAATGAAGTGATGTAATCCAATCAGAAGAAGTTACTGGTTTTATAGCATGATCGATTGATTGATAGATAAAAAAAAAAACAAAGAGAGAGCAGGAGGGAGGGAGGGAGCATGGAATTCAGAGAATACTCTGACTCAGATGAGAAACAGAATCATCATTTCTTCTTTTAGTATTGTTCAGATATAGAGAGAGAAATAATAAAGAATCTCGGTTTCAGAGACAGAGCGAGAGATTGTACAGTACACTTGAGGCCTGAAACGCGAGAGAGCAGAGTCTAAGGGAAGGTAAAGAGGGAAGGGAGGTTCCATGCAAAACAAACTAAACATGACTTAACCCACTCATGTAAGGAATTATTCTGTATTTTGCATTTTTATAAAAAAAAAATATTTATGAGATTTATGAATTGTTTTTACAATATGTTTTATGTTTTAACATTTATGAGAGCATGAAGTATAAGTTCTTCTTTTTTATTTAATAATCCATCCATCTTCTTATAATTATTGTGTAAATTACCCCCTTTCCATATTGCGTAAATACATTTATTTATGTATTTTTATAATTATGGATATTCAAATCATTCTTATCAAGTAAGCTTTTAGTTTATAACCATTAAAGTAGTAATTTTTAAAAAGCAAATTCATGTAAATATTTATTAACAGTAAAAGGTATAGATTTAATATTTTTTTTCTATTTTTAAAATTAAAATGATATATCATTAAACTATTGGGATATTATATTTTAATATATATATATATATATATCAATTTTATCATTAATTCTATAGAAAAATGATGTTGTTTTTTATTAAAAAAAATAGTATAATTTAGGTGAAAAATATAGACGAGTAGCCTTAAGATTAGATAAAGTCTTTGATCAAGAACTTGTAAAAGTTTGATGGTAAAATTATTGAGATTGCTTGTATAGTTGGTGGTATTTTATAAGATTTATTCGTAATTTATCTTTTTGAATGCATGGAATTTCCACTCTTAGAATTGTTAGAATATAAAATTTAATTCAGGTTGAAAAAAAGTACCGAGAATAATTTTTTTTATTATTTTTTTTTTGCAACATCTGAGCGTGATAATATAGGTTTTATAAGCACTGCAACATCCGAGCGTGATAATATAGGTTTTATAAGCACATTGATACTGAATAATCTTTTTATTATTCTTTTTTTCTGGTGGCTGCCCAGTTTCTACTTCTTTATAAATTGTGACTGTACATTTTTTATTATAAAGTTTCCCTCTCTAGCCATGTCGTACGAATGCTGTTTTCAGTTTTGTGATAATTGATTTATTTATTTAATTAATTAATTAAGCCCTGGGTGGTCCAATTCAAGTGACTATTACAGCTCTGGGTGGTCCAATTCAAGTGACTATTACAGGGAAATTATTTTAGCAATGCATAAGGCAAAAAATATCAAAATATTTTTCATTTTAAAATATGTAAAAATAAAATATTTTTATTTTTAAAAGTTTATTTTTTATATTAGCACATAAAGAAATTCAAAAAAATTAATCTCAAAACAAAATAACAATAACAATAATAATTTATATTCTTAATGTATAAGTTCAAAAAAATTAATCCCAAAGCAAAATAATAATAATAATTTATATTCTTAATGTATAAGCTAACAGTAGTTATGATTTTGAATTATTCTACTTCACTTGCCCTTTAATTCCTATCAATCTCCATCTTCTCCACCCAGAAGGCTTGCATGGCTAATAATGTGGATAATAGGAGAAACATTATTAAAATAAAACACAACTTAGAAGAATAAAAAATATGTTTAAGTAATGATACTTTAACAACTCAGATTTTAAGTTTACTTTTCTTGTGAGTTGGAATCTCTTTAGAGTTATTAGAGATAACTAGTTGGATTTTAAATTTATTTTTCAATGATCAACCATTAAAAACATCCATAATTATTAAAGATACATATATATATATAAGTGGGAGAATTCAAAAGATTCTCTGGAATAGCTTGATTTTTACTCGAATGCAAGCCCCTAATCATAACTTTTTCAAGAATTATAATGACACTTCATCATTGATGCCTTTTCTCTCTCTTTTATCACTGCCAAAAAGTTATGAAAAAAATTCTCTATTTAAAAAAGAGAATTTCGGTGTAGAATGGAGACCAGACGAATAAAACCAAAGGGAGATTGACATGGAAAGCATCGCTTTACTGGGCTCAGCAGCTATTATTATGGACGGACCACTCAGGCATTAGCTATTAATTGAACTCCATGTTATAACAGTCATGGACATGGAACTTCGCCTTCAATAATGTGCGTATTTTGTGTGGATGTAATTGGTGTACGGGTTGACGAGCTAGTTTCAGTTGCATATGGTCTTCAGTCAAAGAGTTTACTCTCCTGTTAGTGTTCTTTTATAGCTATCAAACCCGGCCGGTCATCGGGTTTGTTTGAAAACCAGTTAATTTAAGTTCTAACTCGAGTTGGGTTATTTTTTTAATTAAAAAATCAATTAATTTAAATAAACTCAAATGATTTGATTGATTCTGCAAACTTAATTGAATTCAAATGAGCCATCTCTATTTTTTTAATTAAATTATTGTTCAAAACAAAAAATTTTAACAAAATAATACCGTTTTATTAAAAGAAATTTAATTAATAAAGACTTGAGTTAACCCACTTGTAAATTTACCTAATAAACTTGCAACTCAAGCTTTGAGTCCATTAAAGTGTTTTGACTTCCATGCCGGTTTGAGTCATTTATTTTCCCAACCCTAGTTATACCAATTTTCCAGGCCTTCTTGGAAAATTATCCAGGTTATTTATAATAAAAGAACCACGTCACCGTTTAACATTATAATCCAACCATGTTTTTGAAGATTTTTTGGTTTTTTCTAGCTTTAAATTATCATATTTTTTTATCATTTTAATATGTTATATAAAAAATAAAAAATAAAAGAATAATTTTAGTATATTTCCGATCCCAAAAGATATTTAAAAACAATCTTTACAACTACGCAGCGAGTTTCTTTCTACGATCATGCCTTTGACTTCTGGTTACGGAAGCTTTAAATAACAAACCGACTGAAGAAACAAGAGGACAAGAGAAGGCAAAGAAGATGCATGGAAAGGGGAGCGTAACTCGTCAAAAGGATGAGAAAAGAAGAGAGCTGTGATCATGAGCTTAATTTAATACTCTGAACTCTTTACTATTGAATTACCTCCTCGCATGTGATTAGGATCCAATGACCTTTTAAATTCACCTCTCCTTCTTCTTCTTCTTTACTCGATTTAATATTCAGAACCCATTTTTTTATTTACTGATGTAGAATCTTTTACGTGGAGTTCGATCGGAGAAGAGTGTCTGCTTCGATTCTTCAATTTAATAGGTTTTATTAAATTAGATGAAGAACGTCTCGATCTCCTCTTCTTTCTTCTTTCAAGCAAGGAATAAATAATTATAATGCACAATACAAGTCGACATTGTAGGGTTTATTTTTTTCAGAGTGGGTATCCGGGATTAGCTTGCGTGCACTACAACTAATCTTACAGATCCTGAAGTTAACAATCATATAAGCCTCTAATAGCCATCATATGAACAACCAAGGATTCGAATATGAGATTACAGAAGAAGCAAACCTCTTGGTCTTAAGTTCTTATCACTTGGCCACCACCTAGATAATTTTGTAGGGTTTATTCTTTTTTTTAGATTAACGTGGGTGTCCGGGCTAGTTTGCGCGCACCACGACTAATCCCACGGGCTCTGAAGTTAACGACCATGTAAGCCCCTAGTGGCCATCATACGAGCAACCAAGGACTCGAACCTGAGACCATAGAGAGAGCAAACCCCTTGATCTCAAGTTCTTACCACTTGGCCACCACCTAGATGGTTGCAGGGTTTATTCTTGCTTAACTATTCGATATAACCACGTAATGTTTTTCAGGTAATTAAAAAACTGAATAAGTTGTCAATTTTGTTTTCTTAGTTAATTTCCAGTTAGGGTTTGCTATTGCTCTTTCGTAAATCGATTTGCCCATTTGTGCTTTTCTGCATCTTGGCATGCATGCCATCCAATTGTGTAAATTTTATAAACTTTTTTTTTAAATATATTTTATAAGTTAAGACATGTATTTTTATTTAATTTATAAACTAAAAAATAGACTCTTTTAAAAAAAAACATTTCATCTAATTTAAATCTTAAAAAATTATTGGTTGTATAATAATAGGTCTTTATTGTTTAATATCAATAATAATCTAATTATATGCCAATAAAATAGATTTAGATTTAAAAAGGGATTTGTTGTTGCCGAACTAGAATAACAATTTAAAAAAATTATAACTTTTAATTTAATTGTTAAATTATACTTAAATTTTTATAAAAAAAATTAAAAAAACAAAAATTATTTTCTCCGTGCTAAATGAAACCTGTTTTGTTGAGGCCTTGAATAGATAGAAAAAAAAAATCAATTTTAGTGTACAGAACGAGCCAAATTTAAAACATAAAAAAAACTCTGGCAAGGCTAATTTGCTTACCTGACTAATTATTGAAATAGCATCCCCAGCCATCTAAAGATAAATCACTGTAAAGACTTGTAATGATCAGATCAGATTAAATTTAAATGACTTGCGGAAGCCTATGAATTGAAACTAAAAATTAAAAAAAACATCAAATCATTTTGAAAAAAAACAAAAAAGAATTGACATCATGGTGTCATAAATTGACGGATGCTGTCGTAGATAATTTAAGCTGCCCCACGTCAACCAGGACCCTTTTTTTTTTAGTGGAATATTGGTGGAATATTTTGTTCTTATCTTTGAGAGAGAGAGAGAGAGAGAGAGAGATTAAACACAATCAATGGAGCTTTTTGCATGGCCATCCAATATCAATTCCCATGAAAAATACTATAGTCTAGAGTTTGGAGCTTTTTTATTTTATTTTATTTTATTTTATTAAAAAAAAAAAACAGGACAGAGAACGTGAGATTGCCATCCAATTTGATGCGATCCTGGAAGCATTCGTACGTTCTAACGTTGTGATTTCGATTATAATTAAATAATTCGACAGGGACTTTTTCGACAGTATAGAAAGAAAGAAGAGAACTTCTGAATGACCACCTTCTTGCAAATCCCAATGGTGTCGTCTAGAGTTTCTCTTCCTTGATATTTCTGAGCTGTCTATTTCCTTTTAAAGTATTTTATATATATGTAAATAATATTTTTGGATTTTTTTAAAATTATTCTTTACATCAATATATTAAATAAATAAATAAATAAAATCGAGCTTTAACAAAAAGCAGGCTCACCTGCGAAGCACACCCTTGGTCTGCCAGCCGGGAAAGTCGTTGGGCTATTTGGATGCTTTTAGACTTGTGGGTCAGTGCCGAGGAATCTATGTAAAAAGAGACGTTTACACATGGGATGCTGATGACTAAACACATGGAACGATGAAAAGAGGTGCCACCCACTTGTGCTTCATTCTTTGCATCCCTTGTCGTTCTTCTAGTTATACAAGCCACTTCGGGCTGTTCATGGACCGGCTTCGAAAGTTTTTTTAATCTTTTTAATTATGATTTTATGTTAGATATTTTAAATAAAATAACATTATTTTAATAAAAACAATCTCATTCCAAATGAAATCACGTGCACGTTGAATTTTAGATTAATCGGTCATAAAAAATAATCATTGTTGAAGCTAGATTTACATCTTAAAGGTTTACCAGCTAAACTTCAAAAAAATTAATTGTGAATTCAATCAATATAATAATTATTTTACTCTTCAGCACTCTCAACAATTATCTTAGTATTAAGGGTCAAATCATCTTTACCATAAAGTAAAAATATCACTGTAGATTGATCAGGATAATTTTATTGTTTAATTTTAAAAATACACGATAAAAATACTTTTTTTTCCTTAAAATATAAAAAATAATCTTTTGTTAAGTGATTTTTTGTCCTTTTCTTTTTATTTATACAGTGAAACAAAGCTTATACTCTTGACTACTTTTAAAAAATAACCTTACAGAAAGGAGTTCATTTGTCTTTATATTTTTTGTGCATGGTAAAATTATATATTTAACCTTTGATTTTTCAAAATTTAAGATGGTATTTTTATTTTTGTATCGCGATTGTTTTTGTAATAATGGTATGCCATTAAATCCTTTTTGCAAGACTTATTAAATTATTAATAAATTACTAAAATATGTTGATGCGTGTCAGCGCGTAGGAATGCCCCGTGTTATTTTTTAGGACGCATAAGGGTATTCTTGAAGGCCAGTAAAACTCGATCACCATCTTATTTAAAGCACAAAGTTGTAGCACAACTATTTGGATGGTATGTTTGGCAAACTGACGGTGGTTTAGCAGCAATGAGTTTTTTCTATACTACCTCTCTTTTCTCTTTTCAAGACTTGATATTCATGCTAGACCTTTAAATTTTAAATTATGTTCTCCAATATTTATTTGTTTGGAATTAAATCTTTATTCTTTCGATTTTTATTTGTTTTGATTTTAATACTTCCCAAAGTTTTTCTTTTTTCAATATCATCCCTTCATAGTTAATTTTATTTAATTTTATATTCAATCTAATCTTTATTTTTTTAATTATTATTTTTTAATCCTTGGCATTAATTTTTTTCTCGATTTTATCATCTTAATTCATTTTTGCGTTACCAGGACATTTAGCATGCTTCCCCTAATTGGGTTCCATATGCTAACGGCCTCATTTGGGAAGTGCATACCCGGGCTTCAGAAACTCTTGTGGGCTCGAACAGATGAAACATCACAGCACAAATCCATGGTAGCAATCTATCTGGATACGAGGATCTCTACTTTCTCAATAATTTCCTAACCATTCATGGAAGCTGATCTTGGTGCTTGCTCTATATTCCAAGTACTTCATTCCTAACCCTGAATGGTTTAGTGAACCTGCTCTGAGAATTCTACAGATTTTATCTCAGCCATATTCTGTTCAGCTTATCTCCCCTGAATGGGCTTTAATTTTTGCAATTACGAAGCCGGAGAAGAAATGTCGCTCAAGTGCAGAGTTGAAGAAATTAGTTGATCCTTGGTCTGTTCTCCTGGAACTGAACTCGAGGATGACAGATCTTAAGGTAGCTTAAGCTCTAGCGGTTGTAAACTGGGGAGGCCAGCTTGCTAATCAGGACCCGGAGGATGGAAGGATTTACATCAGGGACCTCGGATGGCCCAAGCTTAAGCTTTTGCTACATTGGAGGAAAGACAATTCATCGCCGAATGTCTTGCCAGGACTTCTTAATTGATTTGCAGTAAAATCCACCACAATTGCATCAATTGATGCTATATGGGACTTGAAAATTCCATCTTCTGGATTAGAATCAAGATTTCACGTTTCACACAGAAGGATTCTACACTGCACATCGTGTTCCCATGGTTCATCTCTTTTGAAAACATGAGGAACTTAAAGCTAGCATGCGACCTGGTATTTGCATGCAAACCTAAGATAAACTAACTTGCAAATTTATGGTTACGAAGTAAACAGAAAAGGAAAAGAATTAGGAGAATGCCATGGCATCATTCAACAATTTTCATTTTGCTAGAGGGATAGTTAGCTCTTCCACTCTTACAATGTGAAAAAAAAAGTAAAAGGTTCAATAATTAAACAACTTGCAGTAAGAGAATGTTTTTGCATCTAGAAATGAACGTTGTTAAAGAGTATACATTACAAACTAGGGTTAACAAAGAATGGCTTAACCCACTTATCTAAGAAAAAATTATTTCCTTGATTTCCTCAGACTAAAAAAAACCCGTAAACCACCTATCAAAAGCCATTATTCACAGGATCAACAGGAGTTTACGAACATTAACCATGAGCAAAAACAACTAGAAATAATATCCCTCCATAACATGAAAGAACGGTAGAACTAATAAACTGGGTTAGTGGCAAAAACAGTGGTTAGAACTTCTGTTTGCTTTGAGGTGTCTTTCATAATGCTACTGTTGAAATATCTTCAAATACTGTTTTCATGTCAGGCCTTTCAGATTCTGGTAGGATACATCTAAGAGCCACCTGGAGCATTTCATCAAGAACTCTGGGTGCCTTAACATTAGTGGTATCCATAAGCAGCTTATCGAAGCACTCACTAGAACGGTTCTCTTCAGACAATAGCCTCTCCCAGTCGGTCAGATCAACCTCTCCTGGGTCTGCAGAAACTATCTCCGGTGAACCTTTTCCAGTTTCATTGGCTCTGATTCTGCACAAGACACAAAGTTAATTTGTAAATCCTTTAAAAGGAACGTTTCTTGCACAACAGTGGGAAAAGTCAGAAAAGAAACACAGTAGAATTTCTATTTCAGCAGCCCATCTACCCCATTTCCTTGGATTATTTTGTATGAAAGGGGGTTTCATAGCTAATCATACTCTGCCATGCATATAATTCAAATTAAATTTGTACTCGGTATGGATTAGGCGTGCAAAGTTATAAATGTTATTCAAATTAATTTTGTATTCAGTATGAATGAGACATACAAAGCATTCGCCCAGCTTTGGGCCTAACAAATGTTATTCAAGTCTAAAGCTGGTGAGTGAAGCTTGGAGGGAGTGAGAGCATAGCAGATTAGAGAAAGAACAGGAAGGAGTAGGTGAGTGATGTAATGTTACTATATTATTTGTCAAATTGGAAGTAATCAATAACTATCAAGAAAATGACAGATTTACTTTAGGTGATGAGCAGTTGCATTACATCGTTAAGGACATGTTGGTTTTTTTAAAAAAATAATTTTTAAGAAATAATTTTTAAATTTTTTTATATTAGTTTGTTGTTAGAAAAGATTGTCAATAAAAAATATTTTCAGTCAAAAAAAATTTGACTTGGTTTCTAGAAAAGTATTTTCTTGAAAAATTTGGGTGAAAAAACCTTTCTGGAAGTTGTAATAAATTTAAAAATATCATAGTATTTGTTAATTATATCATATTTGATCTTCAAACTTTTGATTGTATATATATTTTGTTTTGAATATTTATTATTCAATTTTATCTCTTAAAATTTAATTTTTATATTAATTTTGGTTCTTATTTTTATAATTATTATTTACTTTTTTCTTATTATTTTTTTATTGAATTTTTTTTATTTATCAAATTTGATTCTCATTCTTTTGATTGTTATTTATTTTATTTGAAATAATCTATGAAATGTTAATATTATTATTTCAATTTATTTATATTTTATTTATATTTTATTTTTTAGATTTAATCTCTATTATTTTGATTATTATTTATTTTATTTGAGATAATTTATGAAATTATATTTTATTTCAATTTCATTCTTGTTGAACTTTTTAATTTGTAAAATTTATTTCTCATTATTTTAATAAACTTGAGAAAAATAAAACATTAATAAGTTATTTTCTAGCTCATTTTCTATAATATAACTAAATATTGAAAATTATTTTCCAACTGATTTTTCATTACATTATCAAATATCAAAAAATAATTTATTTTTCTAGAATTCACTTGAAAAAATTATTTTTCAACAAATAAGAACTAAAATAAAATATTAAAGTTAGTTGGCTTAAGATCAGCTGTGTTTTTGACTTGTAAACTAACTGGTCTTAGCAGTTGCTAACAAAGTTTCAACAAATCCCTCTACATTCTTTCGTTGTTGTGAAGTATTTATGTGAATTTGTTTTTGGCTAATACAAGATTAGTCAATTGTTAGATTATACGTGCACATGAAATTGGTTACAAGTCCCAGCTTGATGACTTGAACTGAGTTTCATTTTAAACCGAATTAAAGATTGTAAAGACATGCAAATAAATACCAAGAAACTCCTTGAGGTCAGAAAAAGGAGTTGCTGAAAGTGCAGGTTCTTGAGATATTGAGGTCAACATACAACAAACACCTTGTTGAAAAAAGCTTATACAGAAATGGATCCTTTAAGATTTTCAATCGTTATTAAAGTTTTCTGCAAGATCAAAAACAAGACATGAACCCTTTTTTTCAATCAAATCGACCTGATTTATGAACCTACAGCTCTGTTTTAGATTGAAAGTCTGCAGGCAGTTGTCTATCTTGATGAGGAAAACAGGTCAATTATCTCTCCAAGAGGGCCATCTGATCAACCCTTCATTTCTTCGTAGTCAGGTCGAGGAGTATATGAATGAGAGCAGCCCTCTGGACTGTCCTCTAGCACAGAGGGATCCAAATTAATGGCAAGGCCTGGTATCCCAGGCTACCTGATTTTTTATTTTGCAGAGAATTCGCTTTGAAAATAAGTTTATATATATATATTTTCTCTCGAAAGCCTTGGAGCTGATGGCACAAAAGCCCACGAAGGCCTGTAAAGGAGACCAGCTCATGTAACCTCCCTCAAGTCTTATATAAAATCAAGTCCAGATCCAGGAGGCCTAGTAATTCAGACCCGAGTAAAAACTCGAGCCATTGTTTGAAATCCAGGAAACATTTAGGTATGGAATGGAGGTGCATTAGCAAAACTGACGATTTTTTAAAAAAAGAAAAAAGAAAAAAGAAAAAAGAAGAATATTCTGTGGTGTTGTCATCATTTTTGAAATTTGATAAAATCATGTTTGTAGAAATGTCTTGAATTTAATGATTTGGGTTTAATAGAGATGACAAAATGTAAGATAATCTGAATTTTTTAAAAAATATACCTTGCTAATTCTCAATTAAATAAAGTACTCTAAGCCGATATTTTTCTGCATTTTTTCCGGTTCATATTATTTTTTTTCTTTTCTTTATAGAGCAAAACTTATCAGGCAGCTGTAGCTTAAGCTGTGAGTCAGCCCGTGCTCTATCCAAATTTAAAACCTGGATCATGATTACCATAATAAATAATAAATACAAATAACTCAAAACACGGGCTCGCATCACACCCAATGGGTAAAGCCATTAAAATAATAAAAAAAAAAATATTATTCAAGATAAATATGAATTGAATTTACCGATCAAAATAAGTCACAAGTCACGGGTCATCCCAATCAAGTCTACTATAAACTAATTAAACTTTAGACTTGACTCGAGTTAAATTCTGATTACGATGATTTTTTAAATCAACTCGTCAAAGTAGATTTGATTTGATTCCTTTGATCATCATGATGGAAAATGATGATACCGTGGATGCCTTGAAAACATCATCTTCCTTATTTTATTTTTTCTTCTTTTATTATTTTATTGTTATCATGCATGTTAACCGTGCTTAAACGTGCCTATCTTTCTCGAAATGCTTGCCGCTCGACGAAGATGGAGAGAGAGTGGAGGACCTGGTGAGATGCCATTGACACGAACAGCATTTTCCCTGTATTTTATTGTTACTTGCATCGCCAGCTAAGATCAATGGCGTTGGCTTGCTGCCTCGTTCCAGTGACCTTCCGATAATTTACATTTTCTTGAAGATTTTGATTAGCTTTGTGACCTGTAATTCTTGTATCGCTTGGTTCATCCATGACAACTGACGCTCGAGTCGAGTTTTCTAACTCAGTTCTGCGTTTCAGCTAATTCAAAATTTACCTGCAGTCGACGCCTGTTTTCTTTGCTATGGTTGCTCGAATTGATGATCCACAGCATGATTATTTTTTTGAAAAAATAATAATTTAGATTCTCTTACTTTCTCAAATGTATATAAACTGTCATACTTTAAACTCGATCATCGATTTAGATGTAATTATCTGAGTTAAATTTAATAACGCGTTGAGTTTTTTTTCAATAAAAAATATCGTTTATTATATATATCATGAATATTCTCACCCTTTTGCTTAATGCATCGACAAACTAAGTTCGGATCGCTTTTAATAATTGTTTAATGAACTTTAAAGATTAATATTAATTTCACTGAATATTCCATTAAAAAAACAGGTGAAAATTAGTATTTTGAGCTTAAAGTGTATTATTTATTAGATAAATCTATAAAGACACGAAGATTGAAGGGTGGCGTAAACGAGAGCTAAGAGCATTTTCAAATGGATAGTCAAAAATAAAAAATTAATATTTTAGTTTTTTTTTTTTGTTTTGCACACTCCAATAGAAAAGTCAAACAAAATGTTAAAATGCTTCTTCTCTCCTACAAATATTATTTTTACATATCTCTTTAAAGAGCCAAAACCAACAAAGTGGAACCACTAAAAAAATAGACCAATTAAATGTAGACATGTGGAAAAAAATAATATTAAACAGTATTAAAAAATAATAAAATATTTATTTTTTTCACTTTAATATAAATGGTTCTTTAAATAATTTTTTTTTATTAAAATAGATATAGTAAGATAAATTATATTTATACTGTTTAAAATATTATTTTATCAATTTAACTTTTTAAAATAGCAGACGGTAGATGAGATGCTATGATGTTTTTCCAATAAATAAATCATAGGTGAGAGCTAATTAGATGATGTTTTTCCAATAAATAAATCATAGTAGTTGTCTAAAAAGGAGGGCCTGTTTATGGATGAATCATTAAGCTAAAAGTTGAAAGCACGAGGAGGACAGACAGTGAAGGCTGAGTAATTAAGTATTTCCTAATCCCTCATGCTTAACAATTAAATATATATTTGACAATCCGAGATATATATATATATACACACTTATTAATTAACCATGCTTAAAAGTGTTTTTGAAAGTAATTTATTTAAATATACTTGATAGGTAATAAAAAATAAAATGAATATAATTTCAAGAGGTATACTTTAATTGCTTAGTTTTTAGATTTGTTTTCTAAAAATTATTATTTTGAGTTTTATAAGTTTTATGGACATTAAAAAATTATATAATAATTAATTTTAAAATTTATGTAATTAATTAAAATATATATAAGTTAATCTAGATAATTAAACTAATAAAAAAAAGTTAAAAAAAGAAAGAAAGAAAAGAGTGATGCCTCTTCGATGCACCGAACATGTGAAAATTATTCTTAAACGCCCTTCAAACGCAACATACGGATTATTACAAGAACTCTCATGAAGCTCCAAAAACGGGGGGCGAAACTCAGCTCAACCACTGAAAAGGATTCATGCTTTTGTTCTCTCGTGTACGCTGTCTTGTCATAAGGGGCCCACACGAGCAGAGAGGATTGAGATGACACGTCTCTTAATTCTTGACACGCATAAATGTTGACTTTTTTACAGCTAGGTCGCCCGGGAACTTCCAAGAGGAACGGGCCCTACAAAAAGAAATCATATCGCCGCCACCTTTGTGGACCTTCATGTTAAAGACGAAAACTCGGTTTTATTTTTTTGTAGGGTCCAACAGTCACATGGGGATGGCCTTTAATGATTCACGAAGAGACAACCCTTCCACTCATCTGGAAGCGGCCACCATGTTCTTCTTTACTGTTTGTTTAGACGCCAGGGTAATTATTTTTAATTCAATTTAATTTTTACAAAACAATAATTAAATTGGTTTTAAAAAAATTAAAACTAAATTATAATCCATTTAAACTAACTTAGTTTTGATTTAATTATTTTAGAATAAAAATCAATTCAAACTAATCTGACTTTGTTTTTAAAATAAAACTAACTGGTTTTGATTTAATTATTTTAAAACAAAAATCATTTTAAATTAACCTGATTTAGTTTTTTTTTTTGTTAGATTTAGTTTTTTGATTTGATTCTATTTTTTTTATTTAGTTTAGATTTTTTTTTCGGTTAGGGTTCGATTCTAGTTTTTTAGTTTCAGGTTTATAAAACCGAACCGGTTGGTTATTAAAAAAAATTTTAATCAGTTTTTTTTATTGTTTTATTTTTTCAATTTTTTCAATTTAATAAATTTTTCAAATTTTTTGCTCACCTTTAGCTGTGGTGGAGGAGGGTTTTTTTAAATATTTTTTATTTTAAATATTAATTTATTAAAATTATTAAGAAAATAAATTTAACATTTTCAAAATGAAACACATTTGAAAAAGAAAAACTACTCAGCTCTCACGGATTACATTAATATACTATACTTTAAAAGTATTTACATTGTGAATGATACTGGTGTTGTTTTTGTTGTTGTTTTAGTCTCTCTCTCTCTCTCTCTATATATATTGTTTTAGTCTCTCTCTCTCTCTATATATATATATATATATTATTTTATTTTTTGTGCTAAAAATGACTTAATCTGACTTAACAACAAGACCTAATATTATCGGAACTGACTTAACGGGGAGATCTGCTTCTCTGTTGTCTTTTTGCGCGAGATGAGGGTTTCTCACCTATTACATGTGGATTGTGGGTGTTTCCGTGTTTTTTTGTGCAGCTCCAACTTCTTTCATACAGCAAATTAACTTGAAAAATTCAAGATTTAAACCATTGATCCATGCAACTCGTTTCATCACACCAGACCATGTTTTTAATGTTTCAGTTTTCTCATCCAAATCTATCTTATACATATATAGAGAGAGAGAGAGAGAGAGACAACTCTATCATTTTAATAGAAGTAATTAACTTAGATTTGACTAGATGACACATTAATGGATACACAAGCATGATAATAAAAATTACAAGCCACAACATCAAATTCCTAACCCTAGAATTATGGTTGAGTGATAAACCATAAACAGCCAAACAAAAAAAGCAAGCACGTTAAACTTATTTGTTTGGCAGTCATATCTTATACCTCATATGTAATCAAGAGCAGGTTAATTTATGGGAATTTTACACAAATTTTATTATTGCCCATATGATACCTGCCAAACTATCTAGGATTCTACAACTAACAACTGTGAAAATAATACAATGAAGTACACACTAGCTTCTTGCCAGTGAGAGTTTACACTGGATTTGTAATGCAAGATCAGAAAAGCTCTTCAACTCCAAGGAGAGAGTTCTGGTATTGTTATTAGAACCAGATTGAAACATCCTGCTGATGCTTTGGCAGAGAATCCATTCCCAGTCCTTGTAGATCCTCTTTGTACTCGAAAGAGGACAAATCGAGGGGGGAGCTGAACATCAAGTTGAAGCTGCTGTTGTTTTGGCTGGTCTCAAATGGAGAATTCAAAGGCTTAAACCTGTCAAACTGACCGCCTTCCTGCGAAAACAATTGATGGTTAGAGTTGATGTTGTACTCTTTGAAGACATTTCCACCGATCACATTGCCTTGACTTCGGAAGTGATTGCCCTGTTGGTGTTGGATTTTTGGCTGGAAGACATTGTGATTGTCCTGTTGACGTTGGATTTTCGGCTGGAAAACATGGTGACCTCCTGTAACCAGGTTGTTAACAGGATTTGTGTTCTTGTTGCTTTGGATATTAGTGTCGTAGATTGACATGAGCTCGCTGATCATCTTTTGACCATCTTCTGGAACTCCTGATAAATCAAAGGGAGGAGGGGAAGGGTTCACCAAGGGAGCAGCTGGCTTGGATTGTACAGATGGCTGAGGAAAGATGACAGGCTTGACTTCATTAATGTGGAAATTTGATCGTCCAAATTCTAATGAAGTGCTTCTGAAGGGGCAGTTCAGTTGATGATTGTCCCTAGAAACCCTGTCGGGGAAACCCAGTCGAATTTGACTGTAAGGACATTGAACTGCCTCACATGTGTAGATTCTCTGATCCACCATCATGTTTACATCACTGGATGGCTTTCTCTTTTGAATAAAATCCATGCTGGAGATAACTTCTCCCTTAAATGGATATGGCTGTTGTCGAAGAGGCAGCTGTTCTCTCATTCTTTCCATCCCTAAATTAGAATAGGTGACAGTCTCAGGTTTGCACTCTTGCTGGTCAAAGTTTGGCTCATCTTCAGCTCCTTCAACATCATACTCACAGCAATCATTAATGACTAAAGATCCACTCCCTGCAGATGATGACAGTGGCGGGCAGGAATCAGGGTAGAGCTCACGAGCCCATGACTCCTCTTGGTTGATAATTGCAAGCCAGGTAGCACTTTCCTTGGCTGTCATCTTGTCCTGCAAGCCCTTGGACTGTCTCACAAGCTTGCGGATCTTGGCAATATCAGGAGACATGTGCTTAATCACTGCTGTGAGAACACCCACTTTCCATGCCTTCTTCAAGTCATGAGGCTTCTTGTATGGTGGAGGGCCTTGGTCCTCAGGCAACCCCAATTGAGGCCACCAATTTTCATTTCCAGAAGGCCACCATGGTGGAGAAACACCTTTCTCTAATGGAAACCGCCTCTGGGGAGGGTCACAATGCTGCATCAGCGCGGACAAGAGTGAACCCAGGGTGGTGTCTTGAAGCTCCTGCAAGGTGTGTGGAGTTGGACCAATTGGATTACTACCCTCGTTTTTCCCTGGGATTGAATTATCCGCTTGGTACTTTGTTATGGCAGCCGGACCATTTCTATCAAACCTGACTTTGTCCTTCCACCATTCTCGAAGATTATCCGATGCCCCAGTCACTGGCTTTCCCTTCTCCGTTATAATCCCATAAACAAAACCTTGAGCTTTACAAACCTCCATCATCTTCAACATGTACTTCAAGATCCCATCTTGTGCCCTCGACATCTTCTTCCTCCTGGCCTGCTCCTGGGACTGACGCTGCTTAGCAATATCAATCCCCTCCTTACTTTTGGTCTGTTCTTTTAGCCTTTTGAGACGCATTTTGTCCCTCCACATCCTTCGCTCAAGCTCATCAACATCAATCTCCTCATCGCTATAGTCATCATCCACAACAGTAGCCTCTGGTTCAGCTTGCGGAGCAGCCACATCTCCTTCCACAAGTGGAGCACTAAAGAAATCTATGTCACCGCAAAACCCCATCTCATCAAACATCGACATCTTTCACAGATCAAAACCCCCACAATTGACTAGAATTTGTTAGCAGCTCAAATTGATTCAAATCACGAAACTTTAATTCCTCAAACTACTCTTCACCAAACTTCGACTCCTGATGAAACCTGTAAAATATTAGTAAAAATTACAATATTAGAAACACTGCTCAACATATAATTTACAAATAGATAAGGCGTGCGTAACCATCAAACACGATTCAATAATCCACCTTTCCATTTACTGATGCAATCAAGATCCCTTACATCAATCAATCGTTCTTTATTGTTCACAATATCTTATAAAAAAAAATACAAAGTCTAAAGAACCATAAACTACTTCATATTGAAAGAAGTAAGCGGATCAATAAGCGTGAAAAGATTTACTTGATTTAATATTGAAGGAAAAAGTAGACTTTAAATCAATTGATGTTATCATCTAGCCCATATTTAACTTGACTGACCAGATCTCACCTTCTATGAAGATTGAGGAAGACAAAAAAAAACTGATCAGTCATAGAAATTCCAATCCCCCTTCCAAATAATATGGCAAAAGCCCTCAAATAATATCAAACACCTTGGATCTAACACAATCAAAAACCCACATCCCAAAACTAAAACTAGACCCACAAAAATTCAAGAACCCACACCCAATATTCAAGCTTTAGAGATCCACCAACTAGAAACAGCATACACATCGCACAAGAACACGGACCCATATCAGCAAAACCAAAAACACAGCTCAGGGTGGAAGAAAGGAAAAAATAAATGTGAAGAAAGTTTACCAGGAAACAACGAAGTAGAAGTATTTGGCACTGGTTAGAGAGAGAGTTAGTTACAGGTCAATCCTGCAACAAGGACTATCTTTTCCTTAGTTTCTGAGAGAGAGAAAAGAAGGGCATATAATATTCCAACTAGGGGTATATATTATTGTCCTCCAGAATAAACTATGTGATAAAAGAGGAGTCTTGATGACACTAGCGGGGTGATGGTGGGGTTAAAGAAAGTGAAAGCAAAGAACTTTAACAAGAACCCTTGAAAGTAGGAGGAAGGAGATGGGAAATGGGAGGAAAGGATGGTGAAGGGTGAAGGGTGAAGGGTGAAGGAGGTCAGGCAAATCCAATCCAAAACATTGGAAGTGTAAGACACGGGGAGGGATTGTAAGTGTGGTGGCAAGTCTTGTCTTGATTTGATGATCCCTATGTACCATATATCTCTTTAAAGCAAACCGGGTTTCTTCCCCAGCGAAGGCTTACAGCTTCTTTTTCCTTTTTTAAGTGTTTTTTTTTTAATATATTAAAATAATATTTTTTATTTTAATTTTTTTAATATAAACATATTAATTTATATATATATTTAACAAAAAAACTATTTTAGAAACACAATCTGAAACCAAACACACCCTTGCAAGTCCTTGTTTGTGGGGATGCATTCATGGCTAATAGATTTTGCGAATCCTGTGTTTTTACATCGTGCCATTGATTCCGGAGTTGACATTATAAAAGGTTTTTTTTTTTGGTAACATGATTCGTGCATCTGCTAACTTTACATTTGTTCTATTTTCAACTCATTTCCCAAAAATGATTCTGTTTTTTTATAATGAAAATTTCTATCATTCTAAATACTCTTTGGTATTTTAAAATAATTAGATAGATAGAATTATTATAGAAAAATTCCTGATCATATTTATCATATCATCGCAGAGCTAGAATCTGATCTAGAATTTCTCATTGTTGGTTGAAGTGAATTCTTTCTGTATCTTATTCTTTGAACTCCTTGTTTTATTACATAAATTAGTTATGTGCTCTGAGATAAATTGCAGGAGTAGATTATGTGCCCCACATGGATAATCAACGAGGTACCTGTTGAAATCTGCAAGGGCTTGGATTATGACATCATCCTCACAGGAAAAACTCCATCAATCACTCCTTCAGTGCAAGTGCACGTTTTATATATATATATACACAAGTGCAAGTCTGCTAGTGTAATGCATATTTTTTTTTACTAAATATACTAAAATAAAATTTTTATTTTTAATATTAATATATCAAAATCATAAAAAACTAAAAAAATATATTAATTTGATATTTTTTAAAGCAAACACAACACTCTCAAGTAAAATTAAAAAATAATAAAAACTAGACACTAAACCTTTTCAACAAATTATTTAAAAATATATTAGTTTATTTCTCACGTTATGTAGTGTATTGTTATGTAGTGTATTGGACTATTTTTTCAAAATGTTAAAAATAAATAAATTATATTAGGACTATTTTTTTAAAATGTTAAAAATAAATAAATTATATTATAGGTAATTATTTGATATCGATATTAAACTCGGCAAAATAAATTAATTTTAAATTTTTATAATTTAATCTAACTATTTTTCTAATTATATTTTAAAATTAAATAACTTATGAGTTATCCACATCACTTAGTTAATTTAATGAGTTTAAATACAGGTTGAAAATATGATTTTACTTAAAAAAAAAGAGAGAGAGAAAATTGTATTTTGTTTCCTCCAACCATAATTTACTATTCTATCTCATGTAATTAGGTTACAAAATGATTATAAAAAAATATTTTAAATATGAAATTAAAAAAAAAAACAAAAAACGAGAGAAAAAAAAGAAATTGCTTCACTGTTATTTTAAAATGTTTTCAGATATTTTTAGTATAGAAAGTAAGTGATATATTCCGGTTTGAGAAAACTAGTTTGAATGTTTTTATGCAATCTTGTACACAAAATGAGAAATTTTTTTAATGTGTTTTATAAATGGGAATAATGATGGATTAAACAAAGTTGACAAAAACCAAATCTTCTATTAAACTGAGTAAAAATACCAGAGAATGAAATCCAATGCTAAGTATCATTAAGGGAAGAAAGTGGCTTATTTAGAGTTTGATAGATGTTATTTTTTAAAGTAAAATTTACTTGGAAATATATTAAAAACTATTTTTTTTATTTTTTAAAATTTAATTTTAACATGATCTATTAAAATAATTCAAAAATATAAAAAAATTAATTTATAAAATAAATATAAAAGCTTTTCAGAAACGCGGTTGCATTCCTAAGATAAAACTTGGTGTCCATATTTAATGGCACTTACGGTATCTAAGATCCAATTTTGTCCTCTAGGAATCCGATTCTGGTTTCATAGATTTTGGGACACAAATTAATCGATGATTTTAATAATCGTAATCTCTTCTGGGCATCAATAGTGAAATTTGCCAATAGATCCCAGGAAACGTGGAGGTGTGGTGTTCCTAAACTGGCATGATTTTATTTTTTTTGGCATGTTGAGATTAAATCCATTTTTTATTAGGTCTAGTTAAGTCATAATTGCTTATTTTAAAATATTAAAAAATTCCCTGCAGCCCCTTGAGTTTGAATTAAGAAATGATAAGGAGAACCAAAATTACTCAGCACCTGACCCATGAAAAAGGATGGCAATGGAATGAAAGTTAGGGTCAAGGATGAAAGGTGGGAATATAGATGAAAGATTGATGTGGTTCCATACCTATGGTATTGGAGAGAAGTGGGAATAAAAACAAGGAATGCGAGTGAATTTAATTTCAAAATATCATATATTCTACGACTACACTACACGAGGCAACCACAACCACAGCCACCATGTTCGCCGCCGCCAGCAGTGATGATGGCTGTGGCATTCACTCGCCATTGAAAGAAGTGAAGAGCCATGCTTTTTAATATAATTTTTACCTCATGCAAGCCTTGCCTTCTTAGTTTGCGATTTAATATAATATAAAATAAAATCTTGTTTTACTTGAAAATACATTGAAATATATATATATATATATATATATATATAGTTTTAACCAATATATCAAAACAATATAAAAACATAAAAAAAAAATTAAATTTTTTGCAATACACTTGTGGAAATACAAAAAACACGTTCCCTGCATTCTCTTCAGCATCTCTATTATAAATCATTTCCTGATTGATCTGAATAGATGGATGGCAAAGAAGCAGCCATTTTGAAGTCCGGGGGAATCCATTAATTGCATAGGTGACCTTTTGCTGCTGATTGTAAGACAATGGAGATTCTCTTTCGATCATCAGAAAGTCTTCGCTATCCTCCCCTCAGGAAAAGAAGACCAGTTCTTTGCATCTATCCTTTTTAACAAAAATGTTTTTCATACAATGGAAACTTTCCCGTGTAGTTAAATATAAGAAATAAAACTAAACACCTGTTTTCATATTTAGAGTTGGGTTGAAAAAATGAAATTGTCTAACAAAGGCAACCGATGTTTGCACATCGTCTAGTATATTCAGGAGGCTATTTTTGTCGTGACCGCTCTGCAGCCTTGCCTGAAAAATAAAAGCAACGGTGGATTCTTCGTCTGAAGCTTGATGAAAACCAGCATTGTTTTGCATTCAGTCAAACATATTGGGGAGAGGCCGTGCAGCCATAAAAGCATCCACAACCTGAAATAAGGAAACAACCAGAAAGATGGATATCAGGATCTCTTTTACTCCAATATCTTGAGATTTTCAGCAACTATTACGATCATAGATCCACCACATCCAAGTGCAATTAAGATGGAATACAGTAACCGTAGTAATCTGCATTGCATAAATTTATAGAGGGATGCCAAAGGCTTACTTCATCAGTCACACTGGCTCGAGCTGCACGATGTCTTTCTACTATCTCAGACAAAACCGAGCCAAGGCGGCCCTTCACTTCTCCTGTTAGCATACGTCCTGCAGCATACTCCTAAACAAGGATACTTGGGCATTAGAAAAAAGAAGCTGATCAAGTATTATTTTTTGTTTGCTTACTAACATTGGGGAATGTGCCAGATTTTGAATAAATACCAAATATCTTAACAGAGGATCAGTCAAATCAACCAAAAAGAAGAAATCTCACCTTCTTTATGTGTTCAAGCTCAGCATCATCCTCAAGGAAAAAGTTCAGGTATTTGACTGAAATATCTACCTGAATAATTTCAAAATGGAAAATATGTTTGTCATCACTTTCCATGCCACGAGAAATCAAGCATTAAAAAATAAACCAGAACAACAATATGAAATTCTATCATTGGCAAAGCAAGCATGAATTCTATATTTATGAAAATAATCTAAGAACAGTTCTTCCAAGTTTTGGCACAAATAAATTGTATCTGAAAGTGTTCGCTACCTCAAGATTTGCTCCAAGTTGTCTGTGTTTCTCTACAGAATCTTGCCCACCAGAGAACGCATACTTGTTGATCTGTTTCCATTAAGCAAACTTACCATTAGTAAAAAGATTATGTTCGAGCACAGCACTAAATACACCATGCTATTCATCACATTGACCTAACCTTCATATTTCTAAATTCGAAGTAATGCAGACCTCCAAGGTCCAAGTTCAGTCTTAATTTTAAAATTAAGTACCTTTCAATGGTTATTAGCTACAAGAGTCTTGGCACTGGTTCAGATTTCAAATGTCAAAATGAGGAGGAGGATGTGCATAACTACATAATTAAATACCTTCAAATCATATAGCAAATCAAGCGGATTTTTTGTGCACTAGAAAAGTTGACAGATCAACAGTATAATCCACTTGGTATGTTAACAGGACACCATGTGCACACACATGCATGCAAGTAGCAATATGTCCTTTCCAAGGTCATACCTTACTCTTAATGACTTTAGCCGAATCAGTCACATAGATGGCAGAATTTGGATCGCTAGCAGACATTTTTCCTGTCTCCCCCTGCATGACATTCAGGAAAAGAAGACCAGTCAAGGTATTGCCAGCAACAAATCATAAGCTATGTGCCAGGATAGGAACATAGCGTTTCAGTAATCATTCCACTACTAAAGCTTATTTCTTCTAATCTTTCAAGAAAAGCACATCAATATCTTAAAATATGCTAAAGCACAAAGCACTTGAGAAAATCTTTTTTTCCCCCCATTATAAAAGCCTTCTAGAAAAAATCTTGGAAAAAATATAGCATGAAAATCCCTCACTGCAAATCATAACCATCACGTTACTATACCGGAAAATATTAATACTATTCTGTACATAGTTATTAAAAACAAATAGCCCATGTTATTCAGGCTCCCAGAGGATTGAAAAAAGAATTCTATCGATAGGTATAGGCATCTGTGTTTTGTGCATTTCCTGCATATTCTCATTTAGTTTCTTGATTTGCATCAAGGCATGTGCTAAATATTCCTCTCAAGCATCAGAAATACTAAATCCTTCCTGAAACAGTATTTGAGAAGAGCAAGATCCAGGTATGATAACAAACTTTCCTTTCATCTAAAGGGATGACGCACCCTTCAAATGTGCTATGCATCATTTTCTTGGTTTTTTTATATTTGACATTTCTAATAAGCCATTTAATTAAATCCAATATGCATTTTCATAGGTAATTCCTCTATACACATCAACAAAGCATGTCCTTGCAAGGCTATTAACCCACTTCCTGTTCATTTTTCAGTTGTCATATCTTAAGTTAAACTTAGAGAAAGTGCTAGTAGTAGCAGCAGTAGAGACAACAAAAATAGCAGCAGCACAACAAATAAGAACTTCATAAATGCATTTTACAATCGCATGTTAGTTTTTATCAGAACACAAGTAATGTCAATTTCAAAGATAAAAATACCTGCAGCGCAGGGAAGAATGTTGACTCAATCAATGAAGGTTTGTGATATCCTATCCGAGGAGCAGCATCCCGCGTCATTCTGAAATATGGATCCTGAACAAATGACAAAAGGAAGACAATGGTGAGAACAGAAGCAAGTGCATAACGCACACACATGTAGATACTCTCACAACAGGCACAATAATCATCCAAATGGTCTGATTATCAAACTAAGATTCAAAAAACTTCCTGAAGAATGAAAAATAGATCCAGATTATGAGAATATCAACACTTCAAAATGGCAGGTTTCTTCCAATGCCAATATACCATCTATATGGAACAACCCAAAAACAGCAAGCAGCGTGTAATTTCACATTCAAATACTTACAAGTACAAGATCTACGAAGCAGTCCATATGCATTGATTAGATTGAAAAGTATATTCAAATTGAACAGAAACCATCAACATTGAGAGAGTTTGACCTGATCAATTGCACAAGGAATTAGGCAACGGAGGTCGTCTTTTCCCGAGAAAAGGTGTGGGAATGAACTGGGAAATGATGGAACTGCCTACACCAACACAAAATGAAATATATTGGATTACTTCCTTGGATACCCCATTCATTTCAGAAAACTGATAAAAAGAAATTATCAAAATATGGAGTTTTGTGGAGGTCCAGCAACATAAATTCCAATCACCACAGACATGTGCATACTTGTCATATAAAATCAGTGGAAAGCAGCACAAAACTAACCTGCACAGGTGGAAAACTGATTTTCCCAATATGATCTTCACCTGAGAAACCAAAAATACCCTGGACCTGCACAGCAACAGAAAAATTTAAAACTAGTGCAATCGTCCGAAAACAGAGGAATTCAAAAAGAACACAAGTAACTCAATAAGGACACATTACACATGAATAAATAAAACATATACAAAAAGGGGGGGTGTATCCACCTTATTCAATGTGACACACTTTGCAACCTTCACCATGTTCTTGTAGAATGCACTTCAAGCAAAAACAGACAGTCAGCACAACAAAAATTAACAAAGGACATGCTTCAATTGATATCAATGACAAACCAAATACTGCACGGTACATCAAAAAACCATCCCACGAGCAGAAAATACAATATCAGCATTGCAACATTCAATCAGAAATGCTAACCATACTATAACAGACCACTCATGTACGTATCTCCATGATGGAGCATTCACATTGTCGCCTAGGCACTTCCTTACATCAATTTTTCAGATTTATTCTTCAAATTGAAGTTAATAAGCTTGTGACTTACCCACCAACATAATCGAAATCCGAGAAAATGAAAGTCCGCGTGATATCAAACCCACACGCAATAATATCCTTAGCATTCTCACGTGCAAGCCTCTGACTTTCCTCCACGGTTAAATTCTTCCACATACATTTCTCATCATCAGTCAACTGTATAACAAGCGGAACCCTAAACACATCTTGCAAATACCTAAACACCAACAAAGACACAAACTTTATCAAGTTTAAAGCAAACCAAAGAGCAACTAACTAATTAATCAACTAATTCATCACTTACTTAGTGAACATAAACGGAACGAGATGCCCTAGATGCAATGCTTCAGAGGAAGGACCACGGCCGGTGTAAAGGTAGAATTTTTTACCCTTTTCATAGGCGTCGAGGATTTCGTTGAAGTCACGGTGGGCGAAGAAGACGCCACGGCGGAGGAAGACGTGGGGAGGGCGACCGGTGAGGCGGTGAACACGGTCAATTAGTTTTTGGTCGAGTCTTTGACAGCCGAATTTGTCGATAAGTTTGTCGTAATCAATCTTGCCGCCGTCTTTGGCGGCGACTTCCCATGGGTTTACTATTTGGTCATCTTCTTCTGCTGGTTGGTTTTGAGTCTCTCTCTTCTCCTCCTCCATTGCAGCGTGCTGAGAGACAGAAAAGGGGCCGACGAGATGTTGGTGGTGGTGGCAGCAGTGAGTGCGATGAGACCAGGGACTGCTGCTTTCGCAAAACCCAAGTTTAAGAAGTGAAATATTGCTATTTCGGTCCCTGTATTTGTAGTGAAATAATTAACTGATCTTTTTGTTTAAATATTTCACATTGAATTCGTGTGCTTTTTTGGGTCTCTAAACTATTTGATTTATGTCCACCATCACTGTACTTATCGTCATGGTTATTGAAAGTTTAATTTATAAGTATCAGATTCGACTCGAATTCAGATATGATTTAAAGCTTAGGTTGGGTTGCTGGTTTTAAGAAATTAATTTTTGAAAAAACAAATTAACCTTTATTTATTTTAAAATAAATATATTTTCATTAAAAGACACTTAAAGTTATTGCAATGGATTAGTTATAGATTAATTAGATAAATGTTCAAAATAGTTTTTTAAAACACCTAACCCAATCAAAATTTTAGATTAGTGAGTTAACAAATTAATATATTTTAATAACCATAATTTAATAATAAGTTTAACAATATTTTTTAAAAAAACAAAATTTCTGGAAAATAATGACTAAACTCGGTCCGGCCCGGCCTCACTTATCTGATTCTCGAAAATCGAAAACGCCACTGCCGGGCAGTGAGATTTTACACTGTATGTTTCGCGTTCCGGCAGCCGTACAAGGTCTTATGCGACGGCACATTTATTCACCACTTAATAGCTAATAACATTGCTCCTGCTGATACAGCTATCTCTAATATTCCTTGTGGCCCTGTCAAGCTCTTCACTACCAGGTTTCCTCTCCTTTGCTTATATTCAAAGACAGGAAAAAAGATTGGATTTTTATTTTCGTTGTTGTTGTTTTCGGGGTTTTAGGTGTGTTTTAGCCGAGCTGAAAAGACATGGGAAATCTTATACTGAATCTCTTCAGGCAGCTAACAGGCTTTTGATTGCAAGGTGGGTTCTTTTTTTTCTTTTTGTGTCTGTTAAAGGTTTTATCTTTGTGGGTTTTTGTTGAACTTGGTGGATTTGTAGATTTCTGAAATCTTAATCTTTTTCCTCCTGGGTTTGATATAATTATGGTGTTCAATTTCAATGTCAGGTGTGATCATGAACAAATGAAGAGTGCAGAGGGTTGCATTGTGGAGATTATTGGAGAAAATAACCCTGACCACTTGTTGGTACTCAGGACACTGACATGCTGAAGAAGTTCCAGGAGGTTAGTTTTCTTTTCTTTTCTTTTCATTTAAGTTCCTTTTACTCTATTTTGATGGTTAATGAATTGTGTACCCTTTAATTGTGGTGGGACTGGATAGTTGCTAACAATGTGAGATGCTTAGTTGTCAATAGTTTATGGATTGTGTAGTCTGGAGCTATGTTTTCTTATATGTTGCATTGAAAATTTGATAAATTGCTATATACTACTCACAGCATAATTGTTTCAAAACGAGGACATATTTTCTGAAGAATTAGAATTTCAGTCAGTTAATCATATCATGGTTCAATGTTCCACTTTACATGTTTGAAGTTGGGATATCTGAAACATTACCTGTCATCAGATCTTAACCTGTAGCATAGTTTTGATTGTCATCTAGATGAAAATCCTTTATGGAAGGATTATAAGATTGCTCTGGTAAAATTGCGACTGATCCCTGTAATTGTTCTAATAGATTGGCTGTTTAGCTTCTGCTGTTTTCAATTGACCAGCTATCATATTGGAACAGGTCCGCGCAGTAGCCAGGTTAGCTGGTGAAAATAATTGGTAAATATGCAGTGATGCAGCACTACTCCTACTCGGAATAGTTGACTAGAACTAAGTATCCGCCTATTAACTACACCGATAAACTAAATGTTCTGCAGGTCCCAGGTGTCCCTCTTATATTTGGTCTGAGAAATGCCCTCTTTCTTGAGCCACCATCTGCATTTCAGTGGCAGCTTGTCAAAAATTCTGAAGAATGGTCCCATATGTCTGAATTTGAAGCTATGATCTAATAAAAGAGGACTAAGAACTTGTTGCAAATTCTGGAAACTGGGGGTTCTTGTGATGAAAAGAGATCCAAAAATGCAAATTTGGAAATAGAGCCTAAGAGATATACTGCAAGAAAGGGAATGAATGCCAAGGATAGACCTCAAATCAAGAGAAAGAAAGCTAAGGTATGTTGCCCGCTTCAGGCTTGTTTATTATCAACATCTCTAATCCATAAGAAGAACTGCTTGGAGGGGTCTTTAGGCATTGTGTTTGCTATTTTATTAGGGTATATGCACGTCTATAACCAGTAAGGAACAACATCTTGAAGGGATCTATTATGTTGTTTGTGTTATTCTCCACCATGATCACTGGGGATATCTGGCTCTTCTTTTCTAATTTTTTGTTTTCAATGTCTACTTTACTGGTTAAAGCATGAATGGAATCATTAAAGCATCTCCCTATCAATATGCATTCCCAAGCACAGTCTATGTCCCTGCTTGCTACCATGACTTCCAATGAGAAAAATCTATGTTAATTATGCTCAAGCCTTATGTAATAACAATACAAAATGGATGGACATCCTCTAAAAATCTTGGCATCTTACCCCACTGCCATGAGTGTTTCTATGAACTTAAAAGTCCATAACTAGGATGACATTATGTTTACGTGAAGCTGGGGCTAACTTTTTTCCTTTTCCTGTAGGGAGGGGGGGTTGTTGTTGGGGTGCTAAGGGACCAAGATTTTCTGTTTCTTTTTCTTATATGATGTTTGATAGTATTTATTTGATTTGTAACTTTAAGGTGGATGCTTCTGGCAATATGGTTTTTTACGCATTAAGCAGCAGCACAGCAAACTTGTTTTTGAACATCACAGTATAGTAAACTGAATCATTTAAACATTAATTTGATTGACAAGAAAAGTAAGTGATAAAATGCTGTTGTTCACATTCCAAGTACTTTCAGGAGGAACGTCTTTGCTCACTTGATTAACTTTTTGTCATACTTTCCAGGTTCCAAATCCACTTTCAGTCCAGAAGAAAAAGAATTGTCAAAACTCAAATTCCATTTCAGGGAAGGTTAGTGACAGTTTATTTTGAATGCTTTTAGACTTCCTGTTGGATCTTAAGTTTAAGTAATGATGGAAATTACTCACTGCTCGATTGCAGCATCTTATGGACTAGAGAAATATGGTTTATAATTGTATCTTTGATGCTTTTAAATCCGCTGCTATCTTTAAAATCACAATTCGATTCTGTCCTGTTAAACATGGATGGCACTTATTACTGTCTATTTTGCTTGTCACTGTTGATTGAGGTAAAGAATAGCGCTGCTGGATATTGCGTCCTCCCTGTCATTTGCTATTTGCATATTTATAGTTGCAAGATACAATTGTTGTTATGTTGTACATTCCCGGAGAGTATTACTAGTTCTATAACTTTGAGGTGGTTGAAAAATTGTTAGCTAAAATCCTTGTGCACCCATGAGCCAAAATATTTGGGGTGATTTATCAGTGTTGTCAAAGCCAAAAGACACTTAAAGGTGCCAAAGCCTGTAAAATGCGCATGCCTAGGCGCTGGCCTGAATAAACCAAGGCGATATTCTATAGATTAAAAGTATATATGTATGGTATTATATTATATTATATAAATCTAAAATATATATTTTTCTGATTAAGATTAGATCATTAGAAAATGAAAAATAAAAATAAAATACCATAACATAGTCGTATAAAATTATATCTTTCACCCTTAATACAAAATAAGATAATTTAAAGTAGTATTATAGTAAGTAGTCAAATAAATTAAAAAACAAACTTAAAATCATCATCATTATTCATTAATCTTGAAAAACATCATCATCCATGCTTGTTCTATACTTGTGTTGTTGTTCTCTAACTTTGTTCAACACAAGTGTGGCTCATGTTTCTCTTTAAGTATCCTTCTTTGATTGTATGCTTCTCATTTCAATGATATTTTTATTATTCTTTTACTCTAATCTATTTTTTATAAAAATATCCCTAAGTTATTTCTTGTGGTAAATTAAAAAAAATAGACAAATAGGTTAAAATATAAATCATTTTAAAAAAAAAAAGAAAAATCTAACAGAAAAGGAATTTTTAAAAAAAGAAAAATCTAACAGAAAAGGAAGTATTTTAGTGAGGCATTCGCTTTAATGCTTGGTGCCCACTCACGAAGCACTCGCCCAGGTAACGTTTCATTGAGATTCATCACCCGAGGCTAATAAAAGCAATGTGGCCTCGCTTCACCTTGCCTAGAGGGCTCAAGCGAGCGTCTCAATGCCTCTTAGCCTTTTAGAATGTTTATTAATATAGTCTTCATGTTTAATTTCTAAAATTTTAAGGATGGGATATTTGTTATGAATTTTGTATTTCCATTAACCTTAAGCAAACTTAGCCTTTATGTGATGTTGTCCATTTCTTTCCTTTTGATTTTAGGGTTTTTTTTTTTTTGTAAAAAAATGAGTGAGGAACACGAAGACCAAGAACAAGTGTTGTTCTTAGAGGAGGGAAAGAAGAAAAAGTTAAAGAAAGAAGCAGAAAAGGCTCAGAAGCGTGGTGTTCATTACATAAGTAGAGTTTCTCCTGGTATGGACCATGTTAAGCTTCATCTACTTTTCAGTCAGAATGGTGAAATTCAACGAATTTACCTTGCTTCTTTATATACAATAACTGATACTTCTTTCTTTTGTGTTTTTATTTAAAAATATAGGGGAAAATAGGTGTTCAATTTTATTGAGAATTTTTTGTTGTGTGTTTATAGATAGTTCTACTAGTGATCAAGTGAATGATAATAATAAGAGCACAAAAAAAGGTGGTGGAGCTAAAGCTCAAGGATTCTCTTAAGAGTATTTGCCATACATTTTTTTTGTGTTAATTACATGAACATATATTTGAATTGTGTTGTTTATTATGTAATTGCTTTGTTTTTTGTGTTTTTCAGGTGGGTTGAGTTTGCTAAGTAATGCTAAAAGGGTTGCTAATTTGTTAAATGGTGAACAAATAGGTAATTTATAATTCAATTTTTTTATGTACCTTTTGTTTTCTTGCGTTACATGAGAATTTTTAGTTTGTACTATAGAGAAACCATCTAGGAAACATGTCAAGTTCTTGTTCTTTGTATAGATTCTTTTTTGGTTGATTTTACCTATTCTTTGTAATTTTATTTTTTTAAAAAAAAAGGTGTTAGCTTACGTGTTCTTAAAAAATTTTAAAAAAAAAAGGTGTTAGCTTACGTGTTCTAGGATTGCTTTGTAAATAAATTACTTATTTTTTCCTCTAACTATTCTTTAATTTCTTCTTTGTCCTCTCGTTTTTTTAAGTGGGAAGAAGTGGTCACAATTCTGTTATGATCATTGGAATATCAATGCCTAAACAAACAGAAAGTGGTTTCTTGAAAATCACTTTCCAAGCTTTCTTGTGTTTATTTGTCATTAGAAAAATTAGTCAACGGAAAACACTATCCAGTTAAAGAAAGATTTGCCTTGATTTTCAGTAAAGTGTTTTCCTTTTATTTTAGATGGAAAACAATAAATGGAAAACACTTTTTGGAAGTTGTGAAAAATTTAGAAATATCATATTATTTGCTAATTATATCAAATTTGGTTCCCAAACTTTTGATTGCTATATATGTTTTGTTTTGAATATTTTTTTTTTCAATTTCATTCCTTAAAATTT
>NW_011499847.1:153111-228899 GCF_000495115.2 Populus euphratica | reverse complement strand
TTTTAATTGTTACTTATTTTATTTGAAATAATTTATGAAATGGTAATTATTATTATTTTAAATTCTTCATCTTTTTATTTTTTTATTTTTTAGATTTGATCTCTATTATTTTGATTATTATTTATTTTATTTGAGATAATTTATGAAATTATATTTTTTTTTCAATTTCATTCTCATTCAACTTTTTAATTTGTAAGATTTTTTCCTCATTATTTTAATAAACTTGAAAAAAATAAAACATTGATAAGTTATTTTCAGCTCTTTTTCTATGATATAACTAAACACTGGGAAGTATTTTCTAACTTATTTTTCATTACATTACCAAACATTGAAAAATAATTTACTTTCCTAGAATTCACTTTTTAAAAAGAATTACAGCAAACAAATGGGCTCAAGTATTTAAATAAAATCAGATGGGATAATCTTATGGATGAAATTGGTATATCAATCATTTATGTTGTGCTCTATCTTATCATGTTTTACAGTTTATTAAGTGTCTGAATTATAGTGCCTTAAATGCAGCTTACAAGAAAGCTATTCGAGAACAAAAATTAGCGTTAGGAATTTCTGCTGCAAAGAGGGAGGGGAATTTCTATCTCAAAAATGTTGACCAGTCTTGGGCTTTAAGCTCTATTGAAGAACAAATGAAGAAGGTAAACAGCATCTATAACTTCTCTCTTTTACGGACTTTTTTTCCTGGAATTACCATCTATGGTGCTGTTTTAAGATATTTTGGCATTGTTAAAGTCATCAATTTGGTGCACCTGTTTAATGAATTAAACTTGGCTTTTCGTTCTCCGTGTCAGGACTACAACACTCAAGTTCCTTATAGGACAGTTTAAGTATGATTGGCACAATAGTTGGGCAGTATGGCTAGCTTAGAATCAGTTGAAGCCAGATATTTTCATTGTGAACCTGAAACTTGTTTGTAGGTAATTGACACTCGCAATTAAATGATTTTTTTTTGTTCATTTAGAGAGGCAAGTAAGTCATTTTGATGTCTGATCAAACAGGGTCCTTTTGTTTTGTAAGAGTTGGCCTCCTTGCCTCAGTAGCATGACACTTTCATGATGAGGTATGGTATGGACACAGCTGAGACACGATGCCATGTGTCAACTCCTTCTATATGGTTGAAATTAATTATGTCATTCAAATTTGATTTAAAAAAGATAATTCTCTTCAATTAGATGGAAGAAACAAGAGGAATAGGAATAGGAGGATCGAGTGGGTACTGTTGTCAGAGGGTGGTGATAGTATATATGTTTGTGTTTTATTTACGTGATGTTTTCAAATCTGTATTTCACATCCATAGGTGTTGAACATGCATTAAAATATGCTGCTTACATGATCATCTATTATGAATTCCTCAATGAACACTTATCAGATACTCTCTGTTATTGTAATCCTTAATATGCTGCTTATGTGATAATTATTATTAAATCCTCAATGAATACATAACAAAGATACTTTGTCATAGTTCCTTCTCTGTTATGGTAATCCTTAATATGCTGCTTATGTGATAATTATTATTAAATCCTCAATGAATACATAACAAAGATACTTTGTCATAGTTCCTTATGTCAGTAAATGTCAAAACCAGTTATCTTTTCATTTAATTGGACATGGCAAGCTCTTACGGGTAAGCCAGGAACCATAAGATTTTGAGGGAACTTGAAAATGTAGGTGCCTTAGAGGCATGTACTTGATTGGGTTTGAGGGCAGCATGCTTGCAATTTGCAACTCATAAAGATGTAGCACATGTGTGTGTGTGTGCGCGCGCGTGTGTGCGTGTCTGTGTGAACATGAAACATATTTTCTCTAATTTTGCCAGATAATAGTTATTTCCTATTTTGATCGACTTGGATATATAACACTCCTTGTTTCAAATATATATATAAAAAATTCTCTTAGTTTTGAATGGTTTTGTTTTTTTTGGAATTTTTTTTTGTACATGCTGATGCTTTGATACCTTTAACTAATTAGCAGGTCCCGTGAATTTCATGCCATTCTGTTTTGTTTAGCAGGTCTTTCTTGTAATGTAAATTGATGGATTCACCACCATGTGCATCTTGGGACTTTCTCTCTTTTTTTATGGCATGGCATCATTTATTCTGCAACCTCCTTCACATGATCGGTTTCCTTTTCTATTTATAGAAGCAAAAGGCCAATCTGGAGGTGAACTTTCTGTTGCCCCACAGAAACCAACGGTTTTCCGACAATTCCCACCCACACACACCCACAAAAAAAAAAAAACACACAATTGCTGAAAGAGAGAGCAAACCTCAACTCTCTAAAGATGTCCTGGCAGGAGTGAGTAATTATTTGTGGGTAACAACTTTCATCACCTTATCTATTCCTTGGATATAAGTTTTGCTGCTATAAGCAGCTATTTGGTGGTTCATAGTGATGGGTTGCGAGCATGTCACTTTATGTTCAAGATGAGGAGCTTATGTGATAGCATTTATTGCTTTGCTCTCCCATATGCATGCGATGCATTTTGATGATTGCGCAGCTCACAATTTTGATACTGTTTTTAACATTTGATGATTTGGTCAAAATAAAGTAACTCGTCAACAATAGTCTTGTAAGACCACATGGGCAACCTGTGTATTTTACAACCATCTATCCGTTTTAAGATCATTATTTTGCTCATGGAGTGCCTGCTGGTGTTGTGCTCTTTCAGTCTTTACAGGGCACCCAGGCTTTTGCAAATTAGGATGCAAGATATTGGTAATAAGGCAGCGTGCCGTTCAGTGAGTAGATGATTCCCCCGAACCAGGCTGCAATCATCTACACGTTCAATTGCAATAGTTGCTTGGTGCAGAATCTATTTTAGGTCAAGGATCTCTCTCTAGCGTATGCTGACCGAATGGAGGAAGCCCCATGTCTCATAGCATCTTTGTGAATCTAAAGGAGAAGAGTCCCTCCGGTCTATGTTTGTACCCATAATTGGATTCAAATACCTTTGACCTCAAATGCACCGAGGCATGCCAGATGCTTTGGTATTAAGAGAAATTTACCCTTTACATTCCCGAACTATTTTTTTAGGAGATCAATAGCAGTTGAAGCAACGATTCACTTCCGTAATTGGCCGATTTTCCAAGAGATGATAAAAGGTAGCTCATGAACGTTTGCCGTGGCTCATATCTTCGCAGCACTTCGCTGGGGCTAGGTTTAAATAAATAAATAAGGATCTCATTTCCTTGAAGCTCGGACAATGAGACCAGATGTGGCTGGACAGTATTTGGAGACGCTGTCGGGATAGTTGCAGACCCTCTGGTGATGGAACACATCGAGGCTGTGTCTAAAATGGAACTAACATATCTGACACTATTCAGACCTTAACTAAGAGCTCTTATAACGGCCGCAAGTCTGTTGACATGTGTTGGTTACCTGCATGTGCCTCGTCAACCACTTGTCATTAAAAAAATGGAGCAGTTGTTTTCATAATGCACATTACTAGATGATTCCAGATGAACTTTCAATACTGTACAAGGTGGAGTCATGAATCTCCAATAAGTAAAAAATTACTTTTCAGAAAGGCTATGAAGAAACATGCGGGCTGTCATGCATGTATCGCGCTGCCACACCGAGCAAATCGAGCGGGTTTGTGCTGGTTTTTTTTTTTTTTTCTGAGGGAGCACGGTATCACCGGTGGAAAGCTTTAAATGAATAACTGGAAAATTTAGTGGATTGTACCAAAAACCAAAGAGAGTGAATTGATCCCAGGCACATCCTTTTGTGGCAGACTAACAGATAAGAACCGCCCCTCCTTCCGCATCCATAAGATAAAACGAGCATCATACATGGGGCTGGCCTCCAGCTAAAGTGGAGTCATGCATTATGGAAACAATAATGAACACGTCCTAAATACCAAATTAACGACTTGCAAATTCACACTTCAGTGTTGATCAAGCACTTTACAGCTAACGAACTTCAATCCCTATCATTAAAATCAACTAACTTCAGGTAACTGATGTTGGATCTATACATTAAATGGTCGTCTGCAGTCAAATGAAAGTTTTAAACATATATTCATCAGAAGGATCCGGACATTGCACAACAAGAACAAATAAACAGGTTCTATTTGTTTTTCAATTAGCTGCAGCACCCCACTCTTTGAGCAACAGTTCCATCCCTTGCACCTGATGCACCTTGGGGGCGCCCATATCCAACCTTGATCCCTGAAGACTGCATTTGTAACAACAAAGGTATCAACAAAACAAACATCAACTTGTACTGGAACAATAAATGGATGATTCCAGAACGGATCACCTATTCCAAACACAGCCTATTAAATGATTACCTCATTGGATACATCAAACACGCCTTCCTGGATATTCTGAAGGATTTTTCCAGCAGTCCCTATGAAGGCCTGAGATAAATTATTATAATAATATTAGTTGGTATGCTTTTAAGTTGGAGGCGGGGGATGCAAGGAACTAAAGATCTAACAAAACTGAAGCCTGGATTAGGATAAATAACCTCCTCAACATTTTGAGCTGTTCTTGCAGATGCCTCCAAGAACAGAAGTCCGTTTTCTCTTGCAAACTGTTCCCCTTCCTCTTTGGTAACAGCCCTACGATGAGCAAGATCACACTTGTTCCCAATAAGCATAATTGACATGTTGGGATTGGCATGCTGCCGAGCATCCTCCAGCCAGCTTGCTAGGTGATTAAACGTCTCTCTCCTGCAAAAGTTCCAATATTCAGTTGAGCTAAAGTTATAAATGCTATACTAGAAAATAGATTTGAAGAGTGAAATATAAAATATAGGAGCGAAGAGGCAGTCTCAAAAGTTAAAATATACAGAGTATCCCTCTAACTGCTAGAATAAATACATTCAGTTTAGCAAAAAAAGGGACAAATTTGGAGGGCAACTAATCAAGCATCCCAGACCCTAATGTTAGAATAACAAGAAATTGATTCTTTGGACTACAGAAACGTGTAGGATGATACACTAGGGTAGATGCTTAACTCAAAACAGTAAAAACTCCACAAGAATAGTAAACAACATGGTACAGCTTGACCTCTTCGAGCACATACTTTACCAAGCATAATCAAATACTCTTTGATTATCATCCCTATAGCTTCAGTCTACCCTAACTGAAAACAAGTTTCAATACTATACAAGATAATTTTACCACAAACACACACAAAACGCTATGCTCAAAGAAGAAAGTGATCACCCACAAAAATCATAAACTTATGGATCTCAAATCCCAGTTCTTTGTTCTAGTAGAAAAGAAAGTCACCAAAATGAACCATGCACACACAAATACAGGTTGGTAAGAGACAAAATTGCTGCCGTTATATGCACACACTGACCTGGTAATGTCATAAACCAGAAGTGCTCCGGCTGCTCCTCTGTAGTAAGATCTAGTGATCGATCTGAAGGACTCTTGCCCAGCCTAAAACATGAACCAAACAAGGTCCTTGCTCAGGAACATAGACAATTGATTTTTATTTTATGAAGTGTATCAAATGTAGGAGTGCGCAAGTAGCAGAAGGAACAATCTCAGCAACCAAGTATGAGCAAAATATCAGATAATAATAAATAAACTGCAAAAGCCAAAAATATATCCAAAAGTAATAAAAACCCATCAATATTTTTAAGCAGAATTAATATTATTTTGTTAAAAAAAAATTAGTTAATCAGCAAATAAATAACTAATTCAGGAAAATCAACAAGAGGCCGCCATAATCAAGCGAACTTGAAACTCTTGTTATCTAAACAAATTTATCAAGTAAATAAAAGGAAAAAAAAGGTACGGTGTCCCAAATTTGAAGCTTAATAGGGCGGGCATCGATGGTGACCATGCGAGCTCCGAATTCAACACCGATGGTGAGATCATGAACAGGCTGGAATCTTTTGTCAGTGAATTGCAAGAGCAGGCATGACTTCCCTACGCCTACAGTTCAAAACCCAATTAAAATTAAAAAGAAAGAAAGAAAAAACAAAGAAAAAGCAGGTAGAGGAGGAAGAGGGACCAACCTGTATCACCGATGATTATGTACTTGAAGAGGTAATCGTAAGACATTGTCGTCTCTATCTTCTGTCTGGAAAAAAGAGTTTTATTTGAGAATTGAAACACAGAGTCTCAAGTAACCTAAATTGATTAAGTAAGTAATAATAATGGGTAAGAAAACAAAAGAGAGCGTGTCGCTTTATTATGTATAAATCACCGACACGTGTGTTTTTGCTTTTGTTTGCCTGTCGTCGCCACCCTTTTCTTGATCCTTAATTAATCTCTCATCTTTTTATTTGTAGTTATCGTTGAATAATTATATAATAATCATTCTAAAAAAAATATAGTAATACAAATTACTAAATATCAATTAAAGTCCTTAAGAAAGATAAAATTTTAAACTAAATTTAATTGCACAATGTTTGTTTTTGGATCAAGTGATATTTTAATACACCAATACTAATTTATGAAACAAAATGAATAAAAATAATTCAATAAACTCATAATAAATGGGAAAAAAATAAATACAAGAAAGACAAAAAAAATATTAAAAAAAAAACTGAGCATAACTTACAATTCTCTTCTTTCTTCCTCCTTCCTGTGTTAACTATAGTCCTCGTCAACCCAATCAATTTAAATTTTAAATTTACTTAAACTAAAAAAAATAAATAAAAAAATTAATCTGATTTGACTATTTTAAAAATCCAAATTGATTAGTAATTTATTTGAATTAAGTAGAACTTGGTAAGGTAGACAAAAATTAAAAAAATAAAAAATAAAAAATATATAATTTTTTATAAGCGAAATAGATGGTAAATATGAACCGAAATCCACAAGTTTATTTTTAAATTGTTTTTTAAATGTTTTATGTGTATTTTAAAATATAATTATAGTTATTTTTTAAAGTATTTTAAATTTAGAAATGCTTTAAAATTATTTTTTTATTTTTAAAAAATGCTTTAAAATTATTTTTTATTTTTAAAAAATTATTTTTTATATCAATATATTAAAATGATTTAAAAATATTAAAAAATAATTAATTTAAATTTAAAAATAAATAAATAAATATTATTTGGTAGCAATTTAACTCTTTTCCCTTCTTTTCTATGAACGGCAGAGGCGCGCCTCCGGATCGGAAGATGATCCCAGTTGGTTGCTAGTTTCTCGCGCGAACGAGCTGAGTCTGCGCCCAAGATCTGGACCAGGAACTGGACCTGCTAGGTTACATGGATTATCATGTGGCACTGGCCCATGTAGGGATGTCATCGTGGCCTGACAGTTTTGATGCTCAGTAACATGTAGAGTGTCCATAGTTTTTTTTTTCTTCCCTAAAAAAAAAATAAGTCTAAGTTTGTAATTTTCTTTCTGCGAGGTTAAGTAAAGGATGAACGACCATACCCTAGTTGATTTAACTTGCCTCTATTATATCATAATAATTTTACATCTATAATTAAACTAAATTTGGCAAAAATAAATACTATTTTTTCTTGAATCCATCTTTTTAAAAATTATATTGGTAAAAATTATTACTATGCTAAACACACAATGATCATTACTTAGTCAAATATTTCTCATCAACAAAAAAAAAATATGAAGAAATCACAACTAATCCATCACTAGTGTTTGGAAATGCAGTAAATTATGTTTTTCAGTATGTTTTAATACATTTCATTTTAAAAAGTATTAAATTAATATTTTTTAGTATTTTTTTAATAGTTTTGATATACTACTATAAAAAATAAATAGATTATTTTAATGTATTTTTAAAGAAAAAACACACAACACTACAATACCAAACACAATATATCAATCATCTAAAAGTAGTTGTAATATTATTTACCTTGAAACCTTTATTGAGTAAATTTCAATATGTTATTATTGGTTTTAAAATCTGATTAGGAAAAAAATAATTAATTTAACACCATTTTAAGAATATAAATAAGTTAAAAAAAACTTAGTTTCATTACAATTTTTAATTTAAAGTACAAATAAGTTTCTGCAACTTGTAACAAGGAAAAATTATTGTTAAAGAGTTTTATTTTTTAATTTTTCCATTGAAAAATAACTTAAAATAATTCAACTCCGTAATGGTTTCTTCAGGGTTCAGCATTCAACAACGTAGACTTATAAAGTTTAGTTAAGACAATTAATGGCGAGCAAAGATATGAAATTGGCAAGTATTTTCCTATCAATTTAATTAAATATCAGGACAATTTCAGAGTTTGGTAATATCAATAGCCACTGGAAATTTGCCTGGTCATTAATTTCAGGATCCATGAAGATTAGTCGAGGTGCGTGCAAGTTAGCCCAAACACTCCACGTGAATAAAAAAAAAACTATCTGGTTAATTTCACGGACACTCCCTCAAATTAGCTTACTGTATTTGTAACATCCTATATCAAAAGAAGAGTATCTAGAGTTAGGGCATATTAAGGCAGTTAGTACTTAATCTTGTAGAACGTGTTTTGAAGTCTGTGAGTTGCCAAGAACAAAACTGTAAGGCATGAAAGTCGAGTTGAGCTGAGCCATAGCAGATAATATTCTACAAGGGGGAGTGAAGCGGGTCTTAGATATGATGTCAGAGCAAACGACAACTCATTCTTAAGGTGGGGAGATTGTAACATCTCACATCGAAAGAAAAGTATTCAGAGCCAAAACATATTAAAATAGTTGATACCTAACCTTATATGATACGTTTTGAGACTTGTGGGCTGCTAAGAATAAAACCACAAGGCGCGAAAATGAGGTTGAGCTTAGCCACAATGAATAATATTTTGCAAATGGGAGTGGTCGGACCTTTATAATATCGATGATGATCTCAAGATTTATACAAGAAAGTTAAAAGTGAGCGAATTAATCTCTTTGATCACTAGGATTAACCCTCAGACCTCGTTTATTTACTAGAAAACAGTTCATTGTTGGAAAGTGAATTACTTTCCAATGTTTGGTAGTGTCATAGAAAATAAGTTGGAAAATATTTTTTAGTGTTTGGTTATATCATGAAAAACGAGCTGAAAAATAACTTATTGATTTTTTTTTCAAGTTTCTTGAAATAATAAAGAACAAATCTTACGAATTAAAAACTTGAATGAGAATAAAATTGAAAAAAAAATTCTGATTTCATAAATTATCTTAAATAAAATAAATAATAATCAAAATAATAGAAAACAATCTAACAAATTAAAAAATGATGAAATTAAACTAATAATAATTATAATTTCATAAATTATTTCAAATAAAATAAGTAACAATTAAAAGAATAAAGATTAATTTGATAGATAAAAAAATCAATTAAAAAAATAATAAGAGACAAGCAAATAACAATCATAAAAACAAAGATCAAAGTTAAAACAAAATCAAATTAAATCAAATTTTAAAAGGTGAAATTGATAAAAAAAAATTCAAAATAAAATATATAACAATTAAAAGTTTGAAGATCAAATTTGTTATAATTAACAAATAATATGATATTTTTAAATTTTTTTACAACTTATGGAAAGTGTTTTCAGTTCAAAATAAAAAAAAAATACTTTCATAAAAATCAAGTCAAATCTTCTTTTAACTAAAAAATATTTTTTGGTGATCAATTTTTCTAATGACAAATAAACACAGGAAAATTTAAAAAATTATTTTTAAAAAACTACTTTTTACCAAACAAATAAGACTTAAGCTTATAAACTTGTCGGATTCCATGTCGGCACTAAATGACAACTCCCTTTTAAGCATTTTTTTGTTATTGTTTGATTTGGAAATTAGAATGTATTTATTAATGGAAGGGTATTTAGAGATTTTAATATAATATAAAAATATTAATTTTCGTTGACATTAGTAGAATATAGCTAACCTTCTTTTCTGAAATGATTTAGTGTTTTTATAGTTTTCTAAAATATTAAATATCAAATTAGCTTTGATTTGTATATATACTGAGATATTCATAACCTTTTATATAATTCAGAGTTTTCTTTATAGTTTATTATAGCTATAATTTTGAGGTTTGAGAAATCCCATGCACGCATACTCCCATTGTAATTTAGCTCGAACTGTTCAGGTCATATTTCACCAAATGGTAAAAAATGTGATTATGCATTAAGCTTTCTAAGAGAGACGAAAAAAGAAGTTGAATACCTTAAAATATTAATAAAATTGATAATAAAAACATCATCAGATTCCGAATTGTGCCTTATAAATACGGTAGCTAACATACATATTCTCTCCCTTTGGCAAGCACATTCCCTCACCCTCTCTCAGGCTAGTCATACGATATTGATGGACTCTAAGTTGCATATTACAATAGCATACAGCAAATCATATAATAAAGCCATAGCTAAAAGATGGCATTAACTTAGCCCAAATGGTTTCCAGTCATGAACTTCTTCCCAGTCAAACCACAAGAAAGGGCCTCCTTAGGAATCTTAGGAAGACGCTGGACACCCTCAGCTAAAACCACACCCATGCCCATATGCAAATGTGGCTCAATATGGCAATGGAAAGCCCATACTCCGGGATTATCTGCCACAAACCTTAGTGCGGTCCATCCATAGGGAAATATCACCGCAGAATTTCTATAAGGTGGATTCTTCAAGTTAAATTTCTTCTCGTCATCTTTTGTAAACTTCCCTTCTCCATACGCTAACACCCAGAAATCATGTCCATGCAAATGCCACGGGTGGATTTCACTAACATTTTCAGCTAATGCATTAGCATTTTGAAGTATCACGTCCACTGTGCTATAGTAACCAAGCATGTAAACCCCATTCCCAGTAGTGGTGTTGGGGTTACCTGGTGGCTTCATAACATCGTACTGTACTGGGAAATTCTCAGGTGGCTTTGTTTGATCAAAACCATTTTGTAGTCCAAATCTTATGGACCCCAAGTAAGGAGTGGCAGGTAATGAGAGGGAAACGTTATTGATAGACCACTTAGTATAGCCATTCATCTTGTTTTGAGTGTTTAGTAGGGTGATCCTACGGTGGTAAGTTGATGGAGGTTTTGGGATTGTTTTATGATCCAAGGCCTTGACTTTGTTAGTGAATGCCTTGCTGTGAGCATAATCATCCCATCTAGGAGTTACAGGAGGTGGAGAAAGAGGGAATTTTGATGCAGAGTTGGTTTTATAGTTTAGTATAGTTAGGGCTTGTGGGGTTTGAGGCTTTCTTCCTCTTACACCAAAAGAGATCCAGTAGTTTTGAGAGGGGTCTTGACTTGTTTTTAACAACACTGAGTAGCTCTCACCGGAATAAATGTCTAGGTCATCAGTCTCAAATGGCTGGAGATAATTTCCATCTGCTTCCACCACCAGCATTTTGTGATTCTGAAAACAAAAAACAATAAAAAGATGAACATATGTAAATAATTTTACCCATCACATTTGCATTTTTCAAAGTTGTACTGTTCAAATTTGCAGGCATGCATGCATGCCTTTGGCAATTAATATTCAATGCATACAGGGGAAAAAATGACAATGGCGTTGATGTAGGAGAAGAAAAGGGTATTTGTTTTTAAAATATCATGGAGAGGAACAATCGACCACAACATCAGTCATGTGACAAGCCTTAGAAGAAAAACAAACAGTCACGTAATTAAAAGGTACTGATCGGTTTAAAAAGGTGAAAGCAACAATCATTTCCGAAGATGAGAAAATAAAAGCAGCAGAAATGTTGCAGTCATGTTGAAGATAGCCTGTCAACTGGAAAATCAGGTAAGCGATGACGCAAATTTGAAACAAACAAAGGCAAAGGGTGACATATATATATATATATTAGCTAAATGTAAAGAGATTTTTACTACTTATGAACAAAGCCATTGTATCCTCAAGGGAATTAGCTTAAAGAAGACAAACATTTTGTTATCACGCATATTTTGCTGTCACAGCTGGCAACAACTTGATCAGCTAGCATGATCCTCAAGTAATGATCTCAAATCTAACTAATCATTCTTATGTGCTATCGAATAGCATGGTTTCAAATTTTCTCTTGAATATATATCAAAGAATAATATAAATTATATTTTTAAATTTTATTTAAAAATTTAAGTTATTAGATTTAAGATAATTATTTAACAAGATATCGGAACTTTGATTATCAAATAATCACGAATTTAAATCTTATTATTTCTATTTATTTAATAAAAAATAAACATAAAAAAATATAATTCTATGCAAATTTTAAATTTAATAAACTTTTATTTCAAAAAATATATTAAAAAATAATATAAATCTTCATCTAATAACTTAAACTATTAAATTAAATTGATTATTTGACAACGTTGCAACAGAAAGGCACTATGCTATATATATATATATATATATATATATATCAAAGAGAATCAAAATATTCTTGCTGTGTATCAATTTGAACTGCCGTGCATGTGGACATATACTCACCCCAATGGCCAAGTTGAGAGAAGCCAGAGCAGTAGTGCTAGAAAGTCTTATTCTGTAGGTCTTGTTTGGATCCACATGCAGGATAAAAGGTGCCCATTGCTCATGTCCTGTTACATTGCACTGACTGAGAGAGGAGTTGTTGCTATAGTGGGCCGCTAAGGAACATCCATACTGACCTCTTCCATTTACGAGCAGGGTCTGAACACAAAATTGAAACATGGTCATTAAGGAAAGGAAAACGCATCGGAAAAAGGTATTTGTCTGCCTTTTCTTTTTACCTCGTTTTTGAATATTGGGGTAAAATAAGATAAAACGACAAGCCAACCACCGTGGTAAAAATATATACATATTAATTAGATTGATTTTTGTTGACATAATTGAGACACGAGGGCCCTTGTTCATTAACTTGCCAGGTTTCTTACGTTTGAAAATAAACCTATCATCTTCTCAAATAAATTAAAATAAAATAATAAAAAATCACCAGTCCTATAATAGATAAGTACTATAGGACTATATAATACAGTATATATGAATATTCAATAGGGCCCTGATCAGGAGGGGTAATTTGCTAATTCCTTCTTGTTTCTTCTAAATCTTGCATTCAATATTGTACCAATATTTTTTTAATTAGAAATTAAAAACTCAAGCTCCCAAAAAAAACCCAATTTTTAATGCATCGATGCCCCCTTGGGAAGTAGCTTTGTATATCCCCTACGACAATAAGTAAAGACTGACCATCTAGATAGCAAGCATGTGTAGTATTACTATGTAGGAAGGTGATTAAAAAATTAACCTCGTAATTAATGGAAGACCAGATAGCAAGCATGACGATGAACTCAAGGTTAAGACAATGGTCTAAAAACCGAATAAATTATCAACAATTTTCCTTTAATTTGGGATATCAATATTGACTCCAAAAAATACGATTATTGCGGAGGAATAGTGCGAAACTACCTGGGGTTCACCAATCCAGCGCATTGGTCTGGATGAAAGGCCAACTTCTTGGTGATGAGCACTTTCATGCCACCAATCACTTAGCAACAAGTCAAACTCGCCATCATAGTGGAAAGGCTCTTTCTCTCCTTCTGCAACATCCACTATGAGGGACCCATATAACCCTGCTGACCTTTGCATTCCATAATGTCCATGGTAGAAATATGTTCCTGCCTGCTCCACATCAAAATTTGATTAATATACAAGCTCTTCAAGTTAGCTACCCCTTCCTAGCTAGAAAAGCCAGTACTTTTTCAGGGCAACATGGATGAAGGGTTGCACGTTGTTAACTCTCCCGACATGATGATGATCAGTAAGTTAAAATGTATTGTTTATGATTTTAATAGATATGTTAACTTGATATATTGACCGACCGATCGACTACTATGTAGTTTACCTAGTGACACATCCCACGTTGGTAGCAGGCCGGTGGGGTGGATCAATATTGTCGTCTTCTTGAACACGTTTTTCTTAATTATTGGAAATTTAACGAGAAATTAAGGAAGCTAGATTTTACCCTGTCGACTGTGAACCTGTAATCGAAGGATTCGCCGGGGTTAATAGCACACTGCGAAATGGAAGCAGTCCCATCTGCCCATGGCGTTCCTTTCTGCAAAGAAAAACAGCAGAGAATACAGAATAGACAAGGCATGGCTTAGTGGATGCTAGCATTGTCACATGCAAAGATGCTTCAACAAAATCAATTGCATGTACTTTAGTAAGAGTAACGACAGAAATAAAGAGAGAGTGAGATCAATGAATAGAAACCTGTCTGATTCCATGCCAGTGAATGACAACTCCCTCGGTGTGGAGTTTGTTTGTGAGATGCACATGAACTGTATCTCCAGCTCTAGCCCGGATCGTTGGTCCAGGAAACTTTCCATTGATGCTCATAACAACATTTTCTAACCCATCTGGAGACCAGTACATGTACTCCACTTCCCATTTGTAAAAATGGAGTGATCTAGTCTTATTAGAAGTAGCAGTAGCCGACGACCATTGGGTCAATGAAAGCAAAAGGCAGTACCAAACAATGAGACCCTTGAAACTTCCGGAGAATGGTTCACACAGGAAGTTACAAGGTGCCCCCATCTTCTTCTATTGGATGCCAAGAAGATGAAGTTTGTAGTGGTTTAGGTGAAAAGGGATATTTCCTGTGGAAGAAGGAAAGAGCTCTTTCGGCTCTGGCTTAATTAGTGGATATGCACGTTGGGATGTTTGGGCTACATACATACATACATATATATATATAGCACGTTGGGGTGTTTGGGCTACATATATATACATATACATATATATATATATATATATATAGAAAGCTGGCCAGATTTTTTAATATTATCACGAAGGTTAGGTTACAATTCAAGATTTCTTAAGAAAAAGGAAAAATACTAATATCAATTGAATTATAACTCATTGATTTTAGTTTTTTTTTCCTGTTATTGTATGATTTGGAAATTAGAAAGTAATAATTAATGGAATGATATATAGAGATTTTATTATAATATAAAAATATTAATTTTTGCTAGTAAATTCTAAACACCACTATCTTCTATTTTCTTACAATATCTAGGAATAATAAATTAACCTAGCTTCTTTTCTGAAATGATTTAGAAAAAAAAAAAGAAAAATAATGAAATTAGATCACAAAATTTTTAAAAGAAGCTTGCAAAAAAAAAAAAAAATCTAAACTGAGCTGATCAGCACAGGCCGTAAAAAATAAAAGGAGATTCGACACTATAAAAAAAAAAAAAAGGAGATTCGAAAGAATGAATTGAACAATGGCATATTACCTGGCTGCCATACAAAAAGAAACGCGCAAGAATATATTTTCCGACAAGTCGAAGATTTAATAAAAATCAATCATGTTTTATCTCGTAATTATGTCCAGATAAGTATATATTAATTGTTTGTACTTTAATTAGCTTTACTAGCTACCCCAATGTCTGTATTTTTTCTTCTTTTGAAATAGCATATATAATTCGACTCATCGATCCCCGCAAAATCAATTTGCCAAGTAGAACTCAAAACGAAGTAGCTAATTATTGATGGTTATGTTCTATATTCGATCCATAAATTTTAGAGTGTTAAAAGAATAATTATCGATATTTATTTTATAAGAGGAATAAATACAAAAACAAGAGAAAAACTACAACAAAAGGTTTTTTTAAAATATTTTTTAATAATATATAAAAGTATTGTTATGTTGTTTTTTTTTTCATCATCTATCTCTGTTCATAATGGATTCATAGAGAAAATGTTGATGGTTATTTCTTGAGCATTCTAATTTTTTTCACTATATGCCTCACGTTTAGCCATTAAAATAATCCAAGTTTAATTGAGTGTTGTTTTGATTTATTTTTTAAAAATAAACTATCTGGAGTTGTTTTTTTAATTTATAATCTAAGTTAAAAAAAAAAAACTATCTTGAGTTGTTTTTTTAATTTATAATCTAAGTCATGCCCAAATTAATTTAAAGATTACATTTTAAAGCAATAATATTATCTTTAATTTAATTTTAGAGGAGTCAAATTCATATCTTGCAATCCAAATATAAAAAGTTAGAATTTTCATAATTTAATCGTGTTTCTAGAATTCATGTTTTATAATTATGCTTCATGTTAGTCACATACAACAAAGTGTTAGGTACGAAATTAGTGCCAATTAAGTGGAATACATGTGGAGGCCCTTTATATTTATATATATATATATGAAGCAAGAGAAGTATACTCCACCTTCAGTTCTCAAGTTCAATCCAATGGATCAATTGATTAAGAATTATTAATTAGGTAAGCTAGTTAGGCTTATTTAATTAATGGTGCCAACTCAAAAGGGAAAAAGGAAAATGTTTTAATTGATCGATGCGCTTGAATTTATTAAACTATGGAAGGCATGATTTCCCTGTGTTTAATCTTCTTTTCAATTATAATTTATAATTTATTTCTTGTCTCCCCTTCTCCTTCGTTGTCTTTGTTTCTTTTTCTTTTTCTAAATCTTTATTCACTTTTATAATTTTTGTTTCCAGATTTTAATGATTAGAGTAATTTCTGGTTCATTAATTTTTTCATATCGAAACTTTTTTCTCTCTATCAAATCTTAGCTAAATCATATATATATATATATATATATATATATATATTAATTTGGGTCAAATATTAGAGGGTTAAATCCAGTATATTTGTTACCTTGAAAAAGAGAATATTATTGTCTTAATTTGAAACCAAACCTTTCTTAAAAGAGTTTAAGCCAGCCAAGATTGATTGAGTGTTGCTCATCGTGCTGTCTTGTCGTCCTAGCTGTGATGCTTACCTGAGACGGGGCAACAATTTCTTTTAGCCTTCAAATTCGCACGCTATGCTTTAGCCTTTAGGTACTGATATCGTGACTCTGAAGTTTGCTCAGATCTGATCTGGTATTGGATTCAGGTTATTAAATCATTAAATTAACCCTTGAGGCATTCGATTAATTCCAAACAGTATTAATTAAAAAATTAAAATAATGCGTTTCGAGTTAAAAAAATAATAGTAATAATTTAAATTAACCTAACTTGTAAACTTATTAGTTATCCAAGTTTGACCTAACTAATATTCAAACAATTTTAAATAAAACTTGGGTACTTGAATTCAGGTTTTAAAATCATGAATTACCGAGTTGATCCTTTATACATATCAAGTTTTGTTTTTAAAAAAAATAAATCAATATATTGAAGGGGCTAATTAGAAGAAAGTTAAAGGAAAAGGACAAGAAACAAGAAAAACAAAGAAGAAAATAAAAAAAATCAGCGTCGTACTTAAAGCTTTTATTTTGGTTTTTTATAATTGAGATTATTTGTATCCTTTATTATTTTAATATATAACACATCATTCTCTAGATAATTATGATTTAAAATATTAACTCTACCTTGTTTTTTTACAGAAAAAAAGTCAGAGCAATTTTTGACTCAGTTTTAATTGACTGCACGTAATTTGCAACGTTGAACAGTCAATCCTCACCAATTTTTTGTTTTTAAACCTCACCGAAGCCAAGTGTCAAATTAATAGATATTTGTTCGTGAATTTTGTGTTTTCAAAGAATGTTCTGACCTTCTTTTAGTCTTTGGGTGTTATAATATGAACTTTCTTCAGAACCTGGCCTGGCCCAAATTTAGCCTGTAATGGGCTGGCCTATCTGCCTCAGCTGGGGGCTTTCTCCTAGTTGGGCTGCTAGGCATAAAAACTACTGGAAACGACAATGTCACGGGCTTCAAAAAGTAGGCTGGGGAATGGAGAATTGGGTTTGCCTAAGCCTAAGCCTCGGTTTCAGGTCTAGTCGACACCTGATAAATTTAGTAATTTACTCAATAACAACTACTGCGTATAATCTCATAATTATTTGGTATTTGATGTGAATGAAAAACTACTCGCAGATAATTATTTGGTATTTGATATGTATGAAAAATAAATGTTTAAAAGAAGAGGAAAATAATTAATTATTAGATGAACCCATGATTTAATAACAAACATAATCTCGTAACATGTTCAAGAATCGTCAGTAAGTTATCTCCCATTGTTTTAATCTTATTTATCTTTTAATTGTAAAATATTTAATCCAGTATATTTGCTACCTTGAAAAAGAGAATATTATTGTGTTAATTTGAAACCAACCCTTTCTTAAAAGAGTTTAAGCCAGCCAAGATTGATTGAGTGTTGCTCATCGTGCTGTCTTGTCGTCCTAGCTGTGATGCTTACCTGAGACGGGGCAACAATTTCTTTTAGCCTTCAAATTCGCACGCTATGCTTTAGCCTTTAGGTACTGATATCGTGACTCTGAAGTTTGCTCAGATCTGATCTGGTATTGGATTCAGGTTGTTAAATCATTAAATTAACCCACGAGGCATTCGATCAATTCCAAACAGTATTATTTAAATAAATAAAATTAAAATAATGCATTTCAAATAACAATAACAATAACAATAATAATAACAATAATAATAATATAAGTTAATCTAACTTATAAACTTATTGGGTTATCCAAGTTTGACCTAACTAATATCCGAAACAATTTTAAATAAAACTTGGGTGCTTGAATTCAGGTTTAAAAATCATGAATTACCGAATTGATCCTTTATATATATATCAAGGTTTTCTTAAATAAAAAAATCAATATATTGAAGGGGCTAATTGGAAGGAAGTTAAAGGAAAAGCACAAGAAAATAGAAAAATAAAGAAGAAAATAGAAAAATAAAAATCCAACAAATACAAATCAAAAAAAAAAAAATCAGCGTTGCACTTAAAGCTTTCATTTTGATTTTTTATAATTGAGGTTATTTATGTCATTTATTATTGATATGTAATACATATTTTTAAAGTAAAAATTTTTTAGGTTTGAAATTTATATAAATTTACATTATTTTATGTTTAATTTTTATTAAAAAATAAGAATAATGAATTTTAAATTTATAATTTTTTAATTATTAAAATTCTGATATCATATTAAAAAAATATTATTAACATTCTAAATAATTATGATTTAAAATATTAAACTCAAGTTAATTTTGCTCTACCTTGATATATATATTTTTTTTAAAGTCAGAGCAATTTTTGACTCAGTTTTAATTGACTGCGCGTAATTTGCTACGTAGAACAGTCCATCTTCACCAATCTTTTGTTTTTAAACCTCACTTAAGCCAAGCCTCGAATTAATTGATCTTTGTTCGTGAATTTTGTGTTTTCAAAGAATGTTCTGACCTTCTTTTAGTCTTTGGGTGTTATAATATGAACTTTCTTCAGAACCTGGCCTGGCCCAAATTTAGCCTGTAATGGGCTGGCCTATCTGCCTCAGCTGGGGGCTTTCTCCTAGTTGGGCTGCTAGGCATAAAAACTACTGGAAACGACAATGTCACGGGCTTTAAAAGTAGGCTGGGGAATGGGGAATTGGGTTTGCCTAAGCCTAAGCCTGGGTTTTTGGGTCTAGTCGACACCTGATAAATTTAGTAATTTACTTAATAACAACGACTACGTATAATCTCATAATTATTTGGTATTTGATGTGAATGAAAAACTACTCGCAGATAATTATTTGGTATTTGATATGTATGAAAAATAAATGTTTAAAAGAAGAGGAAAATAATTAATTATTCGATGAACCCATGATTTAATAACAAATATAATCTCGTAACATGTTCAATAATCGTTAGTAAGTTATCTCCCATTGTTTTAAACTTATTTATCTTTTAATTGTAAAATATTTTCATTAATCAAGCTTTTCTGAAACATGAAAAAATATATTCAAACTAGTCCATCATAACTTTTCAATGTAATATATTCAATAAATATAATTAATTAAAACAAAATATTAAAATTAAAAAACATTAAGCAGATGTGATTTATTTCATGGTAACGAAAAAAATAATAAGGTTTTGGATAATTTATAGTGTTCTAGATTAAAAAAAACATTTTAATAATTTAATAAAAAATTAGTTTGATTGGGTTAATCTGAACCTGAACTAATTAAGATTCGAGCATCAACATGTTAAATTTTATTTTTTAAAAAGATTTTTTATTAAAATAATATAATTATTTTTTTATATATTTTTAATTTAGGCCTTGCTTCAAATTAATCCCGACTTAGGTTTTATAACAATGGTCGTGAGAGTGTTTGTCTTCTACTTCATTTCCCATTTATAACTATTTCTCCACAAACTCTTTAATTCACCTCTCCTCCCTGTCTGCTGCAGATGGCAACTTGTCTCGGGCTATTTCCTCCATCTCCTGCAGGAAAAGCTTTTCAGCCCAACCATAAATCTCCTCTTCTGTTCTCCTCTCCAAAACCCCACATCACACTTTCAAGAAAGTCCCGCTATGGAATCCAAAGCAGCAAGTTTGGAAGCTTTCTTGACTTGAACCCCGAATCAAAACCCGAGTTCTTGGATTTTGATCTCTCATGGTTTGATCCTGCTGACAGGCCTCGCTGCTTTGATGTGATCATTATTGGGGCTGGCCCGGCTGGTTTGCGTCTTGCCGAGCAAGTGTCAGGTTATGGAATTAAGGTATGCTGTGTTGATCCCTCACCACTTTCTATGTGGCCTAACAACTATGGTGTTTGGGTTGATGAGTTTGAGAACTTGGGGTTAGTTGATTGTTTGGACAAAACATGGCCTATGACTTGTGTCCATATTGATGATGACAAGACCAAGTATTTAGACCGTCCTTATGGTCGTGTTGGTAGAAAGGAATTGAAGACAAAATTGTTGGAGAATTGTGCCTCTAATGGGGTTAGGTTTCATAAAGCTAAGGTTTTGAATTTGGAACATAAGGAGTTTCAGTCTTCAATTGTTTGTGATGATGGGACTGAACTAAGAGCTAGCTTAGTTGTTGATGCAAGTGGTTTTGCTAGTACTTTTACTGAGTATGATAAGCCAAGAAACCATGGATATCAGATTGCTCATGGCATTTTAGCTGAAGTGGATTGCCATCCATTTGACTTGGATAAAATGGTTCTTATGGATTGGAGAGATTCCCATATGGGGAATGAACCTTACTTGCGTGCTAATAACTCAAAAATTCCGACCTTCCTCTATGCCATGCCATTTGATTCAAACTTGGTATTTTTGGAAGAGACTTCTCTTGTCAGTAGGCCTTTGTTATCTTACATGGAGGTTAAGAATAGGATGGTAGCAAGATTAAGACATTTAGGAATCAGGGTGAAGAATGTAATAGAAAATGAGAAATGTGTGATCCCAATGGGAGGACCTCTCCCAAAAATCCCTCAAAGTGTGATGGCTATTGGTGGGACTTCAGGGCTAGTCCACCCCTCAACTGGGTATACGGTGGCTAGAGCAATGGCCTTATCCCCAATTGTAGCTGATGCAATCGTGGAGTGTCTTGGCTCAACCAGAATGATTAGAGGAAGGCCACTTCATCATAGAGTGTGGAATGGGTTGTGGCCATTAGAGAGAAGATGTACAAGGGAATTTTATTCTTTTGGGATGGAGACTTTGCTGAAGCTTGATCTGAATGGAACTAGGAGGTTCTTTGACGCTTTCTTTGATTTGGATCCTTATTACTGGCAAGGGTTCCTCTCCTCAAGGTTATCTCTTAGAGAGCTTCTTTTCTTAAGCTTGTCATTATTTAGCAATGCCTCAAATCCATCAAGGTTTGATATTGTTACAAAGTGTCCCGTTCCCCTTGTCAAAATGATGGGGAATTTGGCACTTGAAACCATCTAAGGATAGAAAGTTGCAACACATATCGATCAAGTGATCACATTACTGAATAAAATGATCATCAAGCCAGCCTTTTCAAATTACCACAGCTTGAGCAACTTATGAGCTAGCTCCCTCATATTTTGTCCATAGTCAAAGAAACAAGATTGTTGATATTGGAAATGAAGTTGATTAAGGCATATGTGAATTAACCTGCTTTAATTTGCCTTGCTAAATTTCTCCAACTGTGTAATGAGTCTTGAAGAAATATTCCTTCTTTTTTCTCTTTAGTGTTTAAGCATTTGAAAGGGCAAAATATGCTCGGTTTGGACAACCTGCGTTTCCCAGTCATTCTGATGCTTTTCCCCGGGAAACCACGCCTCAAAACCGGGCACTTAGTGGATTACAAAGAAGAAAGCAAAGTCAATGTGACCTATATTCATTGTTTGAATTTGGCACGCCCAGTGGCTCCCAAAAACCACTTGAAATTGCTTAGCCATTACTCAAGTGGATCACCCACCGTCTCACGAACGCTCATCCCTACAACTTTGCACCCTAGAGTCAATTTTTTTCACGCGTGGGTCTTAAGAATTCCTTCAAAAGCTTGTAATTTTTCTTGACCAAATACAAAAAATGCTTGAAATTTCCAATTTTTTTCTCTCCGATTTTGCGAGCCAAACGCCATCTGGATCAACAAAGTGTAATTAGCAAACAAGTTTTTATTGAGAAATTAATTAACATGTCCTAACCGTTACATCACCATATCAATACATGTGTATCTACCACCTGACAGCTCCTCCACGGACTATATAATCACGTTTTGGGCTGAATCCCATAATATTTATATCTTATTTATTATTTATTATCAGTAATTATATATATAAAAAAATCTATTTATTCAGATCAGTTCACGTTAAATTGTAAACCATCGGAGTCATGATTCTTAATATTGGGCTTTGTGAATGATATTCATTTAATTAAATCCACAATACTGGGCTTTTTTATAAGCATGGGCTTTTCCCCTTTCGGCCTGAAAAAACGACATAAAAAAAGACTTGGCGCTTCAGCGGAAGGTCAAGCTCAGTGAAGAAAGAAACTACCTTCCTCAGCCTGTCCATAGCTTGTTTTACCCCCTTGCTTCTCTCTCTTCCTCCTCAATTCCATCAAACTAAAAAAAGTTTCCATGCTTTCAAATTTTCCAGTTCTTGATAATCAGTTAGGGCTTTGAATCAATCCATGAGGCCGATAAGGCTACCGGAACCACCTAGTCCCACCTTGGGAGTACCTGAGATCTTCGAAAACGGCGCGTACAGCGTCATTCGTCGCGCCGTCGTTATCGGCAACGGATTTCCCGGTTCAGAGAACCAGAGCCTCGGCTTAATTCACGCTCTCGGCCTCGCCGATAATCACGTGTTATATGTGAGTTCATCTCTCTCTACACTCCTTAATCACCAAAAAATCTATGCTTTTCTTTTCTTATTAGTTCAACTTGATTGATTTTGCTGAAATTTTCATAATCTCCGTGAAATCAAGGTTTTATTTTTTATTTTTAGATTAATGTTTCGAATATTTGTTCCTGATAGAAGTTTGATGCAGAGAGTGACGAGACCAAGTGGAGGGATAAACGAGTGGCTCCGTTGGCTTCCGGTTTCTCTTCACAAAATCTTGCACTACATCATAATGAGGATATATAGTTATTCGCGGTTTATAGTTTCAAGAGGGAAGAAACTTGCGCCTCTGCCTTCGGAAAATGGTGGCAATGTGGGCTTGTCTTCAGTCTTAGAAGCTGATTCGAAGCAGATTGTGAATATGGCTCGCGAAAGTTATGAGAAGTAAGTTTCTTTCGGACTTTGGCTTTATTTGAGTTTGTTAACTTGCTACAGGTGTTGAAAGTATATTTTTTTGAGCGAATTTTACTGTTTTATTCGAACAAAGATGCAAAGTAGAAAGTACGGTTCTTGTAAGTTATTACTTGAAATGAGTTGTTGTAGAGGTCAATAGACAACACCTTGCTTGCTACCAACCCTCATGAAATGGAAGGAAAATGATATTGGTGATTGATGGATTGTATCATGTGCTCGAATGGAAATGAAAAGGTTGTGTTATGAATGATTGATGGTGGTTTAATATTACCATCGTAGACTCCTGATTGGCTTTCACTTAATTCTTTTGAAAATAAAAGATTGACCTATTTCTCGATCCATTATTGCCTTTCATTTTTTTTATAGTCTTCAAAATCTTGTCTGCATTTAGTTTTCTGTGTCATTGTTTCCCGGTGGATCTGTTTATACTTGATACCTGTTACTCAAATCAAGTATGTCTTGCTTCCAAACTAGTTGGTATTTGCAAGTATATGGATCTGTTTTCCCATTTTTCACTTCTTAGTTCCTCTCACTAAACAGATTATAGATTTCCTCCTTTTTTCCCTTAAATTTATTTGTTCTGATACATCTTTTTCAGGGATGGCCCTTTATTGGTAGTTGCATCTGGCAGAGATACTATTTCAATTGCAAGCTCTATAAAGCATTTAGCATCAGAAAAAGTTTTCCTTGTCCAGGTTTGAGGCCTTCCCTTCATTTAAATTACACCTGATAAATCTATTTGCTACGTTCTATATATAACATGGTGCTGTAATGGCTATCTAAAGAATATATCGATTAGGATCAAGTTTTGTAACCTGCTGCTATTAGTGTCAGATGGATGGAGACACCATTGTATATGTAAGGGCTAGCATATCCTTATGTTAGCCTATTATATAGTGGCAGCTACAGCTTCCAAACAGCTCTCAATCTACTTTCTGTTACTGCCTTCAAGCTTCTGATATTCCCTTTGTTTTTCTCATGCAGATACAACATCCAAGGTCAGACTTGAGTAGGTTTGACTTGGTGGTCACACCTCGTCACGATTATTATGCTTTGACTCCTCAAGCACAGGAACAAATTCCTCGGTTTATTCGGAAGTGGTTAACTCCACATGAAACTCCTGATCAGCATGTGGTATGTATCAGAACGTTGAAATGAATTTATTTATTTTTTCTCGTTGAAAACTATCTCTTGTTGAAGATGGTAATTAGCAGTTTATAACATGACCATTGAACTTCAGGTTCTTACTGTGGGAGCCTTGCATCAAATTGATTTTGCTGCATTGCACAGTGCAGCTAGTACATGGCATGATGAGTTCGCACCTTTGCCAAAGCCTTTGCTGGTTGTTAACGTTGGAGGGCCTACATGTAATGAGCCATTATACTTATAATCCACTGTTCTTTTCTGTGCTTTGAAGTTTTGCTGCAAATTGTCAGTCTCACTTCCACTGTCATTTCTTCATATAGTGGTCTGTGCATTATTGTGTTATTTTAATCTCATAGGAGCATGGCCTTTTTAGTACCTACTGCATGTGCTGGTTTTTCTTGCATGTTGGATGGTCAAACCCTGGGTGAGGGAGGTTGTGAGGTTCCAACCTTGATTGGTTGCTGGAAAGAGGAACCCTTTTGCACTAAATCATAAGCTGATCGTGGAAATTAAATGATGAAATTGTTATGAGAGACGAAGTTGACTATTGTTGTTGTTTTTACTTTGCACGGACTCTTCGAAATAATTCAAGTACCCAAAACTAAACTTGGCTTTGCCATGCACTACAAATGAAAATATGCAATTCATTGTATGATTCTATTATATATCATATTAAAACGAGTTATATTTAATTTCTTGAAGAAAATGCAATTTTCTTATTCTCTTTCATGTTAGCATAGCAATAACTGAAAATTTAAAATAGAACACTGTCATACTTGAATGGATTTGTATCCCAAATAAAGAATTAAAAGTTGAAAAATAGGTTTGGTTATTTTTTCATTCTGCTTTGTTTCAGTTTATGACTATTTTAATTCAGAAGTTTTCTGTTCACTTGGTTCTTGCTGTTTCTCATGGACCTGGTATTTAAAATGTGATTATATAATATGGTGCCCAAAATTCTTTAGGTCGCTGTCGTTATGGAACGGAGCTTGCTCAGCAGTTATCTGCCTTTTTGACCAACGTGCTTGTGAACAGTGGGAGTGTCAGGATATCTTTCTCAAATAGGACACCTAAGAAGGTATAGCCACTTGTTTCTCATAGTTTATTCTTTCAATACTTGCCACCCATTACTCAATATATGTTTTTGTAATTCTTCTACCTTCAGGTTTCAAACATCATAATCAAAGAACTTGCAAACAATCCAAAAGTTTACATCTGGGATGGTGAAGGTATTGTTGATTGATTTGGAAACTTTATACTAGTTAAATTATTAGAGGTCGCAATCTTACAAGTTTTGTATGTTATAACATTCAGAGCCAAATCCATATACGGGGCAATTAGCTTGGGCAGATGCATTTGTTGTCACAGCAGATTCAGTCAGTATGATAAGCGAGGCTTGCAGCACTGGGTATGTATGAACAATTATTTCTATCATCTTTGAAAGATTTAGAACATATTAAAGCTCTGAGATGCCCTATTTTATTCTGTAAATGCTTTTTTCAAATTTCCATACTGTTTTTGCAGGAAACCTGTTTACGTGATGGGATCTGAGCGTTGCACATGGAAGTTGGCTGACTTCCATAAATCTTTGAGAGAGAGAGGAGTTGTTCGACCATTTACGGGGTCTGAGGATGTAAGTAAATAGTAGAATTTTTATTTATATTCTTTTCATGCCACTATTTGTGGAGTCCTGCACCTTAACTTTGTTTTACCACTGTATTTGGACGTGTTTGACACCTCTAAATACAATGAGCCCTTTTACCTATTTGACAAGTGTCTTCTCCCATTTGATTCATTACAAGGACAGTTTCCTGGTATGGTGTCCTTTAAGTACTCTCCCGGTCCCATATTAGGTGAAAACTTTGGTTTTTCAATTATTTAAAAGCAGCTTCATTTATTACTTGCTCTCCAGGGTAAGTTTTCAAAATTATACTTCATGGAGAAAAAGATAATACATCTACTTGATAACGGTTGTGTTATTAATCAAAATAACTAAAGCTAAATTTGAATGGTTATATAATATCAGGCAACTATTAAAGTGCTCGTTTCTCATCCACTTTAGTTGATGGGTTTTGTAATGGCTGTCCTGGTAACTTTTTCTGGTTAATAGTTTTTCCGTTCTTCTTTCTGGAAATTATCATCATTCCCTTTGTGCAATGAATTTCTTCACTTGATTATGTGAATAATCTGTTCGTCTGTCTCTTTCAGATTTCAGAAAGCTGGAGCTACCCGCCTCTAAACGACACCGCTGAAGTTGCTCGTCGAGTACATGACATGCTTGCAGAAAGAGGATTGAGAGTGCGGCCATAAATCTTGTTTATAGTCAACTAATTCTTGAAACATATTTCCGTTTGGAAAGGGAAGTCAGGAAATTAGGTTTGTTTGATAGCACGTATAGGAATCCAGCTGCAAAGCATTGATAGATGTTAAAGTTAATTCATTTTTCCCTATGGGGGTTTTGAGATATGATACATGTAAAAAATAAAGGTGAACTCAACTATTGCGGCTTGTAATATAGGTAGAGTGCAAATCGTCCCTTTCCTCTTTTGTGCAGCACAATTGATTTCAATTTGGCACTCGTTTCATGTTGTGAGAATAAATTCTCAGCTGTATTGAGCAAATTTTTGTTTTTCTGTGACATGTATCTTGAATAGTGATTGGTTTGCGAGGGGAAAAGCAAGAATGAAATTGCATCAGGATGTGATGCCCAGATGTTTTTTCAATTCAGTCCTGTTCATCGGTTTGTTTCAATTTACCTTAACAACCCCCCTCTTTGGATTGCAACCATGATGATTGGTTGTGCATGTTAAATTTTGTTAGGGTTCAAAGGCATCTGGTTCGGACCTAACCTCTCAAGACTTAACTCAAGGGAAACAAATGTTGGTCGGAAAAACAATTTTCAGCCCCCTGACAACTTGGTTGACCGGGAAAATAGATTAAGCCACCATGAACTGCTGGAACCAGTTTTGTTTGAAAATGCCTCCGGTCTTCTTCTATTTTTCGGAGGGGATAAGAGTGGTGGACGGGAGAGCCAAAAGGACAGGAGCAAAGTCTTTCTAAAGACAGGAAAATCTTTCGGCTTTGGAATAAAACAATGATTTTTCTTTTCTTTTTTTCATGGGAAGTTCCATTGGTTTTGAGTCATAGGGATTTTTTTTTCAGTGGACTATCAAATTTGGCTAGCATGTTTAGTTTACCTGGAAAATTGAAGATATATAGTTTAATTTAAATTGATATTTTTATTTAAAGAATATAAAATATTTACTTAATAAATCTTAGTTGATTCAACTTGGGTTTTTAATAAGTTGATTTATTTAGTTAAATCCGATATAAACATATCAAACCTAATAGAATCAACACAAAAATAAGATTTTATTAAAAATAAATACTCGATTATCCTAAGCTAATTTGATTATTCAATGATTCAAATGTTTTTTAAATCAATTACTAAATTAGATCTTACAACTAATGATTAATATTTTCATATTAGATTAATCATGTCGATAGCTTTAATCCAATTAGAAGTACTGACAATCATAGTTTTTAGATTCGGTCTAGTGGTTGACCCAATCTAAGATCCGAGTTTCAGATTTTAATTAAGTTGGTATGGTAAATTTATTTTTTAAAATTAAAATAATATTATTTTAATAAAAAAATCAATAAATTATAATCAAATTTTTAACTTGATCTTGCTAAATTAACCGGGTTATACCGGGCTTTCCCTTATTTTTTTTTTTTAACGTAGCTTGATTCCAGCTTAGGGTTTGCCAAGTCCATCCACCAGGATGGAATTTCAAAAACATGCTGACAACATTCACCCTTAACAATCGATAAAATAACCAACAAGTGCATATTTAATGGAAAATAGTAAGTTAGAAAACATTGATGACTCCATCTTTATATCCCTAATTGCCTTCAATTCGTCCAATTCGTGTTTTTTTTTTTTTTAATATTTAGTGGAGCAGGCTAGATCGTGGCAACCACTCCTCGAACGATCGCTAACGTTGTACAGACACCTAATTTGCTGATACAGAGCTAACCCATTAACTTTATTCCCCTCCATGAACCCTATATATATAAATCAAATCCTTCAGTGGCTTTCCATTACTAATTAGCTCTCCTCTCCTGATCACTATCCTTTTGCAATGGACTCGGACAAGAGTGGCGAAGCAGCAAAAATCACTATTCAAGAACCAAAAGCAGACACTAAAGGAAAAGGCATTGATGGTGCTTTTATTGCACCTGTAATGGTCGCAGCAAAAGCTGCCCAGCGCCCGCGAAAAGGATGGGAAAAAGGCGTAGCCATTTTCGACTTGGTTCTCAGGCTGTCTGCCATTGTCGCTGGTTTTGCTGCCACTAGCCTTATGGCGACAACGGATGAGACTCTTCCTTTTTTCACCCAGTTCCTTCAGTTCCATGCTCAGTATAATGATCTCCCAACTTTCTCGTATGCATACTATATATTCTTACTTCTAACTAAAGCGCTAAGTGCTTGCTTTAGAGTTTCGATCAAGTGCTAATGAATTACGAACAAGCTAACTTTAATTTGCAATAATAAGCACAAATAATTAGACTGGAATATGTCCATTTGCAGGTTTTTCCTGATCGCTAACGCCATAACCAGTGGATACCTTGTTCTTACCTTGCCCTTCTCAATAGTCTGCATCGTTCGGCCTCGTGCAGCAGGACCAAGGCTCCTCCTTATCATCCTCGATTCCGTGAGTTCATTAAGCCACTATTACTAATATCAGAACCTCTTGCAAGCTTTAATATTCTACGTGCTAAGAACAATATTGTTTGAAATAATGCATGCATGCAGGTGATGATGGGACTAACAACATCAGCTGCTTCTGCTTCTGCTGCCATTGTGTACTTAGCTCATAATGGGAATTCAAGCTCGAATTGGAATGCTTTTTGTCTCCAATTTAATAATTTCTGCCAGCAGGTTAGCAGTGCTGTGGTGGCTTCCTTCGTAGTATCAGCCTTGCTCCTTTGTTGGTTGTGTTGTCTGCTTTTGCTCTTCGAAAAATGAAGTAATCATCGATCATAAGGGACTTGGTTGGCATTGTTGTATATATTAAGGGTCTTAATTTTCTGTTTTTACAGTGCTTCAGAAAGAAAGAAGACAAGAGGAAGGATGTAATGTAATTTCATTTCTCCTGTCCGTTGGGGGTTGGCATGGATGCCTTGCATCTCTAATATGCAGACAGTTGTGTGTAATTGTGTGTATGATTTGTTGTGGATATATGGTAGATCATTTTCTGAAAAGTGATTTTTCTTTTTATATGTTTAGTTGATGGAGTCTTTTTTTTTTTGCAATCCCTTCAATAATAATACGATTTCGCTTAATAAACATTTTTAAATTTTCAATATTATCCTGCTATATCTGTTCAAAATTGTTTTAACCTTACTCTAAAATTAATAGTTAATGTTACGTCAATTGAATCATTTTAAATTAATTTTTACTTTCTTAAATCTAACTCAAACAAACTTTTTAGCTACTTATGAGATGAATCCGAGTTCATAATCAAGTGCATGCCCAGAAATTTTTATTTTTTTAAGAAATTAAATAAATATATAAATTTTTTTAATATTAATTATTAACTCATATACATAAATAAATTTTTTAAGTTATTAGTAAAGTTTTAATTCAAATGCACTATATATTAAAAAAATAAATTTAAAAATATATAAAATTAATATGAAAATAAAAATAAATTTATTATTAAAATTATATCCATTAATATTTTATAAAATATAATTTATTTATAATTAAATATTATAACAACCTTCCAGGATAAAAATTTGACTCAATCTGTGAACTCGTACGTCGTAGCATAAGAGTGTGTTTCTCTACATCAAATTGATTTTGCTGCATTGCACAGTGCATCTAGTACATGGCACGATGAGTTCGCACCTTTGCCAAAGCCTTTGCCGGTTGTTAACATTGGAGGGCCTACATGTAATGAGCCATTATACTTATAATCCACTGTTCTTTTCTGTGCTTTGAAGTTTTGCTGCAAATTGTCAGTCTCACTTCCACTGTCATTTCTTCATATAGTGGTCTGTGCATTATTGTGTTATTTTAATCTCATAGGAGCATGGCCTTTTTAGTACCTACTGCATGTGCTGGTTTTTCTTGCATGTTGGATGGTCAAACCCTGATTGTTTGCTGGAAAGAGGAACCCTTTTGCACTAGATCATAAGCTGATCGTGGAAATTAAATGATGAAATAAATGATGAAATTGTTATGAGAGTCGAAGTTGACTATTGTTGTTGTTTTTACTTTGCACGGACTCTTCGAAATAATTCAAGTACCCAAAACTAAACTTGGCTTTGCCATGCACTACAAATGAAAATATGCAATTCATTGTATGATTCTATTATATATCATATTAAAACGAGTTATATTTAATTTCTTGAAGAAAATGCAATTTTCTTATTCTCTTTCATGTTAGCATAGCAATAACTGAAAATTTAAAATAGAACACTGTCATACTTGAATGGATTTGTATCCCAAATAAAGAATTAAAAGTTGAAAAATAGGTTTGGTTATTTTTTCATTCTGCTTTGTTTCAGTTTATGACTATTTTAATTCAGAAGTTTTCTGTTCACTTGGTTCTTGCTGTTTCTCATGGACCTGGTATTTAAAATGTGATTATATAATATGGTGCCCAAAATTCTTTAGGTCGCTGTCGTTATGGAACGGAGCTTGCTCAGCAGTTATCTGCCTTTTTGACCAACGTGCTTGTGAACAGTGGGAGTGTCAGGATATCTTTCTCAAATAGGACACCTAAGAAGGTATAGCCACTTGTTTCTCATAGTTTATTCTTTCAATACTTGCCACCCATTACTCAATATATGTTTTTGTAATTCTTCTACCTTCAGGTTTCAAACATCATAATCAAAGAACTTGCAAACAATCCAAAAGTTTACATCTGGGATGGTGAAGGTATTGTTGATTGATTTGGAAACTTTATACTAGTTAAATTATTAGAGGTCGCAATCTTACAAGTTTTGTATGTTATAACATTCAGAGCCAAATCCATATACGGGGCAATTAGCTTGGGCAGATGCATTTGTTGTCACAGCAGATTCAGTCAGTATGATAAGCGAGGCTTGCAGCACTGGGTATGTATGAACAATTATTTCTATCATCTTTGAAAGATTTAGAACATATTAAAGCTCTGAGATGCCCTATTTTATTCTGTAAATGCTTTTTTCAAATTTCCATACTGTTTTTGCAGGAAACCTGTTTACGTGATGGGATCTGAGCGTTGCACATGGAAGTTGGCTGACTTCCATAAATCTTTGAGAGAGAGAGGAGTTGTTCGACCATTTACGGGGTCTGAGGATGTAAGTAAATAGTAGAATTTTTATTTATATTCTTTTCATGCCACTATTTGTGGAGTCCTGCACCTTAACTTTGTTTTACCACTGTATTTGGACGTGTTTGACACCTCTAAATACAATGAGCCCTTTTACCTATTTGACAAGTGTCTTCTCCCATTTGATTCATTACAAGGACAGTTTCCTGGTATGGTGTCCTTTAAGTACTCTCCCGGTCCCATATTAGGTGAAAACTTTGGTTTTTCAATTATTTAAAAGCAGCTTCATTTATTACTTGCTCTCCAGGGTAAGTTTTCAAAATTATACTTCATGGAGAAAAAGATAATACATCTACTTGATAACGGTTGTGTTATTAATCAAAATAACTAAAGCTAAATTTGAATGGTTATATAATATCAGGCAACTATTAAAGTGCTCGTTTCTCATCCACTTTAGTTGATGGGTTTTGTAATGGCTGTCCTGGTAACTTTTTCTGGTTAATAGTTTTTCCGTTCTTCTTTCTGGAAATTATCATCATTCCCTTTGTGCAATGAATTTCTTCACTTGATTATGTGAATAATCTGTTCGTCTGTCTCTTTCAGATTTCAGAAAGCTGGAGCTACCCGCCTCTAAACGACACCGCTGAAGTTGCTCGTCGAGTACATGACATGCTTGCAGAAAGAGGATTGAGAGTGCGGCCATAAATCTTGTTTATAGTCAACTAATTCTTGAAACATATTTCCGTTTGGAAAGGGAAGTCAGGAAATTAGGTTTGTTTGATAGCACGTATAGGAATCCAGCTGCAAAGCATTGATAGATGTTAAAGTTAATTCATTTTTCCCTATGGGGGTTTTGAGATATGATACATGTAAAAAATAAAGGTGAACTCAACTATTGCGGCTTGTAATATAGGTAGAGTGCAAATCGTCCCTTTCCTCTTTTGTGCAGCACAATTGATTTCAATTTGGCACTCGTTTCATGTTGTGAGAATAAATTCTCAGCTGTATTGAGCAAATTTTTGTTTTTCTGTGACATGTATCTTGAATAGTGATTGGTTTGCGAGGGGAAAAGCAAGAATGAAATTGCATCAGGATGTGATGCCCAGATGTTTTTTCAATTCAGTCCTGTTCATCGGTTTGTTTCAATTTACGTTAACAACCCCCCTCTTTGGATTGCAACCATGATGATTGTTTGTGCATGTTAAATTTTGTTAGGGTTCAAAGGCATCTGGTTCGGACCTAACCTCTCAAGACTTAACTCAAGGGAAACAAATGTTGGTCGGAAAAACAATTTTCAGCCCCCTGACAACTTGGTTGACCGGGAAAATAGATTAAGCCACCATGAACTGCTGGAACCAGTTTTGTTTGAAAATGCCTCCGGTCTTCTTCTATTTTTCGGAGGGGATAAGAGTGGTGGACGGGAGAGCCAAAAGGACAGGAGCAAAGTCTTTCTAAAGACAGGAAAATCTTTCGGCTTTGGAATAAAACAATGATTTTTCTTTTCTTTTTTTCATGGGAAGTTCCATTGGTTTTGAGTCATAGGGATTTTAAATTTGGCTAGCATGTTTAGTTTACCTGGAAAATTATATATAGTTTAATTTAAATTGATTTTTTTATTTAAAAAATATAAAATATTTACTTGATAAATCTTACTTGATTTACTTAGTTAAATCCGATACAAATATATCAAATCTAATAGAATCAATACAAAAAAAAGATTTTATTAAAAATAAATACCCCATTATCCTAAGCTAATTTGATTATCCAATGATTCAAATATTTTTTTTAAATCAATCTCTAAATCAGATCTTACAACTAATGATTAATATTCCCATATTAGAATAATCATGTTGATAGTCTTAATCCAAACAGGAGTGTCGATAGTCATAGCTTTTAAATCCGGTTTAGCGGCCAATCTAATCCAATCCAAAATCTAGATTTCAGGTTTTGATCGGGTTATCATTATCAATTTATTTTTTAAAATCAAAATAACATTATTTTAATAAAAAAAATTAATGAATTATAATCAAGTTTTTAACTTGTCTTATTAGTTTAACCGGGTCACATGGAGTCTTCTTTTAATTTCTTTTTTTAATATGGTCCAGTTTCATCTCCAGATTTGCTAGGTCCATCTTTATTTACGAGGATAGAATTTCAAAACTATGCTGACAACATCCACCCTTAACAATCGATAAAATAACCAACAAGTGCATATTTAATGGAAAATAGTAAGTTAGAAAACATTGATGACTCCATCTTTATATCCCTAATTGCCTTCAATTCGTCCAATTCGTGTTTTTGTTTTTTAATATTTAGTGGAGCAGGCTAGATCGTGGTAACCACTCCTCGATCGATCGCTAACGTTGTACAGACACCTAATTTGCTGATACAGAGCTAACCCATTAACTTTATTCCCCTCCATGAACCCTATATATATAAATCAAATCCTTCAGTGGCTTTCCATTACTAATTAGCTCTCCTCTCCTGATCACTATCCTTTTGCAATGGACTCGGACAAGAGTGGCGAAGCAGCAAAAATCACTATTCAAGAACCAAAAGCAGACACTAAAGGAAAAGGCATTGATGGTGCTTTTATTGCACCTGTAATGGTCGCAGCAAAAGCTGCCCAGCGCCCGCGAAAAGGATGGAAAAAAGGCGTAGCCATTGTCGACTTGGTTCTCAGGCTGTCTGCCATTGTCGCTGGTTTTGCTGCCACTAGCCTTATGGCGACAACGGATGAGACTCTTCCTTTTTTCACCCAGTTCCTTCAGTTCCATGCTCAGTATAATGATCTCCCAACTTTCTCGTATGCATACTATATATTCTTACTTCTAACTAAAGCGCTAAGTGCTTGCTTTAGAGTTTCGATCAAGTGCTAATGAATTACGAACAAGCTAACTTTAATTTGCAATAATAAGCACAAATAATTAGACTGGAATATGTCCATTTGCAGGTTTTTCCTGATCGCTAACGCCATAACCAGTGGATACCTTGTTCTTACCTTGCCCTTCTCAATAGTCTGCATCGTTCGGCCTCGTGCAGCAGGACCAAGGCTCCTCCTTATCATCCTCGATTCCGTGAGTTCATTAAGCCACTATTACTAATATCAGAACCTCTTGCAAGCTTTAATATTCTACGTGCTAAGAACAATATTGTTTGAAATAATGCATGCATGCAGGTGATGATGGGACTAACAACATCAGCTGCTTCTGCTTCTGCTGCCATTGTGTACTTAGCTCATAATGGGAATTCAAGCTCGAATTGGAATGCTTTTTGTCTCCAATTTAATAATTTCTGCCAGCAGGTTAGCAGTGCTGTGGTGGCTTCCTTCGTAGTATCAGCCTTGCTCCTTTGTCTGGTTGTGTTGTCTGCTTTTGCTCTTCGAAAAATGAAGTAATCATCGATCATAAGGGACTTGGTTGGCATTGTTGTATATATTAAGGGTCTTAATTTTCTGTTTTTACAGTGCTTCAGAAAGAAAGAAGACAAGAGGAAGGATGTAATGTAATTTCATTTCTCCTGTCCGTTGGGGGTTGGCATGGATGCCTTGCATCTCTAATATGCAGGCAGTTGTGTGTATGATTTGTTGTGGATATATGATAGATCATTTTCTGAAAAGTGATTTTTCTTTTTATATGTTTAGTTGATGGAGTCTTTTTTTTTTTGCAATCCCTTCAATAATAATACGATTTCGCTTAATAAACATTTTTAAATTTTCAATATTATCCTGCTATATCTGTTCAAAATTGTTTTAACCTTACTCTAAAATTAATAGTTAATGTTACGTCAATTGAATCATTTTAAATTAATTTTTACTTTCTTAAATCTAACTCAAACAAACTTTTGAGCGAACTTATCAGATGTATCTGAGTTTATAACCAAGGACATAGCTAGAAATTTTTATTGTCTTCAGTTATTAAATAAATATATAAATTTTTTTATGGTACATGAATTTGAATTTTTAAGTTAACAGTGAATATAACCAATTTCAATTTTATTTAATGATATTTTATTTAATATTATTATGCATTTAAAAAGTAAAAAAATTATAATTTTTATTGAATATATTTTATAAATAATTTATAATATATTTTATACGTGATAGCATTATAAATAATTTAATAATAATAATTTTTTTTTATAAAAAAATGTTATTTATTTTATAATATAATAACAACAAATAAATTTATAATATTTAAATTAAAAATATTTTTAACCATGAAAAACTACTACAAAATCTTGGAATGGACACCAAAACTTCTAGCCCAGCAATCTTAATAAAGTTTTTTTATTTATGCATTCTAGGTTTAAATTTTAAAGTATAGATCTGTCATCTTTACTGTATTTTACTTATTTATAAGACTTGTATAATAATTAATGAATTCAAAAATTAATTATAAAATATTTAAACTAATCAGAACATCTCAAATTAAAAAAAAAAAATCTTGGAACGGGTTAACAGAATTCTATAAATTTATTAGAAATGTGCTCCTTATAATTTCACTTTCACCGTCGCAAGTGAGAAACGAACGTGTAAAACAACGCCACGTGTAATAATCATCGCCGACAACCCCCCCCCTTTTTCTTCTCTTCCTTCTCCACTAAGATATTTGCTTTATTATCGCTTTGTTCTTTAAAATAAATACAAATAAAACCCTAATAACAAATCTGTCTCTCGCTCTCTCTCCTTTTCTTTTACAGATCAACGATTTTCTCTTTCACAATCTGTTAGTCTTCTTTCTTTCTCTCTCTCTCTCTGTCAGGTGAGTCTTCTTCCCGAGTCAACGATAGGGTTTTCTCTTATTGATTTTCTTGATCTTTGATGGTGTTTATTTTATTTGATTATGCGTTCTTTGCCTGGTTTCTGGGAAATGAAAGTAAAGGACGGGAAATATGTGGTCTTTGGTTCTGATTGCATAATTTAAGTCAATTAGTGTAGTTAATGTGAATTAAAGGAAGTGTCTTTGGGTTCATAAGAAGGGTTTTAGCTTTGGATTTTGTAATTCTGCTCGGATTGGTCTTCTTTTTGTAGCATTTGACCTATTGTCTGAAGGGTTTGCTATTGATATCTTGTAAAGAAGCAATCTTTGAGAAGGATGATAATGATAACGTGCTTAGATTTTTAAGTTAGGATTTGATGCACAATTCACTTAAAATCTCCCACCTTTTCTTGGAAATTGCAAAAGGGCTAAAGGGTTTAGACTTAAAAAACCTCAGGAACTTGGAAGTGTTTTAAAGAAAGCTGTGATTTTTATTTGTTTGATTTTTGTGTGGTAATTGCAGCTTGGGCTTTTGAAGGTAAATCTTTGGATATCTTTTTCCGGGTAAATTCGACTACTTAGGGAAGGTTATTATTGTTTAAAAGTTGGAGGTCTTGGTCTCATGAGAATTGTTAGGGGAATGCAGAAATCTTTTCGCTGCGACAACAAGGAGCTGAACGCACTGGGCTGGAAGAATTCCTTCAGCCACGGAATTGGCATTACTGCGCCTAAGGCAAGAACGCGTGACAAACCTATGAGTCTTTAAGTCTGGGAAGAAGAATTGGTTCTCGGGGTTATATACTTGAGGACAATAAATATTGAAGCAAGATGACTCGGATTCTAGTTCAGCGAGGCAGTGGTTCTTCTTCAAACCAGAGCCGGGCAGGGTCTTCTTCTTCGGCTACTTGGCCAGATGCACAGGGTACTAGCACCCCCCAGTCTGCGTCAACTGTGAGAGATGAAGAAATTGGCGAGGAGGTGCAGGAGCAGGTAGTGGTTGATGAAGTATTGGAGAACAGTGGTAGTAATGATAATAAAGTGGTAAAAAGTGATGAACTTTTGACAGTTAGTATAAACGATGACCAAATTGAGAGTTTGAATGACGACATTGTTGATAACGAGAAAGTAGGTAATGATGAAGGGGTGGGCTCAGGGGATTTGGTTAAAGGATTGAGTGGATTGATTTTGGAGAGATCTCTGGTGGAGAGTGAAGGTTCAAGTGCTGGTTATCCTGAGGTTGGTAGTGGAAGCCCACAACCACCACCTCCACCTGTGCCACCTCCCAAACCTGCCCTAACAAACTTGAATTCAAGAAGATTTATGCCAGGAGCTTCAAATTCTGTGCGAATTGGATCATCTAGGAGAGCTGTTGCTTGGCCTGTTGTTTCAACAAGGTCTTCACCAACTGGATCACGGCCATCCTCTCCTGGGTCTCATGGTGAAAATGAGGGGTACAATAGTGGTGATGAGCAGAATCCTTGCTTTGTTTCCACCTATGGTGATTACGTAAGTTTCTAGTGCTAAATATATATGGTGGGATATGGATTGACCATTGCAATTTATGTAATAAGTCTTGTCTAGCCTAAAACTAAGTCCACAAGCATGTAACTCTGGATGTAGCTGTGTGCGGTTGTATCATATGACTTCACATGCTCTGCTGCCATTTTAAATTTTGTTTGGTGTAGTTAGACTTTTAGTTGTGGTATGATCTCTACTTGATTAATGTTCACTGGCTTAGTTTGATTTGCCTTTTGTTTCCCTTGGGCGGATGGACTTCTCTGTATTTAGGAAGGCATTTGCTGTCGCTAATCTGTGGTTCTCTCTCTTTTTTTTTTAATGCTTAGCACTACAGATCTTGTAGTGTTGCCTTTTCATTCATTTTCCTGATAATTGCAATCCTGACCCAATGATATGATTTAGCATCTCAATGATTCAATTGCATTTTTTTCTCTAAAATTGGCCTTTTGTATCTGTTGCAGGAAAGAGAACGGCAGTTTGAGATTGACATCAGAAGGTCCAAAGGATTAGAAGTCAAAAAAATGTTGGAGGATGGGAATTGTCTCTTTCGTGCTGTGGCTGATCAGGTTTATGGGGATTCTGAAATGTATGATTCAGCCCGACAAATGTGCATGGACTATATGGTAATTTTATTATTTATTTTAATTTTTCTGATTGTGCATTGTTCAAGTTCATGGTCATTTTGTTGTGGCTTGACATCTACTCGAATAAATTGTGCATCCAGTTAAGCAGTGTCACGAGTTCTTTTGTAAAAATACACTCCATGTTACTAGCCACTAGTCTTGTTCATTAATCATTTTATATTTTAGTTTTATGAGGTGTATTTAATTGATGGTGATGAAATAGAGTTTGATTCATGATTGTAGCTATGCCGTTTCATTTTTTGTGATAAATAGTTTCACCGGGATGAATTCCCAGACAATTTGAGAGAAAAGGGAATAAAAAAAAAAAAAACAGAAACTGAGGAAGACAATATAATGTTTATTTTATGTCTGCAATATATTCCATAGAGATAAATATCTGGACAGTTTGATAGATGGTGTCGAGTTTCATAGGAAAGTGAAGACATTGTGAAGAGCACCCATGATAATGCTGTATTTTTGTCCTTGGTTTACTCAGGAAAGGGAAAGGGATCACTTTTCTCAATTCATAACTGAAGGTTTTACATCTTACTGTAAGAGGAAGAGAAGAGACAAGGTATGAATACCATATCAAAGTTTACTTTTCACATCTTCAATATCTTGTAAGACAAAAGGCATATGGCACCCGGCATTCTTTCATATCATATATCATCTCCTGAATATAAGGATCTGCCTGCAAATTTTTTGACATGGAGGAGGCTTTTCTCCTGTCCTTGATTGAGTGAACATGAACAAATACCTAATCCAATCACTTCTTTCAACCCCTGCTTCTATTGTTTGCAGCCACCCTTTTCTTTGTGTTAATTTTTTTGGGTTATGGTAGGTAGGAAGTAGACATTTGGTCCAGCATGTTTAAGGATCGCTCATGCCCTGGATTTTCTAATGTAAATGAATGGATGTGAATATTCACTTCCTCTCAATTGTCAGGTTTATGGAAACAATGTAGAGATTCAAGCTTTATCAGAAATGTACAATCGACCAATCCACATTTACTCTTATAGCACAGGTATCTGCTTGAGATGAAGTAATAATGGTTTAAATTATGCAGAGCCATTCACTATTTACTTCTTCCTGACCTAAATCATTGATGTAGAACCTATCAACATATTTCATGGGAGCTACAATACTGACACACCGCCCATACATCTAAGTTATCATCATGGTAATCATTACAACTCTCTTGTCAACCCTCGTCGTTCAACAATTGGTGCCGGACTTGGTTTCAGCTGTCTTCAAGGGGTGCGTTTCTGTGACTTTGGTACCCTTTTGTCTTTGTTTAATGCTAATTCCTATTCAGTGGATTTGTGGCATGACTCAAATAACCATACTAGCCTTTCCTCACCAATTCACGATTTGTTGAATATGCCATTATCCTGCCTGCAAATCAAATGTTTAAGATATGTGAAATTAAGGTAAGGGATGGTAAAGTGTTGGCAAGGTCCATGCGGATGAAAAAATAGGGGCAGTTAGGTGGCTAGTTTATGGGAACTTTCTCTATACGCTACTTTTACCTTCAATTTTCTTGTTGTGGAGGTAATGGGTTGATGATTATTAACTATGAACTTGCTTTTAAAGCTGCAATATGAACATGCCTTTTACCGGATAATTTAAAAGTGCAACTGGACTTATTAGTTGTAGGATTGTGCTTCATCTTTTTATTTGATAACAGGCTAATGTAGCCGAAGGGGTTGAATTTGCTGACACTGGCAACAATCATGCTTGCAGGCAAGTGTGGACAGAGATCAGGTCAAAGCTGCTATTAAAGCTCAACAAGAACAGCAGATTGATAATGCAAGTATCTTTAACATAGTTCTGCAGTATGTTTTATGTTAATCTTTGGCTTAATAGGTTATTAACTAAACTCTACACAGGCACTTCTTGCTGAGGGGCGGTTTTACTCTGATCTTGAACTTACTGAGAAGGAGATTGAGCGCATGGTGATGGAAGCTTCTAGAGCTGAGTATCTTGCTGACAACAAGTTCAAACCACAACTTGGTCGTAAAGAATCCTCTACTGTTGGTGCAGAACCATCATCTTCTAGTGCTAGTAAGTAGTCAGATCTTACACATGGTATGGGACTCGGTTAAAACATGTGAATGATTTGTGTACTTATGAAACTGCGTGGACCAACATAGGGTGCACATCTGGTTGTTATTGTCATCATTATATTCTCCTCGTTGCTATGCTCGTTGATCCACGAGAAGTGTAGAGACTTTCACTTTTTTTTCTTACCTTCTTTAAGGATTGAACTATCCTTGTATTGCTGTGTTGCTGACAATGATATGAGCTTGGATAAGCAGGATCATCAGCTAGTGAGACGTCTAAGGCAGATGGTGTCAGAGAACATGGCTTACAGGATGCTGTTCTTAGCAGTAGTATGCAGATGGTGCTGTCAATGGGATTCAGTTACCTGCAAGCAATTGAGGCCTACAGCATATTTGGTGATGATGTGGATTCAATGGTTTGTTACCTCTTGGAAACTGGCAGCAGCAGCAGACGGAAAGGCAAGGCAACCGAATAAAATGTAAATGAGATATGGAATTTTCCCGTCTCGATAGACTTTGACCTCTCAATGCTGTGCGTTGTACTTGGATTAAGGGAAAAAAAAAACTGGTCCAGTTGAAACACAAAACTTCCAGAACTCTAGAATCTGGTTTTCAAGCTTGATCAATGATAAAATGGATATAGTGGTTAACCGTTACAATGTCCTTTCCAAACTATGATGTGTAGCATGCTATCATTCAGACCAGGCATTGAAATGCTATAATGTTGTGGCATGCATGAACTCTTGGCTGGTATGGCTGTCAAAATGTAGCCATGTAAAGCGAATTCACTAATTCCTGTAATCCTCTGTTTAAGATTGGATTTAGGGAGCTAAATGTTGGTCAGAATTCACTAATGCCGGCGTGATCCGTTTTAAACAGGGGAAGTAGATGGCATGCTTAAAACTCGTGTTCATTGTCGTGGTGGTGGTGGAAGGTTATCAATAAATCGGGTTTTGTATTATTTATATTCTAATTTAAAGTTAAAATAATTATTTTAAACCCATCCTGAATTTGAATTTGAATATGAATAGTAATTGATTTTTTATACTTGAATTTCATCTTATTGGATTTGAGGTATCTATGAAGTTATACATAATTAAAACTTGAAACTTAAACTTGAATCTAATTCAAATTTGATTGCTATAATTTAGAATTATTTACTACATAACTATTTATTTATTTATTTATTTATTTTGGATTGGGTTTTGGGTTGATATTCATATCCAAAAAACTTCTTTTTTAACATTTAATCTTATCCTAATTGGGTTTAAAAAATTTATTATCCATTCAAATAAGATTGAGTTAATATAGAGTTGTTCTAGAAAATATTGTTTGTTAAATATTATTTGTCAACAAAAATCAATTTTACTTTCTTCATTTTTTTTCTTAAAAATAGATTTTATTTAGATATTTCACCCAAATATTTGAATTTAATAAATAAAAATCGAAACAAATTTTGGTACTGTCAAACAAACCAGTTTATAAATTAATTAAAATTAAAAATAAATATATTTTTTAATTAATTTACAAGTCAATCAAACCTAATTTTTTTTAAAAATATATTTTTATATTATTTTTAAATGATCATAAAAACACACCCTCACCTTAATTATTACCACAACATTGTTAAAAACTAAATTGATTTTGTTGAAAGCATTAAAAAAGTCATCACAAAATCCCGAAAATGTCAAGATTAATTTGGGGGAAGTGATGAAATGGAAGTGGTAGAAGTAGGGCTAATCCCGTCATTTAATAAAATCCTTGGTAGGCAAGCAACAAGTGGTTAATGTTCCACGTACACAAAAATCGAACTCTTAACAGAAAACAGTCACCACCAAACCCTCTTCTTACCTCCCATCATTATTTCCCTTATTTATTATTTATCTATAATCCAAATTCTAGGGTTTGTGAATTACTCCAATTCGACAAAAACGGCGACGAGAATGCCACAGAATGGGAAATTGATGCCGAACATTGATCAACAGAGCACAAAGCTCCTTAATTTAACAGTTCTTCAACGAATCGATCCTCTAGTTGAAGAAATTCTCATCACTGCTGCTCATGTCACTCTCTACCAGTTCAATATCGACCTTACCCAATGGGTGAGTTAACAACCAGCCTCTTCCTTCTTTTTTTTATTTTTCTCTTTTTTTCTGATTTTTTGGTCTTTTTTTTATTTTCACAGAGTCGGAAAGATGTCGAAGGATCTCTCTTTGTAGTTAAAAGGTTTTTTTTTTAGTATTTTTTTGTTTAATTTTTTTTGTGTGTTTTAAGAGAGAAAATTAAGCTCTTTTTTTTTTTTTGTGTGGTAACGATTGAAGCAGGAATATGCAACCTAGGTTTCAGTTTATTGTGATGAATCGCCGGAATACAGGTTAGGGTTATGAGTTGTTGTTTAGTTAATGGTTTTATCAAGGAAAGTTTCTAATTATGCTGGTGTAATGAAGGAAGGGTTGTTAATTATTTTGGTGTAATGATTCAGATAATTTGGTAGAAAATCTTTTGGGAGATTTTGAGTACGAGGTTCAGGTTCCGTATCTTCTGTATCGAAATGCAGCTCAAGAAGTGAATGGTATTTGGTTTTATAATGCACGCGAGTGTGAAGAGGTTGCTAATCTTTTTAGCAGGTAAATGTTGTTGTATTTTTAGTGTTTGTTTAGTTAAGGAATTTATGAGTTTCTGTTTTGTCATTGTTTGTAATAGTTTTTAGTGTTGGAAAGATCTCTTTTTAGGGAATCTGATTTTAAGACAGATTGGAAGTTCTTCCTTTCTTGGTAGTTTGGTTTGGGGTTTTTGAGTGCGGTACTTAGAATCTTGTAAAATGTCTGTTCATTTCTTCATATTAGGAAGCATGGAGGCCTTTTTTTTTTTTATTATTATTATTATCAAGGACGGTAAAGCTCTTGAGGTCTGGAGTCATCTCTTGTTGTATCCAAGTAGAATAGAACCTGGGATAATTGTCATTTGGTGCATACCAAGAATAACAAAGTGACTTTACATGACTGGTCCGTATTGTCAAAAGTTATGCATCGAACTATCCCCCTGGCTGGAATAATTCCATTTTGATGGTTAGCTTAGCTGCATTTTGACATGAAGGATGTGCAGTAGCTGTTATCCCTTGATATCTTGGCTTGCCATTTTGTTGGGAAATGGGTATATGAATGGGTACTGCTACTAGATTGTTGGTCATTCATTGCACTTTTCCTCTGGTATGAAGGTGCAGCATTTATCTGGACCCTGAAACTCTATTCCGTTTTAAAATGACTGCAATTTTTCTGATGTATCTGTAAAGATCTAATCAGTCTTGTTAGCATATTGCATTTGTTTTCTAAAATGTGTTATGTGGATTTGGAAAGATGTAAGCCTCCGACAACAGGAAATCAAGCTGCCTGCAATATTATAACTGGGAGGAATAACCAGATCTTATATAATATATTGTATAACCCTTTCAAGTAAATAACCAGATCTTATATAATATATTGTAAACTCTTGCGTGATATGGTTCTTTCTTATCCTAGTCATTATTACTGAGCTTGTGACTTTTTTGTTATATAAGTCAGATATGGAGGAAAAGCCCGTCAAATGCCTTTAGGTGTGGTTGTTAAATGTTCTAGCTTAATTCCTATATGAGATGCTCTATGTATGTCCATTTAGAATTATTTAATATTAACCTTAAAAGAACAATTATCCCATCTTATGTGTTTTTTTCCTTGACCAGGATACTTAATGCATACTCCAAGGTGCCTCAGAAGCCAAAGGTATCACTATCATCAACAAAAAGGTAATAGCTCATTTTTATTCAAATTTAATTTAATGTTCTATTTGACTGTAACATCCAGCTAAAGTATTTAACACTTAACCCTTCAACCACTTCTTTAGAATCTTAGCACCTAACCCCTTATTATTTAATCATTATTTTGTAACCCCTGTTCAGATGCCACCTTACTTGAAACCTCAGGGCTCAAAGATTTGATAATTATTTCACTAAAACCTTGGGAACTGCTCATGTGATATTCTCGCTTTTCTTTTTTAAAGATCTTAGCACTTGATTAAGAGACTTGATAATCAATTATGCGATTTATTATGGATTAGAAACTACCATGTTTTGCATGGATTTGTTACGTATTTTAATTCATATGATGTGTTTAATTGCAGTGAGTTTGAGGAACTAGAAGCTGTACCAACTATGGCAGTTATGGATGGTCCTCTGGAGCCATCATCTGCAAGTGCTTCGGTTGTTTCCGATGTGCCTGATGATCCTGCCTTTGTGAACTTTTTTAGTGTAAGTACTGCAGTTGTTCATGTCTATGAACTAGTCTTATCCTCAATTTTTCCCTTCTCCAAGAATAGACAAATTGTTATTTGGATTCTCTTAAAATTTATCAACAACAAACTTGTGAGCGCTTTTTACTTTTATAGTTCACTTTTTGTAAACTCATTGTGCGTGACCAGCATGAGTGTTCTGCTTGAATGTTTGCAGACAGCTATGACAATTGGGAATGCATCAGCTGCTGCAGTTGCTGGACAGTCTTGCCAGTCCTCAATTCCAATTCCCTTACACTCCCAACTGACTAGTGTTGCCTCCAGCACCATGCCCACCTTGCAAATACCATCTCCTCCTTTATCAGCATCAATTCCTTTAATGCCACAGCTTGATGTCTCTGATGTCAGCAGCAGCAGCAACCGGACAGCTAACCTTGTAAAGCCTTCTTTTTTTGCTCCTCCATCTTCTTCTACTCGGATGATGCCACCTGTCTCTTCTTCTATTCCTACTGCTCCTCCACTTAATCCTCCTACAACTCTACACCGCCCATATGGTGCTCCATTGCTTCAACCCTTTCCACCTCCCACTCCTCCACCATCTCTCACTCCTGCTTCTGTTCCCAGTCCAAATCATGGGCCAGTTATCAGCAAAGACAAAGTCCGAGAAGCACTACTGGTACTTGTTCAGGTTAGTTTCTCTTGTATGATGATGACAGAATGTATGAAGCTGAAGTTAAAAAATCTAAAATGCTTATATTGGATGAGGTTAATTTTTCGGTAACTAGTGTCAAAATTGGAATTTCTTGTATAAGATGGGCTTGAATATGATAACAGCCCATTAAAAGCATGTTGATCATGTATTTGAGAAGCTATAGATGTGACTGCAATGATGTAGGATAGCCTTGAATTTGAGAATTAAGGGTTATGGAGTCGTTCTATGATGAATACTGCTGGGACTATTTGTGAAAAAAAATAAAATTACTGTTAGGGGTTCCCGAATTTTATTTTATTCAACTGATGTGCCAATTTGTGGTAAGATTTGTCTAATTAATTTGATAATGGAAACCTGTTGGCTCTTGGAATCCATTCTATAATAAGTGTGATTTTACTAAAAATTAAGTTAAAGTGTTAGTGCTCCTAGCATATCTATATGGGTGGACTAATAGTTGAGGAGTCTATGGATTTGCACCAAGAAAGACTAGAGTTTAAATTGGGATTTAAAGGGGCTTATTTAGGATAGAATGGGGCTGTTGGGGTATGGGACAGACCTGAATCTTGGTGCTCCTTCAATGGATCCACCTGTAGAATAAAAACTTCAATGGCGTTCTTTCCACTAAAGAAAATTTACTTGGATTTTTCCTTATGTAATCTATCTAGCTTGCCATTAAAGTACTTGGATCTAGAGACTTAAGAAATCATATTCTTAAAGTGAAGTCCAAATCCTGTAAGGAAATGTAAAGAGAACTTCTAATCCTAACCTAAAGGACAGGACTCCGAATATCTAAGTCCAAAACAAGGAAAAAAAAACTAGAAATCCAGCCTAACTCCTTAACAAGTTCATTTTCTTGCAAATTACAGTAATCCCGATGTTATTGGAAGGAATTTTCTGTATCATGCAATTGTTAGATGTCCCATGTACTAAAATTGTCAGATCTTTTCTTCTGAGCTAGTCGTATTCATAGCAAACGAAATCAAAGTGATAGCCTTGAATACCTGTTTGGTTTTGGAGATCATTTTTTGTTTCACATTCATCTATTTGCAAGTCCATTGTCAACGCTTCTTTTTCATGTTAATTATTGATTTATCTCTTCCTGTCTTCCAAGATTGATGCTTATTAGAACTAATGCTGCCCCAATGATCTAATGTTTACATGTGATTGGTTTTAGTATGCAACATAATCACGTAGGATAAAAAAATGAAGTTCATCATCACAATCTTTTGTGGGTTAATAGTTTCTCGTGTATTTATTAGTTCTGATAGTTTCAAGTTAACAGTTTCTCATGTATTTATTGGTTCCTGATAGTTTCAATTCTCCCTCACCCCCTCAATTCATTATTGTTTTCTTACTGCTGCATTTTGCTATGCATGTCTAACAAGCTCTCCCCTTGTGCACTAGGATGATCAATTCATTGACATGGTTTATCGTACCCTTCTGAGTGCACACCATTCTTGACCGAGACATGGTTTATCGTGACCTTCTGAGTGCACACCATTCTTGACCGATTGGAATGGGACACGACGATCTACTCATCTGAGTTTTTTGTTCTATATGTTGTGTAGTTCTTTCTCCCTTCTAAAAATGTGAACTGGAGGATCCCATCTGTATAGCATTTAGCTCTCTACGTCTTTGGCTTCTACGAGTACTTTTCTATGATAGATATTCTGTTTATTTGTTTTTCAAAAGCTCATCATATATATTTTTTCAAATTAAATATGATCCCGTATGAATATCCTTGATAGTATCAAATATAAGTTGCTAAGTTGGAAAGTCATCAATGCCTCTCGTGGCTTCCTTGGAGTTGGAATTGATCAATGGTAAAGGATTTTTTATTTTATTTTTAATTAAGAAAACATGAAGACAATAATTGCCAATAAAAGGAAGGTGTCAATTTTATTTGATGCAGATCTTGTGGATGTTAAAGCATACTAATGTGAACATCTGTCTTTATGAAGAAAATTTTGGTTTGTTGATGCTACCAAGGCTTCGATAGAATGGTTACTCTAGGGCTTTCTATTGCTATTCTCGATGAGCCACGGGGACCCAGAAGGCTAATCATGGCTAGGCTTCCTATTGTATCCCGGACTTTCCCCTTAGATGCATGTCCGCCTAACTTCACCCCAGTCGAAGACCCCACCTTTTCCTCATTCTCTCCCGGGACTTTTTCCGATTTGATATTGGGATTTCCTTTGGCTTAAAGGATTCGACCTCACTGCTGTCAGCCGGGGAAGAAGGGTATTCGCGGGCAGCTTTCGAGAAGGAATAAGCGGTCGGCAGCCTTGCCCCGTCAGTTCTCACGACTGTGAGTTGGATTTCCTGCTAGACTAGAAGAAATTCTAGCGAAGTCATCTCGGCATGAAATTCTGTTTTTTAAGGTCTAAAAACGGATGTGTGGAAAGAAAAGAACATAATCTAGGGAGAGCAGAACCAGCGCTTAAGAATGAGTAGGAAAAGTTGGCACGTCTTTAACCAAGACTCCTGTAAATGGATAACGTTTTTGTTTTAGTGTGTGCTCCCTTTTATATATATATATATATATAAAAGGGAGCAATCGCCATTCTATCAATAGGGTTGGCATTGCATTACTCCTGAAATAATTTTTTTTATACTTTTATATTTTTTTATAAGACTTATAAAAAATAAAAAAGGTCAAATTACATGGTAAATGTTAGAAATTCAAATCTTGATAATTTATAAATAGAGTATTAAGAATAGATGTAGCTAAATGTGAATTCATCATGCGTGAGTTCAATTCAAGTTATTCAAATATATCTCTGAAGTGGATTCTTCATATTTGTTTTTTTTTCCTTTTTTATTTTGTGGTTTACTTTACTTTTTACGTTTAATCTTAATTTTTAATATTAAAATTGAATAAGATATAAAAAAGATATATAAATAATAAATTAATAATGAACGATAAGCATCTATATTTTCTTTTTTAAATTCTAATATTTATTAATTATTAAAAAATTAATGACGAGACTTATCACTATTTTTTGTATGTCTCAAAAAATTAAGAGTAGGTGCAAATTTTTCTAATTTATAACCCACTATATGATATGTTATATAAATAAATAAATACTCATTTCTATTATGAATAACAATAACATGATCAATTATTGTGAGTATAATAGTAGATGATAGGAGCCACGTTACCACTAATTTTTTTCTACTTTTGTGTTAAGTTTATTTTTTTTTAGTAAATGATTTGCTATAAAAAGTTTTTTTTTAGAGAACATGTGATGGTTAATTTCTCATGTTTTTCTAGATTAAAAAACAAATTTTATTTTTTCTTCTATTTACTGCAATGGTGAATCAAATTATCAATATATTTCTTTTTTCTACTTCTTCTTTCAAGTGCAGGATAACTCAAGAGGTTGCTAGTTTTTTTCTTCCAATTAGGGCCCTCCTCTCATCACTTATAATTACTCTTATTATATGAAATTTATATGGTCAAAATTTAGATTCAGCTCTACCCTAATTTTTTTGATGCACCCCAGCATTCCCTAGTTATCTTATTATTACTAAATAGTTTTTGAATATTAAATGAACCTTCCTAAAAGTTAATTTTAATATGGTTGATTTTTTTATTTTATTTTTAAACAATTAGTATCACTGGAGCACCTGCAACTTTAGTTAATTATCTACCCCTTTCTAAGTGTGATTTCTATATTATATATGGTCATGTTTAAAAGCATATCAGTTAAAGTAGATTCTTCTTTCTTCTTTCTAATCAATCAAAATCTCTTCACAAACTGTTCAAGCTTCTTCCAAAGCAGCTCATGCCAAGTTGTGGCCATGGCTCAATGTCGAGGTAGAGCCTCATCCCTCGAGTTGTGCTCTAAGTGCCGAGTAAACCTCATAAGGAGGCAGCTAGGAGTTTAATTCAAGATCAAACTAGTTTTATTCTGAAATGTAATCAAACAATGTTTCTGGATAAAAAAAAATTAGGTAAAATGAGCTGTGCATCCTTCTCTTAACTTTGTCCTTTTTGTCGTTCATATTCTTCCTGAAAAAACTATGAGCTCCCATTCAATATTGTAAACCCTATATATTATTTGAACTATAAATAAATTAATTCAAGGAAATTGCTTTTAATCCTCTTTTACAGACTACATTATCTTGATCAACATAGCCTTGACATGGTCCAAACCTGACTTTTAACCTATTGAATTTTAAAAAATAAATTAATCAAAATAACTTTTCATTTACTTTTTTCAATTACACTCTCAACTTATAATTTGGGTCTTCCTGAACTGGATTTTACAACTATATTTTTAAGTTAAAAAGAATGATAAATTCATGAATGGTATGGAATTGAAAAGAAAAAATCTGGAATAAAAATTTATGATATTTTATATTTTCTTCTCTGTATCCATGTAAAAGAACAAAAACTCTCTCCAATTTCTATCACAGAGACAAATAAAATTGTCTCCATCTTTGCAAACTAAACACGTTTGATTGCTCTATCATATGTTTCAAGTGTCATGTACCCTAAAGAAAACGCTACCAAAGAGAATAAAGATGTCCTAAAATTCTCATTCAATACTAGTTAGTAATTTGAAGTGTGGTCCTTAACTTAATAGATTATTATAAAAAATAAAATTTTGATCATAACTCAAAATCAAAAGTAATTTCGTTCATAGATCAAGCTAAAAGACCTCTAAATTTCTCTTAAAAACTTAAATTTGTTTCACCTTTGTAGAAGTTTTGGATGTTTTCAAATCCCAAAACGTAAATGTAAGTATCTATATAGTTAGAGGACTTATTTGAAGTTTTCCCAACATTGCTTAACTCTGAACTCACTACACTGCAAAACTGCTTCCTGCTTAAGGTGCCCTGCTTCTCTTCCCTACTGAAAAAAAAAATGGCGACTTTAACAGGAATTACCCGAAGCTCTGTCAAAATTTTCTCTCAACCGCAACTTCATCCTCAACCCCTACTGTTCTTCTCCAAAGGATTCTCTGCTAAGGTTTTTGTCAAAGGTATTCTCCCTCCCTTCCTCTCTTCTTTCAAAATTTTAGCTATAGTGTTTGCTGTTCTTGTTGGAAACAATCAAATTTTATAACACCCAACAGAAAGCTAGCACTCATTTCTTGGTATCAATAAGTTCATTCAGTTTACTAAAGAAAACCCAGAATTTTTTATCCAAATTTGTGATTAATTGAAGCTGGATTTTTAATATTTCAGTTTTATGGAAGAAAATTGGAAAAGGAAAAAAAGAAGGGATTTTTTTTCTTTCAAAATTTTAATAATATATGCTTCCCATATATACCAAGTAATTCAAGTCGAGTTTAGCAACAAAGATGATGCGCAACTTGGAAGTTCTTGCATTCACTTTTTGAATGTATTCCAAGTAATTCAAGTCGAGTTTAGAACAAAGATGAAGCGCAACTTGGAAGTTCTTGCATTCACTTCACATCTGCAGAGTCTGCACAACCCAGTTCACGGGTCTCATTTTTGTCCAACATGACTCAAGGATTTGCCTGGTTTATCCACTTCTTTCTTAGCCTAGCTAGCTAGGATTCATCTTGCAGTTGAGTCAATCTACAAGCCCTAAGTTTTATACTTCACTTAAAACTTAAATGTACAAATTTAGAATCCTTGTCTCGTTTCCAAACAAATTTAAAGAGTAAGTTCGTTTGTTCTAAACAATTGTTCTTGTTTCTGCTTAAGGTTGAATTACTTTTCTTCAAATTTGTCTGTTCAGTTAAAAAGATCCTTGAATTGTACATACGAGGTTCATGATATTCTGCGATTGAGCTTTGCTTTACTTTGCTAGCATGTTCAAGGATTCCTTGGTGCTTGCCCACCTAAGTATTGACTTCCCTGGGCATGTTTGTGTACTCTATTATACCCATGATGAGCCAATTTAGCTACTTTCGGATTTGGGTTGGGGCAATTACGGAGTATGTGCTCTCACAACTCAATGGAACCTTGTTTTCGAACCAGTGAGATCAGTCACAGGAGGTCATCTTTCAATTCCGTGTCTTTAAGTGGCAGAAGGATGTGTTTAGTTTTATGCTGGCCATCTACCTGTCTACAGCAACCCTCCTATAGCCAGGCTTCAATAAAATATAGAAGCTTTGCCCTATGCCATCTTTGCGTGCTATTTCTGTTGCTTGAACTAATAGCTTTGCTGCAGGTTTATCTTTCTCCAGTACAGAGAAGAAAATAGTTGAAGCATTTTCAGAATTTGGAGAGGTCATTGAAGGTGCAACCTGATCCTGTATTTAACCTTAAAAGGCTCGTTTCTTTCCTGATCATTGTTAACATTCTACTCCCCCCCAGCTAAAATAGTAATGGACAAAGCCAGAAAGAGACCTAAAGGTTATGGGTTTGTAACCTTTGCTAAGAAGGACGCCGCCGAGAAGGCTTGTGAGGGAATGAATGGGAAGGTAATTGCATTTCTTCTTATGTCTCCATTCTCTAAACTGCCATACCAAGAATAACAAATGAATGCTCGCAGCTGCTAGATGGACGAGCCATTTATGTGAGGCTTTGAATTTACCAGCGCAACGCCGCAGGAGCGCCAGTTCAAAGACGGATACTTTTTTTCGACGCTGGATTGCTTGTAAATTGAGGTTAAATCCCTCGGTTAACAATTTCAAGGATGACAAAAAGTGGATCTCGCTCAAAATCAAAGAAAATTATAATTTTAGTTTCCAGCCCTTGGTTTTATTGTTTTTTAATTCCCAAACTTTTTTTTTTCTTAAATCAAAAAATGCCTGATTGCAATTGTTGCGAGGTTGATCTGTTGGCATTGGGTGCTATAAAAAAAAGTTAACTTGAATGGATAGCGATGATGGGACACACATAAAGATCAATGCCAGCAGTTGCATTTATTTACTGAGACAAACATTTAAGGTCGTGAAATTGAGAAATTTAATTTCCATAGGAAACTGCACGAAAACCTCACAGAAAAAGGCCACCACGAAATCATGGCTCCTCTACAAAAATTGCTGGCTATTGTATCTTGTTTGAAACATCCTTTGCCCAAAAAAGTCTTCATCCTACGTTAACAAATCTCAACTCATTCAGCATGATAAATTAAAAAAAAAAAAAATCCTGCTAGGACCAGAATTAAACTGATCCCTCGTGATTCTGAACTAAACAATAAAAAAACAAAACAATAACAAGCTGCTAGTAGCAACCAGCAAACTCCTCCGTGGCAGAGATTACATTCTACGCTACATGTGATGCTCTTCAACAACAAAGATTGACAGCTTTGGTGCACAGATCCTAAGAGAATTTCATCATTTGTTGTCATGCTGTTTTCACCTTACGAGACGGAGGCCGTCGGAATAAACTTATAAGATCATCAAGACCCTGTTAACAGCATCATTGGAAATTCAGCCTTGTAGTTCAGTTCACTCGCATATGGTTGTGAAGGCAGTGCAGCGAAAAAAAATGTACATTCAAAAAACAATGAAAGCTTGATATAAAGAGAAGAGAGAGTACCCTTGTTGTGATGACAAGGAAAGTGAAAAGTATAATCAAATATGATCCTAGCACTAGAAGCAACAGCAAGTCAAATGTTACGCTAGCAACCTGTAACAACACATTTGAAATGATTATCGTTCAAGCCAGTGGAGAAATTGATAATTTAGTTCGTACAAGACAACAGGTGCAATAACATGGAAATAAAATGCATCTCAAAGGTCAGAAGAAAATTCTGGTTAGTAAATACAACAAAGATTGTGCTGTAAAGGGCAAAAATACCATGGATAAATAAATGTTACAAGGGGATTTCCTAGATCTGGTAATATGTGGGATCTTAGAGAAAGAAACTTGGAGACAATTCTATTCTTCAGTCTTTTGCCAAGTGACTGGTCTCAGCACTTGAGTTTGCATCCATGCAATTATCCCAGCACTCAAGACTTACCAATGTTGCACCAAAAAATGATCCACAGCCAAATCAATGCGTGAACAAAGCAATTTAGGTTGAGATTGTTATGGTTTGGAAAATCAACGAGAGGAAGACAGTGAACTATAAAGTTATACCCACATATCATTCATTAAATATGCTCTCGAGACACTTGTGTTCAGATACATAAAAAAGACGTCTTTTCCAACAAAAAGAAATATCCAGATATGAAAATGACACAGAGGGAGGGAGACAGGCATGTTAAAAAAATAATTCCAACTGGAGAAATAAAAAGTAAGAACCTGATAAATATTTAGTTTAGCTTTAGTTGAATCATAGAGTGTGAACATCCCATCAAGCACCTCATGATGCACATTTACTTCATGAGTATGATCTTCTAGTTCCTGCAGAAGGACAGAAACAAATCAACTCAAAAGTAAACAATAGAAAAAAACTGGAAGAAAGGAACTTTAATGTTTTCTTTGCAGTGTTACGCTGCAGCCTAATAAAACCCCCAGACCCCAAACCAAGACACCAAATCAAATTTCTCAGTGGGAAAAAATAACGGTTCTTTTCCAGTTTTTTAAGTAGTATCATCAAACATCTCTTAAGCACTAGGTACTAGACAGAGGCATTTATACAGCTTCTTCCTGTGTTTTGGATAAATTGGATTCCAGAAGTCAGCATTGAAGCGACCATCAGAAAGGGAAAAAAATATAGGTGACCAAGAACAGCTTGCAAAAAAAATCAATCTGATAAAACTAGTACTTTGAAATGATAATGACATCGGTGTGAACTCTATAGAAGGAGCATCCTCAACATAGAGAACAAAAATTAAATTTTATTTCATTTTCTGTATTGGGGGAAAAAACAGAGAGAGAGAGAGAGAGAGAGAGATACATTAAGTGTTTATTCACATTAGCACATGAAAAAAACAATATTTCCACACCTACATAGAATAAAAGTTAAACAGTTGCCAAACAGAAAGGAAGCTGGCTGTAATGAAAGAAATTTGAATATTTCAACTCAAATTCGCAATTTTGGAAAATATAAAAGAGTGTAAATATCCTACAAAGTAGTCTGCAGTTAACAAGGCCTGGCACAAATTTGAGCAAAAAGCACCATTGACCATACAATAAAGAAAACCACCAAAATAATAATTGTCCAAGAACATTTGCAAATAATAGACCTTTTTCAGTGCCATGACAAATGGGTCATTCTTTGTTAGAAATGGCACCACTCGAGGTGTTTTTGACAAAAGATCCAACCATGATCTTATGTAAGGAGCATTAACAGCCAAACTGGTGTCGTCCGCAAATATTTGAATGTTCTTCCCTTGGCAACCATAGATATGCCTCTGTATGACAAAATAAAATATCTCAGAGAACACAAAACTAAAGAAGTTCCATGATCCAACAATTTAGCCATTTGTAATCAACTTGTTCCTGGTATGAAAATCCTGACACAGTACCCCATCATATAGTTAATTCTAATATTCTGAATCTCATGCATGTTAGCAGCATTTGAACAGGTAAGCACACAGCTGGTGCCTTGATCTCACTCCAGTGAGTGCTACTTCACAAAATTAGTCTTAAAACAAATGAGTAATGAAGTCAAAACTTATTCTAAGGTGTGTGACCTTACCGCAATGCTCTCAGCAACTAGCTTGATGCTTCTAACTATTGCAGTTTCATTAATAAAATGTCTGTCCAGATAAACTAGATATCAGTATTGCAGAAAAATATAAGATCAAGAATATTTTATTTATAAAAGAAGTTCAGGTTGAAAAACACAACCTGCTATCAGACAGACCTCCAGTACTTTCTAAGAGTTCAGGGGCTGTCGATAGTTCAGAAAGGGTAGCAGCCGTCACTCTCAGCTTTGAAAACTGTTCGTGCTCCCAAGCTACCTACAGCAGGTCAACAGCTATATCACCTGGACTATATGAGAGCATCGAAAGTACAGTGTTTGAATCAATTAAAGCAAAATTCTAGTAAATGACAGAAAACCCCATCCGTAATAACCAAAAAGGATGCATACACAAAGTAAACTGATGTCAGTCATCACGATAACAATATCAAAATATTATTTTAAGAATAAACAGCTGGTCATCTAACACACAGTTTGCTTTATTATGGCTATGCCAATATCTCGTTAAATGATGAAAACTCCTCTCCTTGTGCTGCAGCACAGATAACGAGAAAGAAAACCATCGATTTCAATGTTCAACACAATTCTCCAATGTTTACTGTTCAAGATTGACAAAAATATTTTTTCTTGAACTAGTAAGCCAGAAAAATGTTGAGGTTCAAATTTTCTGGTAAAAATGACTTACTCGAGGATTTGAAATATTAATTTTCTTGTGCTTGAGACCAACTTCCAAGCCCAGTTCTTCCGCTACAGTAGAGAAACCCTACAGAAAACTCAATGGGTCAAACTACAAAACATAGTAATGCTACTTGGCACAACAGAATAACAGCCCTGTACAATTTAATGTCTCATCAGCTTACTTCAAAAATTTGTTTAATAAAGGCATTCTCGGGAGGCTTGGACACATGAATCCACAATTCATTATCCCATGAGCCAATACTATTTAAGCAAATAGCATAATCGATGCTCTCTCGTAGACGTTGATCAAAGCTCCAAAGCCACTTTCAAAGCAAAAATACTAAGATAAGCAAACCAAAGCAAAGAAGTAGATTGTACAATTAAGTTCATAGAAAAGATGATAAGATCTATGCACCTTGTGAGTTCCATTGTAGTTATAAGGTCCGCCAGATGTTAGCCCAAAAAGTAAATTATACCGTCCTCTTGTCTTTGGATTAGAATAAAGAAGTGAAAATAACCTAGCTATTTCAAGAAGAGCCACAATGCCACTCCCATTGCTATCACTTCCAACAGATAATGCCTACACGTGTAACTACTTTCACATCATTATACAGTGAATACAAGTTGCAAAAGTTTATATATCAAATATAATATACATACAGGAGCAGTTCCGAAAGTATCATATGATGCTACAATAGCAATAGTCGGAAGTTGATTTGGATCTCCATCTGCTTTCAGTCCTCGCAGCCACCCCTGCACAATTTAACCATCATTCAGTTTACAAATCATCAGCACTAGCATGAAGAAGAAGCTCGGAGACCTCAGCAAGATTTCCCAGATTACAAACACGAATAATAAAAACAGCAACTAAATTCATTAATAAGGGTGTCTAACAACTGTTAATATTTCTATGTGCTGAAAATAGAGTGAATTATATTAATCAGAATTACAATACTTCTAATTGTCAACACAGAACTTTGAAACCACCATATGATTTGAATTTGTTTGTCAAGTAACGTGCTTTTACACCTGAATTTACATTCTGCTTTTGAAGTTCCCAAATTTTAGTCTTGCTTGAGCACAGTTTGCACAGCCATTAACAAAAGGTTGTGTGTTAATCTATAGGTGCCAACACATAATTGGTGATGGCTGTGATATTTAAAGAAATACTGTAATGGTGTGTGCTGAAATATTCATAATTATCTATTAAACCTTACACGGCAGAGACCAGAACAAGTATTAAACCCAGAACCCATATCTTCATCATGTCTTAAGCTCAATACAATTAAATAATGTTTGGAAAGAGGCTAGATTAGTATTGACAAGTGTTTCTGGGCTTTTGCGATGCAATAATGTAGCTAAAGATAACAGAGCAGAGACCAGAATAATAAATTCTTGAGAAACAATGTGTATATCAAAGCAAAATACACCATAAGTTACAAAACTGCATTGAAATCATATACAACAGGTTTGTTCAGCATCAGCATTGATTTTGATTGCAATACATTTGAGGCCAATGCATTATTGTTCCCTTAGCCAGCAGAATCTGGGGGACCCAGTAGCCATGTTTCTAGCAAGTGAAATATATCAATGATGAGATGCTCATGGCATGCAACAAATTCCAGTTCATTATGTCTGTTCATTTCCAATGGAAAGAAGAGTTGAAAGTCGACCTGAATGTTTGTGATGCCGGGAGATGCAATTCTCTTAGGTTCTGGAGCAGAGACAACAAACTTATAGCTGCAAAATTTCCAAGCAAAAATGAATGCAAGAGCCCATCAAACATATTATCAATCTCAACATAAACGAACACACGCACATGTAAAATCACATTTCATGGGCATGACCAACCATGAGTTGGAAATATGATATATTTAACGTTCAAACCAGATAGCAACCAATACAGGAAGGCATTGCATGTTTTTTATTTATATAGAGCATCAATATCATGGGTTAACCAGCAGGGGAAAATAAAAATAGAAATCCAAAATAATGAAGCATGGGGGAAAAAAACATGACAAGAATAAGTTCATACAAAATGGGTCTTGTTTGCACCTATTTCTGGCTCAAGAAATTGAGAAAAATCATTATCATACAAAAAGAAACTAAACTGAACCACTGTCCTCCCTCCATGAAAAGTTCACCTTAGGATTTGAGCAACTTCCCCTCAACTCATATTACCATCTTGTAGTGCTTAAATCTGCAGTGAACATGCAAATCCTGTTTCACCTGCTTACCATTTTCTTTGTTTCTTTCTTTTATGTTCAGAATAGATTCTCTATTGCTCAGATATTCTGATTCACAAAACATCATAGGTTACATCCAGGATTCGAAACCCAGAGTTTGCTCAAATGATGCAAATTTGCAAGAAACAACAACTGTGGGGTACCTATCCAAACTCGTTTTAGCATGCTGGATGTATTATTTTCTATGCTGAGGACATAAAACTTTTAACTAGAATTCTCACTTTCCATAATAAAGTTAGGAACTAACCCGCCAGTCGTTGCAGTAGCAGGCTGACCAGAGACATCACTCCTCTTGACATCAGCCAGCACAGCATCAATATCATCATCCTCAAAAGCAAAATATACCGGATACTGCACCAAAAAATGTCACAACAAAAACAGAATCACCCAAACCATTTCAAATAAAATGATAAAATATGCTAAGCATGAGCATATCTCCTCACCAAATTCGTTATTTTTTTTTTACTTCTCATTTTAGTTAAAAACAAGAAATTAGACCAACCTCAAGAACAAGCTCAAAAATAGTAAAATCGGATCCAGCAGTTTCCTGCATAAGCAATTCTTATAGAACACGCAGATTTTAAGCATAATTTTTTCCACTCACAGGTATATTGGCATGAATAAGCAATCGTTCAAGCTCCACCAAAACAGTCTTCATCAGCTCCTTCTCATGAATTTGATACTTACTCTCCGTCGCAGCTTCTCTATTTTCAAAATTAAACATTTGCGGCAGCAAAAACAATAATCCTCCTAGAGGCTTTCTTTGCGAGATATATTCTGTCATTCAATCAACCAATTTAATTACTTTACTAAATTTAATTAAGCTCTAAGATCAATTGGAGAAGCAATTTGACCTTTAACGAAAGTGATGTTCAATTCGCGAACAGGAATGATGAGAACAGTGCGAGAAAGATCGACGCCGGGTGCGAAATGCAAGGAGCCGGCGTGGTGGTTCAGGGTGGCGAAACGAGATCCGAAAGGAACGCCGGATATGTCGTATTGGATTAAGCGGTAGACATCGACGACGGTGGCGGCGTCGCAGAGGTCGACGCAAGTGACAAGGATGAAGACGAGAGCAATCATTGAGTAGATTGATTCTAGCATTTGACGCTCTCGCGGATTCTTCGACAACATAGTTTCTGGATTTGATTGCATTGGATCTGATCTAGGGTTTCAATGACTGATCGATCTGTGAAGAAGAATATAAGTATCTGTAGTGTTTAGTTTAGTGTTGGTGATGATATTAGTGTAGAGAGAGAGAGAGAGAGAGAGGCTTGTTGACTGCTCGTTGTTCTGTTTAAAATGAAATTTGATAAGATATGGAAAAACTCAAATCAGTCCCTCCACTATGTATAATATTTTAGAATAGTCCTCCAACTTTGGGTTTCATCAATTGGCTCTCCATCTATATACATTTCATCGCTCGGATGTGATCCTTTTATTAAAAATTGTAGATGACCACCTTAAATGTTAAGAAATATCTAACTTGAAATTATTGTTGTTAAATTTTGATATGACTTGAAAATTTTTTATCTAAAGCTTCATCCTGATTAGGTTTTTAGTTAAATTAAATAAGTTAATCAAATTTATTTGATATAGTTAAGTTAATTGATATGATTAAACTTGTTTTAAACTCAGTCAAGCCAATATTAAAAATAATAAGATAAAAATATTATTATATTATTAAAAATAATTGAGCTGATAAATTAATTTTTTAATTTATCTTTTAAAATAAATGACAATGTCAAAACTATCTACTCGTTGTTTTTTAAATTAAGACAAGTTGGATCAAAGCAGTTCTATGTTATAAGTTTACATGTGTTCTTGGATGTATTGAGTGCAAGGGGAAATGGGTATTTTAACTTATAAGACTAGGGGAAATTAGGGTTGGTTGGGGAACATGTGACTAAGATATATACTATTTAATGCAATTTAAAATACAGGGGATTGTATATAGATGGAGGAAATGATTAGAATTGGTAACTAGAGGTTCCAATCGAGAAACTATGTATAACTGGGGGATTACATGATGCATGTCCAAAGCAATTGGAAATAAATTGTCGTGGCAGTTTATTAACAGGCACAATAATTTAGTCAATCATTAAGCATGAATTAAATTTTTAGTTTTTGATGTTATCTATGTTGCATTTCATCGCACTTTTTTTTAATTTTAAAAAATAAAAATATATTTAAAAAAAAATTAATAATCAAGTTAATTTTTAATTAATTTAATAATATAATTAAAAAAATAACATGGACAAAACTGAATTATTACGTAAAATTTAAATATAAAATTATGTGTCTATCATGTATTATAAATCATGAAGTTAGAATAATTCAGTAAAAAAATTTAATAATAAAAAAAATAAAACTATAAAGGTTAATAAACAAATATAAACCAAAATATTTAATAGTGTAGCAATGATGATTTACTCGATTATATTTAATAAATTTTTTTATTAAAATTAATTTATAATAAAGTCAATAAAAAAATAAAATTTATTGAAAAAAAATACCATATAAGATTATACACATATGTATATAAACTATTGATGAATTATATGAACCTCATGAAAAATTAAAAACACCTAATATAATTAAGAAATAATCAATATTTTAAAAATGCTAGATAAAAAAAATGACATAGAAGGGTATTAATTAAAAAAAACAAGAAAAACCTAAGCATGTGGGTTTTAAAGCCCAAACCTACATTCTTCGGCTTGTTATATTTTTTTTTAATAGATAGATAACTTTTATTTTTTTAAATAAAACAAATAGGCAACATGTTGCTTTTTATAATAAATAATAAGTCATCTATTTACTTAAATTACACCCATTATTATGATTCTTGAAAAATTAGACCTATATGTTTTTTACTAAAAAGTTTTTTTAACCCATTTCAACCACGAAAAGGCTTTCCAAATATCGTTAGAATACATATAAACCAACATATCAATCTAGCAAATCTGAAAAAGGTTCAAATCACAAAATTAATTTGAAAAAACTACTTAATCCCTAATTTAAATATGGTTTTTAAAGCTATATTAAGGTTTAAAACAATCACAATAGGACTCATCTCATCTAGTGGAATCAATTTTAACCTGTTAGGTTGTTATAGTTGTCACTAATGAATAAATTTTTATCTTTTTAATGAAAGTTGGCAACTCTCTTCTTCAATAAAAAAATAACTAAAAAATAAAAAATTAAAAGTTAGTATTATTTTAATATCAAGAAAATAATGGGAGTAAAAATATACTTTCCAAACAACTAGCAAAGCCATCATTTATATTACCCATAATTTTCACTCTAGTCTTTTACCTTGCAGTTTAACTCTTCCCTAACACAATATACAACTTGATGCTATTTTTAATTTAAAATAATTTAATTGTACAAAATAAAAATTTGATAACCAAATTAAAAATAACAAAAAATATTATTCTAGTTTATAATTTTTAACCGAATTTTATGAGTGAAAATATATTTTTTAATTTAATAAATTGTCCGGATGAGGTGAGTTTAATAACTATAGTATGATAACTGATTAATATCGAGACTTGAACTTTGATGCAAAGCAATCAATTAGCAAATCTTGAAAGTTGATTTAAGAACTAAGAATGATGTGCGAAGAAGAACCACATCAGGTTTTTAGCCTTGATTAAAATAGCTTCTTGAATGAAAAAATTCTCAAATTTTCATCCCCCACCTATTCCATTGCAATGCAATCCATATGTTAATTTAGGATTCCATTAATTTGGACCATTCATAGATGAATTGGACTCAAGCAACGAATTTTTAGCACAATTCAACCTTTGTCTTCATAGGAGCCGCCCAATTCTGAGCTGCTTGCTGGCATCAAGCTATTGGTCTTTTGCCCATCTGCTGCAAATTTTTTCTTTGATTTTAAATTATTTTTTTATATAATTTTAGATTATTTTGATATGTAGATATTAAAAATAAATTTTAAAAAATTAAAATATATTATTTTGATATATTTTTAAGCAAAACACGCTTTAATATATTTCTAACCTTCAAAACAATCTCTAATACTAGCTTTATAGGCTCATGTGGCAATTGACAGTTTTCTTTTTTCCTGTGTAGTTTATACTTGCATGAGGCCTCAACCACACTAACAACCATTAAAAATGCATCCACAGGTTGAAGATGAAGTTAAGAGGCACAAGCACAACAATTTTGGAGGCGATTTATGACAGAAGACTTGTTTCACTCGTATGCAAATATGGGGAACTAGGATAATTATCATCATGCCTTTCGGTGTATTGCTTCCTTACTCCCACAAAAACAAGATCCATCACGATAATTATCCGTAGATCCTACTTTGATGTGAGTGCTTACCAACAATCAGGAAACATTAGTTTCAGAAGATGGACCTGAATTTATAAATGAAAGTGTTAGGCAAATCCATTTAAAAGAATTCATGGAAGTGACAGAAATTAGATTATTCTGTATGATCTAATTACAACACTGTCGCAAAGCACTTCCACTAGTGAAGAGCCTACGCTGGAGTTGCACGAGTCATGTTCTTTGCAGGGGGTTTGACTTAAACCAGCAAGCTTTGCTTGAACTCACTTCAGAAAACCATGCAGTTCCATTTCTGAGTAACCCTTGGGATGGTTTTTTTCCGCGGGAACCTTCTCAAGGAATTCAACATGGGTTGACCAAATCAAGGGAGCAGGAATTGCAAACTGTAGTGCCTACTAAGCTCTTTGGGAAGCATCTCATTCTACTATGAAATGGTTTAAGCGTGGAGGGGTCGTACACCTTTGACAAGCTTGAGCAAAGATCTCAGTCACTTGAGCCTTCCCCGCTATCTGGGAAAACAAGCTTCAGGTCATCATTATCTCTGTATACTTGCACGAGAGCTGCGGCTTTGTATACAAACATCCCAAACATGGCAGGCACAATCTGTGGGAGAACAACAGAATGATAAGAAATTAAGAATCAACTCACTCCTTTTCTTTCATTCCTATCGCGAGACCACATGGGTAGCCAGCCTCCCACCCCAAAAAAATTGAAAACTCCAAACCTAGTGTGAGTACATTTGATTTTTGTAAGATTCTTTAGTTTAATGCTAAGATATTTATTAAGCTAACTGATCCCTATGAACAGAGACTCGAACCACAATTTTTTCATCTCCAACAGCATTACAGAATTTTTCTTCAGTCTGCAATTAAATACTGCTAAAGGAATGGTTTCAAGGAACATATACCTGGATTTCAAAAAAATCATTGGCAAAATATTGGTGTGACAGGATCCACAATCCATAAATTGCAGCCGGTATCACAATCCTTGGGGATGAAAGAGCAATACCGCTTCCCTTAATTGATCTCTCAAATGAGTCCCTAAGATCCTCACTTCTTATCCCAATCCTGAGATCAAAAGCAGCTGCTGACTTAAAAAAAAGAAGAGAGTACATGATCACTTAATCAAAGAAATGAGTGGAGTTTTTCATTATACTTCTTAGACTTCTTTTTCCTGAAAATAGGAGGAACCATTTCCTTGGAAAGATTGTCTGCATGTTGATATAAGAGTTGAAGGTATAAGCAACTGCACTGAAATTGAAAATGGTTAGATTGCCAGGATGATCGCAAGTGAAAAAAGGTTCCTATTTTAGTCTTCCTAAAGGAAACTAAAACATACAGCAAGTTATATCATAAAGCTAAGGTCATTCAAATGTCAAATAATTGGATATCTGACATCAAGAAGGTGTTAACTCATTTAAATAGATCACCTGTAGTTCAATGGAAAAACAGGCTGAACATGTAAGTAAAAGTGTGTCAGCTAACCTGAAAAGCACTCCAATTGCATAACTAACAGCAGCCTGTATAATCAATACATAGATAAGTTTTCCATGAGAAAATGATATTGACATTTCTCCAATATGTGTATCAATTTTTAATCGATAAGACCTGCCAATATATGTACATAACAAAGGAAATTAACACCCTGTTTAGTTTAGCTTAACGACCATAGAAAGTCAAGGGAATTTAAGTATCACAACTGTATGAGATTCAATTACGATGATGTTTAATATATTTTCCAATTAAATCATGTCAGAAATTACTGATCAATTATAGCAGAGACCATGCCCTTTATAACAGATAGATTATCTACAATACTAGGTTTTTGATACTCGTGCTGCTTTTTTTCTGTGAAAATTTTACCTGTACCGATAGAACTACTAAGCAATAACCAGTACATGCAGTTCCAATGCTAACTGATAAAAGCATAAGTTCCCTTTTGAGCTGCAAGAGTAAAAAAAAATAAAAAAATATCAGTTTGTTCTCAAGCATTACAACAATGAACTATTATAGTGAAATTGTACTTAAAACTTCAAAGAAAAGAAATAAGAAATATGGTCCAAAAACCAGTAGGCCATAGGAAGGTACACAAGAACTAGATAATGCCTACAGCAGAGTTTGCTCATTGGAAGAACAACATAACACTTGCATGCTCAAGTTCTTGTGTATCTTCAGTTAAGTAATTACAGTCTTTCCTAAACATAAAACTTATCCAATATTAAGCAAATTTGCCTAAAATAAATGACAAACATCAATCATCATTTTCAAAATACAAAGGACAATCTCAAACAATATGCAGTACTAAACATGTAAAGGTAAATATACTAAAATCCCATGCTTAATGGAGGAAGGAGAACAAAACTAAGATGAAAATGTGGACAATGAAATCCACCTAACAGGTTGACTTGAAACTTAAGAGAAAGACAACATCAATCACTAGATATGCTGAGTTCAGGTTACTATCATACAGCTTCATATTCGAGAAGGTTCAGTCTCTTCCTTCTGTCACTATCATCCTGCAATGCCTGTGCCATAACATGCATGGGTAAGCGATACTGACAAAAATTTAATTTGACAATAATGTACCCATCTAAGCATTACCTTAGCAATGGCTTTCTTGTTCATTGGTGCTGCTGCATTCTCAACTAACACCCACTCCTGGGTTCTAGACAGTTTCAAAAACCCACCATTATTATCAATTTCCATGACCTACATACATTAGATCAATCAAAACTCATTCATAAGAATGTATTATAATAAAGATTCAGCGATCAACATGAAAAAAGGAAGAATCAATCATCCTTTGATATGAAACAAAAATAGAAGAAAACCTATGGAAGAAAAGAACAAAATGTGGGAACAAATAAAAAAAGAACTGAAACTTCTTTTTTTCATTGTGATTGTAAAAGAGTTCACTGTACCTGCTCTGATTCTTGAGGAATGTCGGAAAGTTTATCATCATCAACGTCAACAAATTCCGCAACCCCCCTCTGCCAAAACTTATCACAAGCTTTGGATATAAAATCTCCATTTAGTTGTCTTTCCCTCAAGAACACTCGCAAAACATCATCTTCAGCAAGCTCACTCACTATAAAACAAGGAAACAAAAAAGGACAGCACAATGACTAATAGCATTAAAATGCCGACAGCCCATGAATCGAAAGCGACAAAACGAAAACCTCTAATTTTGAAGCAATAATACACATTTCCTGCTTAACCCCGGTAATTCGAACTTACGGGAGCTGGAAAAATGGGGAGGAAAATCTATATACCAACGATCAAGGTCAGTCATAATTCTTCAGTACTTCATTACAACTCACTTGAACTCACTAACGAATCTAACTTTAACACTGAAAGCATTACAGAACACGATGACATAAGCCTAAATTCATTTCAATATCTGTCAAAAAGTCTCATTTCTCAGAGTTAACAAAAGCAGCAAAATGGGTCTAAGAAATAAAGAACATTCTTCACTTTTATGCTAGATAAATTAGCATTAACAGCAAAAATTCATCAATAAAACAAATTCCATTAGTGTTGATGGTTCATATGATCATTTACGAAGCTTAAACTCTCTAGAACACAAAAGAGAACGAAACTTTGCATAGAAAACAGAGAGAGAGAGAGAGGCTTACAAGGCTGAGCACTAGCTCTTGAAACCGAGACTGAAGGTGGGGTTTTCTTGAAAAGAGGAGGTCTTGGAGACAATTTTGGAGATGTGGAGAAGCAAGCAATTCTAGAGAGTGTATCCATTTGACAATTTTCAACTGCTCTGCTATGATGATGGCGGCCTTTTCTTTTTTCTTTTTGATGAATGGATATGAATCACAAATACCTATCAAGCAATTTGGTAAAAGATATTTAAATCACCAAATGTTTACATGGCTTAAAAAAAAAAAAAAACATTCCAAGAGTATATTCTAAGGTTAATTATAAACTTTAGTTACTGTAGTTCAAGGAATGTAATATATCAGTCCTTGTTGTTTTTTTAAATGTGTAAGCACTTTTTGAATGACAACAAGAATTATTAACAATTTGACAAAAAATAAAATTAATTTGAGAGAGAATTCAAAATTGCAATAAGGTGGAAACTTGTTTGAACTACATGATCCAAATTGAATCCTCTGGTAAAATATAGGGATCACAATGTAACTAAACTATTGGATCGTAAGTTAAAACAAAAACATGTTTTCACTTTTTAAAGAGAAGGGCTTAGCTGACAACCATAGAACTTAAACCCTCCACTTTGCCGGCTAACGGACCTCTTCTGCACTGCTAAAAAAAAAACCTAACTTAGGAAGGACTGAAGCCAGAGAGAGAGAGAGTTGGAGAAGATGAATATAGAAGAAGTACAGTCCACTACCAAGAAACAGAGAATTGCTACTCACACTCATATCAAAGGCCTTGGCCTTGAGGTATGTCAACACTCTTCCTCTTTACCTTTCAGGGTTCAGGATTTCTTAAAACTTTCCTTTTTGTTGTTTTAGGCCAAAATGGGGCCTTTTCTTAGTTGGATTTATACAACATTTTGAAAACTATTTTCAAGAATTGATTTTTCTTACTAGTTGTCACCCTGTTGTTTCTTGTTATGTTTCTTTGCAGCCCAGTGGAAGAGCAATTTATATGGCTGCTGGCTTTGTGGGTCAGAAGGAGGCTAGAGAAGCAGCTGGCCTTGTAGTTGATATGATAAAGCAGAAGAAGATGGCTGGCCGTGCTCTCCTCTTAGCTGGTCCTCCTGGAACTGGGAAGACAGCTCTGGCTCTTGGAATTTCCCAGGAACTTGGCACTAAGGTAGCACTCACAATTTTTTCTGTCTGAATTCTCAAATGCTTGGCCAATCTCTTATGCTTTTTTTTTTTAATGATATTTGCCAAATTTTTGATAATGTTGTTTAATAGTTGGTAGTCTTTCGAGTTCATATTGATAAGGGTTTTGCTTGTTATTTGCAGGTTCCATTTTGTCCAATGGTTGGATCAGAGTATACTCGTCAGAAGTTAAGAAAACTGAGGTTTTGATGGAAAATTTTCGGAGGGCAATTGGTCTACGTGTCAAGGAGAATAAAGAGGTCTATGAGGGAGAGGCAAGTTATATCCGCTATATTTCTTTGCCAACAGACGATTATCTCATAATCTTTAGTGGATCTTCAAGCTGGTCCGAGATCCTGATGTTGTGGTAGTACGTTTCAGGTGACTGAACTCACACCCGAAGAAACTGAAAGTATAACAGGTGGCTATGGTAAAAGCATTGGTGGTGTAATTATTGGGCTAAAAACTGTCAAAGGAACAAAGCAACTAAGATTGGAAGCCAGTATATATGATGCCTTGATCAAGGAGAAGGTAAGCTCTTTTAATTCTTTGTTTTCAAAAATTCTTAATCGCTACTTCCAACCTATATGTGTTTTAGAACTCTTTGCGAGCTGGTGCATAAGTCATCACTTATTGTCATTCTATAATAGAAAGGGACTTGTACATTTTGATCACTTGTTTATTCTCGTAGGTTCTTGCCTGCTAATAGTTATAAATTCTTAGCGCTCGTAGTTTTAACTTAATCTCTTGTGAAATTGAAATTGTAACACATCCAATACAATTTGCAGGTAGCTGTGGGAGATGTTATATACATTGAAGCAAATAGTGGGGCTGTCAAAAGAGTGGGTAGAAGTGATGCTTTTGCTACTGAATTCGACCTTGAAGCAGAGGAGTACGTCCCACTTCCTAAGGGAGAAGTTAGCAAAAAGAAAGAGATAGTTCAGGTACTGCTCTATTAGCATCAGGTGTGTTGTAAATTGTATATTTATTATAGCATTTGCCCAGGCTTGGTATTTTGCCATTAGAGGCTAAAATGGTTATCTTCTTGCTCCTATATTTTAGACAATGACATCTTTTTTTTACTATAATCTATGTATAATGGCGCTGGTATATGTTGCAAGTTGGTTCTTGATAAAATCTTTCAGCACAGGGGTTACTTTGTCTTTTAAACAGGACTGACATCATTCTTTGAATTGCATGGAATCAAAATGATAAGACTCAGGTGTCATATGTGTGCAATAGTTGGAAAATGTGTCCTTAAAGGACCCTAGCCAACGCTTTTAATCTGCATTTTGAAGTAGCAGCTCAATGGCTGCAAGCTTTCTAATAAAGCATCTAGGGATTCAATGCCCTTTACTTCGACTGAACCTGTCTCCATGTGAATCTTTTCCTTAAGAGGTTCTAAGCAGTTGCTTTGTACTCATAATGGTCACCATGAATTTTTTTGTTTTGATTTTCATATCATCAGGATGTAACACTGCATGATCTAGATGCTGCCAATGCGAGGCCTCAAGGTGGGCAAGATATATTGTCTTTAATGGGCCAAATGATGAAGCCCAAAAAAACCGAAATCACTGACAAGCTACGACAGGAAATAAATAAGGTACTGCTTCTGAATCTACGGTAGCATTTAGTTACACCTCATTTCTAGGGACCAAGGGCCGAGTTAATTATTTGAAAAACTAAAATAAAATGATGTCATTTGAAATTACTTATTACCTTATTTTGTTTGCAAATTATTCTCAAATCTGCAAATACTTGCAAATAGATCACATGCTAATTTGTAAGGATCTAAAGTCTTGAACTCATTCTATTTACATGTCTTCTGTTTTCCACTAGCAAACAAATAAATGCTTTATGTTTTTGGTTGCATAATTACACTTTCATTACAGATAGCATGCCTTATTTTCTTCCCATTTTTTCAAGCTGTCAAACTTTTAACAGTGATAGGTTATCCCAAGTTGACTGAAACAAAATTTTTGATGACAGGTTGTTAATGGGTTTATTAACAAGGGTACTGCAGAGCTTGTTCCTGGAGTTCTATTCATTGATGAGGTCTGTTTTTTCTCTTACAACATTTCCAGAACTTTTTCATGCCCATATATATATATATATATTTATATTTACCTTTCTTTTCTCAAATCAACACTCACAGGTACATATGCTGGATATGGAGTGCTTTTCATACTTGAATCGTGCTTTGGAGAGCTCGCTGTCACCAATAGTGATCTTTGCTACAAATAGAGGAATATGTAACGTAAGGTACAAAGGATGTTTTATGTGCAATACAAGGCTTTGCTTGTCCTCGTGTTAGAAACACTGAAAGGTCTGTCAATTTATTCGTATTTGGTGGTTTAGGGGAGCCAGAACTTCGGTTCTTTCGTCTTGGTTGAGGAAGGAAAAGACTTTTGGATGGTCTTTGCTTTATTGTTGATCATGTAGGAGATCTAGAACTCTGGAATGATATTCGATGTAATTTATTTTTTTTAATATTTAGCACCGCATAATTAGGAAATTAAGGGATGAAGGGCTGCTTTGTAACTTGTTATGATAGTTGATAAATAATCTGAAGAGCTGCAGCACGCTAGGATTAATTGCTTGGGAACGGGTAGTTAGTTAAGAACTGCATTCAAGTGGCAGAAATACTTGCTAGGATTTGTAGGCATCACACCTCCATGGATATGAGACCTCACCAACTTCAAATTTCGAGGTGCAAAGGCTGCAAGAATCTTCTTCAACTTCCTTTCCAAAATGACAACTTTTAGGATCATCATATAGACACCTTACTGGTAGAGTCGGCCCCAGAGCAAATGGATAACTTTAGCAATGATAAGGCCCCTACTTAATAAAAAGACTCCTAGAATAGATAGATAAGGTATATTTATCAATTATGCTCTATGAAATGAAGATGGTCTCCGCTTAAAAATACTCAAAATACAAAATGAAGATTACTCAAGGTTTCATTTGTTAGAGATACATAAAAAATAAAAAATATTTTTTTGAAAAAAAATATTTAAAGAAGTCCCATTTATAATTTTATTCAAGCTTATATTCACCTTAAGCTGGCTATGTTTATAGGCAGTTAGGATAGATGGTTGAATCTGAGTGTCTTTTACTCATTAAAGAGGTTGTTGATTGAGTGGCAAGATATTTCAGATTTTAACACCATTTGTGAGGCAAAACTGTAATGTGTCCATAAATAGGCTTTTGCTTTTAAGTTCTTGACACCATCATATGGAGCCTGCTTTAAAGGCATACTGAAGTTCCAGATATATTTAATGATTCTGCATCCAAAACCCTGGGTACATTTGTACTCTCTTGGCCAAGTACCTTTCTTCTTTCACCGAGATTTTTACATCTTTTCTGTTTTATAATTTTATAGATTCCACGTGTGTTTACCTGTTATTTTTTAATTTATTTTTGGCAGTTTTGCTGGTTTAAAGTCTCGTGTACACGGGTTCTGCCCCCTTCTCAAAGATAAAAATGGAAATAGACATGAAAAATATTTATTAAGTGCAAGCTGTCTTTTCTATTGATAGTCAATTGTTCAAAAACTGGTTTTTATTTTTTATTTTTTTTGTCTTTAAAATTTATTTCCTCCTTCTTGGGCAGACTACTTCTTGTAGTCTACGACAATTGTTGTTTGTAGTGTGCAACTGAATACATTGTCATGTATGGAACAATAGCTTCTAACCATCGTCATCCAAACCTTATTTTTTGAAAAACTCGTTTTCTTACGAAAAATATTCTATGATGATTTTCATAACATTAGATTTTGTATTTATAGAATCTAGAAATCTTTATATCCTCTTATCTCAGCAATGTATTTTTCCCTGTATTATCTTAGGGTTATGAGATTTTGTGACATTGTAGAAAGAGAATCAAAATTCTTTTAAATGTATCGATGGCTTCATTTTATTATGTTTTGTGTGAGTATCAATATAACTATATTTTAATTGTCCTCTTCTTGAAACGGCCAATAGCTTGTGCATGCCTTCTACTTTGTCTGTAACATGCTCTTAAATCTGAATTACTGACATGGACAAGTTGCTGTGTAGAGGGACAGATATGAACAGTCCTCATGGCATCCCTGTTGACTTGTTGGACCGGTTGGTGATTATCCGAACAGAAAATTATGGTCCTGCTGAGGTGATACAGGTGGGGTAAACTGTTGCGTAATTTTGCTGTCAAACACTAATTTATTGGCTACTGATGGACTTCTGTTGTTTTGGTCAGATTTTAGCACTTCGCGCGCAGGTTGAGGAACTGCACTTAGATGAAGAGAGTCTAGCCTACCTTGGAGAGATCGGACAACGCTCGTCCTTGAGGTCTTGATAAAATTCATAAATTTACATGAGGTGCAAATAAGCAAGCCCTCCTCCTCAAGCATATGCTTTAACTGGTACTCTCTCTCTCTCTCTCTTCAGGCATGCAGTTCAGCTATTATCACCTGCCAGCATTGTGGCGAAAATGAATGGTCGAGAAGAGATACGCAAGGTAACGATTGTATCAATGCATCATCGCCTGTTGTTTGTGATTGAATGTACGCTAAGAATGTTTTTCAGTACAAACTCACGTGTTTTTTTCTTCTTCTTTTTTTTGTTGGCCGGCTCAACATATAGGCCGACCTCGAGGAAGTATGTGCATTATATCTCGATGCCAAGTCATCGGCCAAGTTGCTTCAGGATCAGCAGGAGAAGTACATCTCATGATTTTTCTTCGTTCACAGAACTTTATATCTGAAGTAGCAGTTTTGTGTTCACGATCGACCCCATATGGAATATTTTATTCCAGATGTGGTAGGGTTTTCCCCTTCTGATTAAGAATCATTGGCTTCGATTCCTTCGAGAAAGCAGTTGTAAAGGAAAATGAATTATTATATTGTAACAGTTTCAGAGGCGGATTAACATGAACTTTTTAAATGCAATGGTTTATTTGTTCTTTGACTTCAAATCCTGTACTCGTGCAACCATGTATTTATTATTATAATTTTACTGTTGCATCTTATATCTATTTCATGGTGAGCACAAAATATTTGTCGCATGGTTGTTCCAGGATCAACATTGTTTTCAGGGATTAGTTAAGCTAATTGCTATAGTATAGAACGCTGTTGTCGTTTGTGGTTTATAGGCAATGAAACAGATACCTCGTGGTATGGTAAATGGATATTATGAAAAATTCTAATATGCAACACTTGGTAATTTTCAGCAACACTTAGTAAGGTCGACACTCAAGTAAGGTTTGAGAATCTTCAACTATTAATATTTGTTTTCAACTATTAATATTTGTTTTTGCTGTTAAAAATATTTTAAAAAGATTAAAATTTTTTATTTATTTCAAATTAATATGTTTTTAGTATTTTCAAATTATTTTAATATATTAATGTCAAAAATACTTTTTAAAAAATAAAAAAATATTATTAACATGTATTTTGATAGAAAAATTTATTTAAAAAATAATTATAACCACACTCTCAAACAAGTAGGTAATCTATTATAAGTTTTGAATCAATTTCCATAATAACACACCTTATATTCAATGAAATCAACTTCTATATCACCTCGTTCAATACTTATACCTCTTCCAATACTGAAGTGAATACTTTTCTAAGTATCTAGCTTTCATAATATATAATTGTCTTATCATGATGTCTAATAATATATCTTACTTCCATTGCAGAGATGTTTTAAAAAACACTGCATCAATATTGTATTTTAATTTTTCTAGTGATAGTTTCTCTCATTATAACAAAAAAAATATTGACAAAGAATCAATTTCAACATATATATATAAGTTGCTTTTCACTGATTTAAATAATCAATTCCCTTCTTTGCTGCTCATACTGTCACCATTTTATAATGCCATAGCTTCTCATTGTACTAATTCTAACCAAATAATTGTAGTAGTTTGTTCTATCGTCTCCTCATCCAATATAGCTAATAAACTAAAAACATATCGTTGAAAATTGATCATAAATGTTATATGAAAGACCGTTTTAATCTCCTACTAACATGCAACTTGCAACTGAAAATAGACATTGAAAAAAAACATGTTTTATAGATTCCTTTACCCCTTCACGAATAACATGGATATGAGGAACTTTTATTCACTTTTTAATTAATCTATTACAAGTTGGAATGCAATGTTAACACATTCACCAAAAAAAATATTTAATCCTTGAAGGGATCTTCAAATTTCATTATTTATGCCAATCTTCATCGTATAATATGTTAGATTCGACGTGTTGATGTCAAAGGCAACACGAGAACTAGATTTACATGAGTAAACATTTGTTTTGTTACGGTGCTAGATAATGTTGTTCTTTATTTATCTTGTTGTTAATAAGATGCTTATAATAATAATAATAATGACACTTGTTGGAGAAAACAATATCTTTATTAAATTTTTATCCCAACAAGCTACTCCCGCATTCACCAAATCACATAATCGTACACATTCTAGCCCTTTAATTATTGGTGTTTCTAACAATCTATTAAGACTGGATAAAAAATAGTTTTTTTTTAGATTAATGTGGGTGTTCGTGTTAAGACTTGGTAAAAGATAGTTTTAATTACTAGTGTCATTGCTTAGTTATTTACTATTTTCAGTTCTAAGCCTCCAATGGCCATATATATTGTTTTTTTTAGATAATTTTAATTACTAGTGTTATTGTTATTGCTTAGTTATTTACTATTTTCAGTTCTTAAAGGTCACTATGCCCAATATATTAATTTCCACTGCCCCTGAGATTTCTAGGAAGCAGCAGTTGTTGAATGGAGTACAGGTAATTAATTTTATAAAATGAAATTTACTAATATTAAACAAAAAAAAAAATCAGATCCCTCATTGAAATTAAATAATACTTGATTATGAGAAAGAAATTTATTTAGTTGGAAGAGAAGGATTACAAGAGGCAAGTATTCAATGGGGTTTGTTGATTAGAAGGAAGGAATACCCATATAACCCAAAAAAAAAAACAATGTGCATCTTTATATATATATATATATATATTCAACTCTTAATAAACTATATAATCATCTTCTATGTTGTGGTCTTTGTGTGACATGAATAATGATGAATGCGCGCATAACTCACTGATTATTAATTAATTAAGGTGCTGGCGGCTTGTATTTTTTTTTAATATTCTTTGATGGAGGGGAAAACATTAAGCACGCCATGGCTGACTTTTTGTGTGTGGATTGATGTGAATTTGGTCTTGCTGTGAATAATCAGGAAACCACTGTGAGATAATGAAATTAATGTCTTCTGCGAATCAATTGGCCTTCATCTCAAATTAATTAATGGATTCAACCTACAACTATAACTGTTTCAATCCCACTTTATGTTTTGCACCAAGGGATGAAGGGGTCGTTCTTCACCGATATTGATGACCCCCACCTTGAATTTTCAAATTAATTAAATTTATAATTAGCTTATATATTTTGAATTATGCTTTGAGTTTTAGAGCCCGTTTATTTTTGTATTTTAAAAATATATATAAAAATAAATAATTTTTTTATTTTTAAATTATTTTAATATATTAATATTTAAAATAATTATATATATATATATATATTCAAGTAAGAATTACTTTAAAAATAAATTATTATTATACTCCTAAACACCCGTTTAATCTGACTGACGCATGTGTTTAATCTTTACCGTTGGATTGCTTTAGTTGCCAGTATCAAATATCAAATAAGCATTCAATACATATTCGTAAGTTGTTTGTCTGTTCACATCACACAGCAGTTAATTAATTGGTTGATTTACTGCTAAGAAAGTGAAATCTAACCAAGTTCCTCTGGTTGTTCGTTGCCTGCATTTCCCGGCGGTGCCATCGGCCGGCTCTGCACCCCGGAACCCTGAATGCTATATTTTCCGCTCATGCTTGACAAATTAACGGGTGATTAAGATACTGGTATTTACATGCTGTGATGCTAATCTTTTTTATTAAAACACCCATAATAATTGGGTTATTTTTATTATTAAAATACTCTACAAAAATACTGGTATTTACTCGTTTAAATGTATTTGTTTTAGATATTAAAGTTAGTTTTGTATACGAGTTCCATCAAAAAAGCTTGAAAAACAAAAAGAAATTAACTTTTATAGTTAAGTTATGTGTATAATTGGATTATACCCAACCTTAACAACCTTAATAATTTCAACCATAATCTCTAAAACAAACACACTTGGCAAAGTTCATTTCCATACCGTATGGAACCAATTCAATTGAAAATGACATAATCTTTAATTGATTTTAAAAAATCAAATCAATACCTACTTTTAAAATTCTTGCAGTCTAGTCCACTACCATTTACTGACATCTCATGCTGGTCTTCCTTCACAAAGCTATGGATGATAGTCATGGTTGATCATGGATCGGGGGGGGGGGGGGGGCAACGCAGAAGTCC
>NW_011499847.1:0-153050 GCF_000495115.2 Populus euphratica | reverse complement strand
GGTAGTGTCAAATCGTAGAGCTTCAGGTCTTGAAGAACTGGTTTTGTTTTTAGTTTAAAGACGGGGAACTGATTTGTAGCCAGCCCTCCATTTTTGTTTGTTTTTAAAGCTTTCCTATGGTTCATTGAATGCAAGATGGATCCTTTTTCTAACTATTTTTGTGCCCCCAAATGGTTTAATTTTACAGTCATAATTAGATTACTATTTTTTTGCGTGTGCCCGCTCTTAGAAATAACAGTGAAAAGCTCGGCTAAAAGTGCTTTGGGAATATATTTTTTTGGCAACTTTTAAGGAAAGCATTTAAATAACTTTTTTTTTTTTTTCAAATACATGAAAAACACATGGATGGTACACAAGAGAAAGCGGTCCGAATGACTGGAATTCCCCAAGTGATTGATTAGCACATGTTAATATTATCAAATTTGTTTAAAACAAGTTGAGAAGAGAGCAAGGATAGATCAGATATAAAATAATTCGGGTTTAATTCTTTTTTTTTTAATTAAGAAATGAGAATCTTACTCTGTTTTTTTTTTTTTCTCTCTCTAATAACTTGTTATTTTATAATATTAATAGTAACAATATTTCAGGACCAACTTTCACGACCTCCTTTGTAGTCCAAACTTTATGATAACTTAATCAGGAATTTTATTATTATATTATAAGAAAAACCGTCACGGGACTTTCACAATAAAAGAGATTAACGCAAGGAAGTCTAGCAGGAAATTCCTCAATAAGATTATAAAAATCCACCCTTGACTCTCCCAACCCTCCATTGAATAAGATCCTTTCCTCTCTTCGCTCGGCTCAAACCTCCACTCTTGAAAATCTTCTAACTTCGTCAGCATCAATGGTTGCTCTCCCCACACCACCACCACCAACCACCATTCAAGGTGGAACCATCTCTACTCTACACCCTGACATCCTCCAAACCCATATCCTCACCCTCCTCGATGGCCCAACTCTAGCTGCTACAGCCTGTGCATCATCAGAATTGCATGCTCTCTCCACAGAAGAAAAACTCTGGCAAAAAATCTGCACTTCCACTTGGCCATCTATTAATGATCCGATTGTTAGAAGCATCATCCCCACCTTCCCTTCTGGCCACCGGTCATTTTTCTCGGACTCATATCCTCTCCTCCACCACAACCACCATAGCTCATCGTTTCCGACTACAAGCACTGAATGCTTTGTCTCAGCAGTTGATATTTACTACAAAAAAGTTCCAATTTTCTCGAAAGTTGAAACGACTGAGACCTTGTCTGATTGGTTCAAGAGCTCTCCCTTCAGGCTCGACTTACTCGAGCCCAAAGAGTTTGTGCAGACATGGATACAAAGCCAACAAAGTGAAAAGGAATTGTCCGTGGAGCAGCTTGAAGAGAATATAACGTTAAGTTGGATCTTGATCGATCCAAAAGGGAGAAGGGCCATGAATTTGTCAAGCGAGAGGCCGGTGTCAGTGCAGAGGCACTGGCTAACTGGCGAAGTGGTGGTGAAGTTTTCCATCATCATGGCCGGAGACGGGGGGGAGAAGGAGTATGTGGAGTGTGGAGTGATGGTTTGTTGTGGGGAGAAGGAAGGAGGGGAGGTGGAGGTGAGAGAGGTAAGTATGGTAATGGAGGATATGGAAGGGAAGAACTTGACTGGGAAGGATGGTTTGGTAATTTTGCAAGAGGCAATGGAGAGGGGGGAGAGGAGGAAAGGGAAAGGTGGCGAAGAAGGGAAAGGAAGGTACGAGGAATTTGTTGAGAGGAAGAAGGAGAGGAAAGAAAGGATGAAGAAATTGGAAAAGGCTCTGGACATGGCTTGCATTGCTACAGGGATTGCTGTTTTTGTGTCCTTTTGGACCTTCATTTTGTTTAGATAAAAAGAAGAAAAAGAGAGAGAGAGAGAGGAAAGGTAAAGTTTTTTATACATAGTAATGGTAATTAATGTTTATAACAAAGAAAATTAGAGGGAAGTAAAGAGAAATTGGGGAATATTGACTATTTAGTAGTATTTATCCATTCATTAATTATATTTGAAAGGAACAGAAAGAAGATAAAGCAACGGTCCAAGTGCTGTATAGGTTTGAACAAGGCATGCTACCTGTTGAATTATCAATTGGATTGGCTCTAAACAATTTCAAGTCAGTGAAGTTGTCTGTTTGATTTTTGACTTGGTGTCCTATTTCCAAACTTTGATTATCTATCTATTCACTGTGTCTTCTTGTGAATTTCCGGTGTTCTTATATGATGGCGGGCAGTTTATGCAGCACGAGAAAGTTGAAACAATAACAGATTAACGTATCCATCTTATAACTAGATAATTAATCATAATTCGTGTAAGAGATTGATATGACATCAAAAACTTTTCTTCATTTATCGAGTTAAAAATCTTAGACCAGACTAGTATTAAGAATATGAAAGAAGAAGAAGAAGAATTCTGTGGATACATTTCTTCATTAATGCATATCCACACAAGTCCCTTTTGAATCAAGTTTTTGGTACATCATATCCATGGGATTGCAAAAGCTTAAAGTGCTAAAAAAGAAAAAGAAAAAGAAACAGGGAGACCATTTTGCTAATTTTATTATATATCACGGCTGCTCTGCTGTTGTCATTTTTGTTTTCATTTCATCTTAGAGTGTTCTTGCACCACACATGAACACACACAGCTAATTATTGGCAGAAGAAAGGACGATGTCACAGCAGGCAAGAAGCCGGCCAGTAAGTTATGACAGTTGAGTGGTTTGAGAATTATTTATGCTGCACTACGACACGTAAGTTATAGCTATGCCGGCTTCTTGCCATCATTGCCTTTGTGGCCACTTTTGCTGCTCTGTGTTTTTTCTCCCCCCAATTCAATGAATCTGTTGCCAGCACCTTAAAGAATCGAGAGACGCATTTCGACAATATCTTGGGATATAAATGCGTGCGTTTAACATAAGAGCGATATAAATATTAAATAAATATGTTCTTAGAATAGTTTTAAAATGAATTTCTATTCTTTCAAATAAGAAAATATAGAAAGATATTAGTCTATTTATCTCTATTTCCGTCTCTTATGTTGCCTGTATACAAGCTTGTAAATGAAATTGTTTCTCTTTAATGCTTTCATGAAACAATTTCTCTAGCTGGGGCACTCTGTCCCGGACTTCTCAGGGCTAGAGCGGGACTCATTAATTCGACACCCCAGACACAGCAGCCTTAAACACAATTTGACAGTCTTTTGCCCGATCTCAATCTGGGCCATGTTCAGCCCATCTTCACTCCTCCACGTTCCCCAAGTAGAGAGTTTGTGGATAGCATTCTCTTCCGTGTCAAATCAAACCATTTTTGTATAAAAAAAAATATTTATTCTATAATAAAAAATATTTATTTTAATATTTTTAAATATAAATTTTTATTGTGTGAAAAATTAAGTAATAGTGGATAAACTATCTTATTTGGATTTCTAATATTATTATATAAATATTTAAAATATCAAAAGATAACATTTAAAGTTTTAAATTTGGAACTTAATATGAATAATTATATTGTTTCATGAATAGTTATACTGTTTGATGAAAAATCATATTATTTTATTAACAATTATTAAATTTGAAACTTAATATGAATAATTATATTATTTCATGAATAGTTATACTGTTTGATAAAAAATCATATTATTTTATTAACAATTATATTGTTTGATAAACAACTATAATATTTCATTAATAATCATATTGTTTGATGCATAATTATAGTGGTTCATCAACAATCATATTATTTGATGAACAATCATATTGTTTTATCGTTATGTTTTAAGTTTATAAAAATATGTTACTACAAAAAAAAAAATAACAACAAAAAATATATATATTTTTTTCTTGATTTTATCTTTTCATTCTTTTACAGATTTAAAAAACTTAATTATATCCTAAAAATATTATCTTTATCTAATACAAATAAATATTTTAAAAATAGTATTTTTACGCCTCTAAACCAATCCTCTATCTATTTTCATTCTAAACTTTAATAATACTTTATTTGTGCATCTCCTACGTGGCAACACGCCATTGATCCACAGCACATCCATGCAATCTTTCTCTTCCAGAAAAAAATCTCCTTCTCATACAGAACAAAGTCCTCTGACCCCGTCGATCACCACCACCACCGTTCGTTATCGGTACAGTTAAACCTTCCTCAGCAACAAAACTACTAAGGAATCATGGCAGCCACATTTGCTAGCTTATCAGCTGTTACAGGGTTGGGCAGTAGCTCACTTTCATCCCCTTCTCGGGCTTCTTCGCCAAAGAAAATCTGCCAGCTCAGGTACTTTCTTAAGCAATTTACTTCTAATTTCTTCAAGCTGAGAAGGTGAGTTTATCACACTGAAGGAAAGCATATCAATTTACTTCTAATTTAATATTTTCAGGATTTGTGAAATCTCCGGTGGCAGCTGGAAGCCCCTTGAGGCTAGCAGGTGCTCATGGAGGAAAGTTCATGTGGTAAGTGCTGAATGTTATAATAATCATGTTTTTTTTTTGAGATTTGAGATAATCATGCAGCTACTTTTTGAAAATTTGATCAATTAACTGTAATTAATGGCTGTTTAATTTGTTTTTCCTTAATTCTTCGTGTTAGCTTTGAGAGGGATTGGCTGCGCAAAGACCTGAATGTGATAGGGTTTGGATTGATAGGGTGGCTAGCACCATCAAGCATACCAGCAAACGGCGGCAAGAGCTTGAGTGGTCTCTTCTTTGAGAGCATTGGTACTGAGCTTGCTCACTTCCCTACACCTCCTCCCCTCACTTCCCAGTTTTGGTAAGCACATAATTAATTAAAAATCCTGCTTTGTCAAATGCTCACTCAAGGAGTTCTAATTAAGACTATAAGATAAGGTGCAAAGGGTTGATTTGAGTCTTAAAAATCGAGCAGGTTATGGCTGGTGACTTGGCACCTAGGGCTATTCATTTGCCTTACATTAGGGCAAATTGGCTTCAAGGGAAGGGCTGATGAGTACTTCTAAACTAAAGTACTAGCTAGCCTGCCTTTGCTTGTAATCTATATATGCATGATATATATATAGACACACACACACACACACACTTTTTTCTCTTCCTTGGTTATACGTACACTGTTTGTATGTATAATTAATGAATCATGCATCTAGCTAGCTAGCCATGATCCAATTGAAGGGTAAAAAAAAAAAAAAAAAAAGGAGCGGGCGAGGAATTGTTCCCATTTTTGTGTTGCATACATTATTGTTTGGGGGTAAAATATTGCTAAAAAGGAAAAAAAAAATGCATTAAGCCAAGGAAAACGCCTCTGTTTATCATGATAATTTAATCCAAATTTTCTGAATATCACTTGACATGAATAAATAGGTTTTTTTTATTGATTATCTTACTTATAAACAATAGATAAAATATAAATATTATCAAACTCGAATTGAAACACAATTCAAACTTGATCATAGATATATATTTGTATTATATAGATATATATATGTAAAATATCTATATTTTTTTTAATATAATATATATGCATCTCAATATTAATATAATATATGTATAATACTTATAATTTTGTTATTATGTTTGTGTGTGTATCACTATTTTATTTTTACATTGAATATATAATAAATAATATTTAAATAATAAATATCCAAATTAAAACTCAATAAGTAAGATTTGAATATCATTTTTTTTTCAAAATATATAATGAATAAAATATAGATATAATATAAAATTTATCCATAAATAGCCATCACCGTCGCTTCTGAAAATTATTAGCTATGCTCTTTTGACCATATCGAGTCATGAAAATGTTTAAATAATTAATTGTTATAGCTATTTCTTATCTTGCATAATTGTAACGTGCAAGTTCCATGGACTTAATTAGCTATGATAGATTGCTCTTTTTCTTTGAGAATATGCTTGCAATCTCGCCATACCTTTTATAGAATAAAAAAAAGATAAATCTTGAAATACGAAAATCCTGATCTCATAGAAGCCGACATATGACGCCGCGATTTGAGCCCAGAATGTGAAGTGGAGATTTGGGCACATTTATATATGATTAATGACCCTCCTGTAGGAGAATAACAAAATTATGAGAACATAATTCACGATATCAAAGTTATTCACCATATCAAAGTCATTTAAAATAAATAGAAAAGTGATGAAATAATACTTTATTAGTATATTTTTTATTAATAAATATTGGATAAAAAAATATATAGATATAATTTTTCATATATTCTTGAGTAGTTTGGGCCAATACATGTTAGTATCAAACATGACTTAATAAAAATACGGTGAGTCTGGTGTTAACCAGATCCATTCTTAAGTGAGCTTTATAGTGTATCAAACCTCGTCTTGAGTGAGTTTAAATATATCATAATTTATTATGTATCTATCTTTTAGTTATATAAAATAAGTAGGATATATCTTATAAATAACTAAAAATATCACAAAGATAAAGTTACATTGCATCTTTTTTCTCTACTAAAAGATAAAATTTATGAGTTATAAATACATTATGAGACATTTAAAATAAATGTTCATGATCTTCATTCTTTACTATATATATATATATATTTTCAGAGTATATTTCTCTATAATATTTAAAATTTTCTCTTTATATTAAGATATTTATTTAAGTATAAGAGTTACTATCTCTATCAAAAAAAAAAATTATTAGTATTAATTATAAGTCACGTTATTCTACTGGGTATCAAATATAAATTATCAATCATTTTGATTGTAATAAATAAATGAAATTACTAGAATTAATTAATTAATTGACTATTCAACCTTAAAATCTTATTCTTAAACTACTTAAATTTTTGGTACATCATCAATTATAAAACTCATTTTATTTTTAATTAATTTCAATACAAATATTTTTCCAAGCATGTGTGGGCGTCTGAATTAATTTATACCATGGCCACATGTAATGGTACTCATAACAATAGTTGATTATGTTTATAATATATTAATTAAATCAAGAAGACAAGAGGGTCATTATCTAAAATAAGGAAAGAAAGCACAAGAAACCATGTTATAATTATCTAGCCCGGAAAATACCAATTGAATGCAGCCAATACACGATATTACAAAGTTACTAAACCCCAATACAAACCCGTAGATTAACCCAAATTCATCCCGTTAAATCACAAAAACACTGTTTAAAAAAATTTAAAATTTAAAAATTAAATTTTGAATCATTTGAATTTTAAATTAATTTATTAGACCGGATTTAATAACAGTAACTGTGGATAATAATAAAAAATACTATTAATTTCGCCCCAGTTAATTCAGTCGGGAATATTAAAACAGGCAAACAAAATTATGACTGGCCAACGCATGAATGATTAAAGTAATATGTGTATTAACGTGGTTCAATAATCCTTGTCCACGTATTAATCCATGTAAAATCATAGGTCAAGAACACGACCGGACAATATGACAACTACTTATCATGTCTTAACTGGCACAGACATTTTTAATACTATATGGGTTAGTTTTCATTTATACACAGGTACTTCTCTTGATCTGCTTACTTCTAGAATGATTTAGCAGGAGATCGAATAATCCCACCCACAGAAGATTCTGTAGATTTTAAAAAAGAATCTTATGTTATACATCATAAGAACATAGAGAAACTTCCGAAATTAAAAAATAGAGATCATTTAATTTTTTTTTAAATCCCCCTTTGTATATATCCAAATTCAATCACCTTTAATATTTTAAACTTTCCTTTCTAGATATTGTAATTAAGAACATTAATTAAGGGTATCTTAGTGCAAGAGAGATTTTCTATAATTTAATGTAAAATGGGTTTTTGTTAAATATTTTTAAAACCTTTAGATGGTTCATCATCTAATTCCACAATATCTGATGAAAATTATTTTAATTGATCCTAAATCAAAATTTATCTCATTTATAAGAAGCTTTAATGGTATATATAAAATAAAATTTACTTTTGATTTTAAATAATTTATGAAATCAAAAAGGTATCAAATTCAAATTCTGATATATATCAAGATTTCAGAGAGTAGAAGCAGTACTATTCTCGTTACATGATTTAAAGATTTAATGAATCTTGAGAAACAAAAAAATAAAAATAAAAATAACTTTCTTAAAAAACACATAGTAAATGCTTGTAAAAAAGAAAAAGAAGAAGCTTTTAAACACAATTGTGTTCTTGATTAATTGTATCTTTAGATTTGTCCATGATTTGTTGTTATATTATAACACGTTTTGGCAAAAACATTTAGTATAATTATAAAAGATAAAAGAAAAAAAGGGATTGCTGTCGTGTTGTGAGTAATTACAAACGAACTCTAATTTCTTGTTAATATATTTATTTTTATTTCTTGGTTACAAGTGGAGGGTTAAACTAAATAACCCAAGTTTATTTAAAATATTATTATTTTAATTTTTTTAAATTAAACTAAATTCTGATATATGGGATGTATCAAATTCGAGTAGGTAAACTTTGATTTAATTTAACTTAAAACTTCATCCAAATTATTAGGTTAATAGCTCGACTGTAATTAATAACACTGCAAATTTATATGTAATGAGGAATCTCGAGGGCCACCATCACCATTCAATGAGAGATCAACTAACGATGCATCAGCTGATCTTGATCATGACTATAATGGATACCTGAACCACCTGATTTATTTTCTTTGGTAGAAAGATAGGGTCATTTTAATGCCCTTGGCAGGCAGTAAACTAGCTAGCTGGGTATACCTTTACTAAGAGACAAATGGTGGGGTGGCCCTCCCTCCGTCCAACAGGATCTGGGTGTCCTTTTGTCCCTAACCTTGAGTGCCGTTAGTGGGTCCTGATCACGTTCATGGCCCTCTCACCTCCCTTCCTCCATCGCACTGGTTCTTTGCTTTTCTTGACCGCATGATCAGATGGCAGTGGTACTCGTTTTTTACGATCAGTATTTGTCTTAATTTTCCTCAACAGAGAGGATACATATCAATGGATTTCTAATAAAATGCATGGTGGTCAGGTAGCAGCTTTCATGGAGGCAAAATTAAGCAGAAAACCTCCATTGATTGCAAGATGTCTTTTATCTTAAAGATTTTGATTTCCACAATTTCATCTCAGTACTTCCATCGAAATGGAACCATCCATGCATGTGGTTTGTCGATCAAATATGTATAGACAACGGGAAAATCAAGGGCAAAAACTTTAGTCGGAATGAGCTTTCTCCTCCCTCAGCACCCAACTCATTCATTGAGCTCTTAATTTGCTGTTCTTGGATTCGACTACATTGATTGAGGTACTGGCGCCGATTGAACGGTCTCTGGAATTATTGCTCTTGTACATTTTCCCATCTGTCATCTTTGTGTAGAAGCCCTTGCTTTAGTTTTAGTTTTAGTTTTTTTTAATTTCTCTATCCATACAACGTGACATGGTAGGGCTATGTTGTGGGATTGGAGGACAAGGTTGTATCCGATCATGTGTCTTCCCAGAGTCGCAAAGAAAATGTCAAAGGAAAAAATGAATTGATTTTCGGCATGATAATCTTATTTAATCAATCTTGCCGACTACTTCGATCTTCAAGATCAGGTGCTAAGCCCCTTAATGAAATATTTTTGTTGCTTGACATTGAAATTGTTCTCTCAATCAAAATTACTAAATGTTACCTCCTCCCATGGTTTGTTCAACGCGCGATTTATGGATCAAGACGATGTTATTTCAAGAAAAAAATAAAATAATAATATTTTAATTTAGTTATTTTTTAAACCAAATCAAATTTTGATTAGTTTAATTTCTACTTGTTTTTATTTTTTTTTAAAAATATCCCATTAAAAATTAAGTTATCTATTGATATGTTTGAATCAATCTTTTTTGAAAATACCCCATTACAAACTAAGTTATCTATTGATATGTTTGAATCAAAACAGTCACCTATCATCGTTTGTTTAAGAAACCCTACTTCAATTTCAATTCATTACGAGATGCAGCAATCAATCAGTTTCAAGCCACATTCAATTAACTTGAGCACAAATCTGACATTTCTTGATGCAAAACATGTATTATTGAAACAGATAGAAACACAACTGGCCAATGAACAAATAATTCCTTTTGTAGTCTTGTGGTTAAAGCTTTCCTTCTAAAGGCGCGGCCTGGAGAAGTTCTTTAACTTCCTTTAAACAACAAAGAGAACAATGGAGCAGCCGAAAGGCTTAATAATAACCTATCCCAAACCATATAATTAATTGGAGAGAAAGATTTAATATTTGAAAAACTTTATATACGTACCTCAAATTAATTGAAATATACACAATTCTTTCCAAATTTTGTTTATAAAATTCAATTTTCAAATTGTTCCATGACTCCATCTAATTCACACAATATTTTATGGTTGTAATCAATTTATTTAAACATATATTTTAATTAAAAAAAATTATAACTTATTCACAGAATATCTTTCGAGTAAGATATAAAAATAAAATTTCATAAATTTTATCTTTCATTATGTTTCAACAAACTTTTAATTTAGTTAAATCAATTTAATATCATGATATGATATATATAGTGGGAATTGATTTGAGTCCAAAATTCATGATCCTAATAAATCTATATATATACATGTATATTTTTAATTAAGAAAAATATACATATATCTAAAAGTAAAGTTTCATAAAATCTATCTTTCAAATTGTTTCAAACTACATTTAATTTAGTCAAATCAATTTTATAACATGAAATTCAATTCAGCTTGATTGGAGCCCTAAGTTCATCTAAATTTATGATTGGATATTAAAAGAATTTAGAACAATGTAAAAAATAAATAAATAAATAAAAACATTCCAGCACACAAACAAATACGAATGAACCTATTCAAGATCCTGACCGTTCATTCACAGATGTACGTCCCTGATTCACTAAACAAAAACGCTCACGTGTACTCCACGTCGTCTTCTTGTCCTCTTTTATCACCAAGACAAGACAGCAACACTAACGATACATGGTTCAAGTGTTTAACACCTGTCTTTGCCTTTTGTTTCCCCCTCAAGATCCATGAATCAAACCTCCTCTAAATTTCCTTCCAACAGCTAATAACATTCCATTTCTTGACAGTTTGTCCACGCCCCACTTTCCTTTCTTCCTTTTTAGGTTCTTGAATCCTTGATTTCCCACTTTTTCTTCCTTTTTTTGAGTGTTCTTTGAGGAATTCAAGGTAGTTGTAAGTTTGGACTTGCCAAAAAAGAGTGAACAAAGAGATGATGATGGGTCACTCTTATCAACTTTAACCTTCAAATCTCTAAAATCTTTTTGAGAGTTTGAAATCTCGTAGTAGTAGTAGTATAATTCTTGAGTTTTGTGCCACCACTTAGCTAGCTAGATCTTAACACTTTTTATTTTTCTCTTCTTGTTTTGTTTCTTCACAATCTTGAAAATCTTGAATCAACCATTATTCTTGCTTTTTGCTTGCTACATCAATGCCAAGAAACATGATCGTGTGTATTTTGCCTCATAAATATTCTAGAATCTCTCATTGAAACTCCAAATCTTTCAAATCTTTGAAAATCCCTGGAAAACATTTTTTGATGCTAGTGATTATCTTGTTCCAATCTTGAGAATGCTACTATTGGGTTATTAGTGATAATTTTTAAAGGCATTTTGCTGAACTGTTGGGATTGTGATATAATTTTATGGAGGCAAAAGGCAGAGAGCAGCAGCACTGCAAGGTAAGAAAGAGAGGGAATTCATCATCTTCATCATCTTCTTTAGTCCAAAAATACAGATTCAAGAGAGCAATTCTTGTTGGAAAAAGAGGTGGGTCTACGACTCCTGTCCCAACCTGGATGACAAGCTCAAAATCTCCAACCTTGGCAATGCTGAATGCTGAGTCCACCAAGTGCACACCACCTCAAAATGGAAGCAAAGCAAAAGAAGTCTCAGTTTCTGCAAGAAAATTAGCTGCCACTTTGTGGGAAATCAATGGAATGCCTTCTCCAAGAGTTAAGAAGAATCTGGAAGACAAGAATGAGTTTAGAAGCAGAGAAAAAGTTACGAGGTTGCCTCATTTATCAGATCCATCTTATACTCCTTTTTCAGAGGTGAGATATTCATAATTTTCTTTTTTCCTTTTTGGACTTCCATGTTTTCATGTGAAATTTACTAAAAAATATGATTTTTTTGGGGGTTATGCAGAGGATGGAGAAATCTAGAGGCCATAGTCATAGGACAAGAACATCAGCTGTTGCAAAAAGACTTCAGCTTACTGATTATCATCTTGGAGGTTTGGATTCTGCTAGCAGTGACAGTTTGATGGAGGTGGTATGTGAAAACTTTTGTTAGTGTTTGAGGTCATTTTCAAATAATTTTCCATGTCTCAAAAGCATATAACATGATTAGAATGGAACAGTATAAATGGTCCTGGTATATATTTTAATATAGTGGTACTTGGAAAAATGTCACAGAATTGACACTACAAACACCAAATTCAGTGCAGCTTTCAGCATTATTCTTATAAAGAAAACAAAAAGGTAGCTTTCAGCATTATTATCTTCGTGGGGAATAGTAATAATAATAATTATGATAATGACAACCATTAAGGATATTTATTTTTGAAGTCTACTAATTATGCAATTTTTGAGACTTATTCATCCAGAAAAAAAAAAAATCTTTCAAAGATTTTGGATTTGCAGAATTGCATTTCAAATCCTGGACCAAACATTTTCCAATTTATATGAGAGAAACAACTGATCCAATCTCTCAAAATGCAGATTGAAAGTCATCCGAAAGGCAAATCTCGCACAATTGGATTTAAAACCTGTTTGAAGGATGTTAGTGATGGGATAACCACTTCCAAAGAACTTTTGAAAGTTTTGAATCATGTTTGCGGCCTTGACGAGAAGCACCCATCAGGCTTATCTCTTGTCTCCGCCCTTCGGATTGAGCTTAATCGAGCCTGCATTTTGGTCAATCTATTGATCGAAGAACATCGATCAAACCACAATGAGATTGAGTACCTTATTAAGCATTTTGAGGAAGAGAAAGCAGCTTGGAAGAGCAAAGAGCGAGATAGGATTCGCAATGCAATAGCATGCATTGCGGAAGAGCTTGAAGTTGAGAGGAAACTACGAAGGCAAACAGAGAGATTGAATAAGAAGCTTGGGAAAGAATTGGCAGATACAAAGGTATCTCTATCAAAAGCAGTGAAAGAGCTTGAGAGTGAGAAGAGGGCGAAAGAAATATTGGAGCAAGTTTGTGATGAGTTGGCTAGAGGTATTGAAGAAGACAGAGCTGCGGTGGAAGAAATGAAAAAAGAATCTGCAAAGGTGAGGGAGGAGGTGGAGAAGGAAAGGGAAATGCTTCAGCTTGCTGATGTATTGCGTGAAGAAAGAGTCCAGATGAAGCTTTGTGAGGCCAAGTATCATTTTGAGGAGAAAAATGCAGCTGTGGAGAGGTTAAGAAATGAGCTTGAGACCTACTTGAAAGAAAAGGCAGGTGCAGAAAACGGTGATGGTTCTCCAAATTATGACAGGATTAAAGAGCTTGAGGCTTATTTAAAGGAAATCCAATTCGGAACATGTCAACAGGATGAGAGGGAAGAAAATGAAGGGGGTGCAATAGGAAACGGAGAAGTTCATGATGGAGATGATTCAGCTGACAGTGATCTTCATTCCATTGAATTAAACATGGACAATAACAGCAGAAGCTACAAATGGTGTTATGTTTCTGAAGGTGATGCTCCAGACAATCCAAAGTGGTTTTCAGGAGGTAAAGATTTCAAGGGAAGGAAGTCAATCTCCGATAATATTCAATGGGGAAACATCTGTTTGCAAACAAGAAATTCCAATGGTATTGATGGTCCTGATTGTGACTTAATCAATGAAAATCAGGGAAGTCTGAATATGCTCTATAGGGAAAGGTTATCTGATCTTAGCCTCCATTATCCAGTACAAGATCACGAAAATGAAATCAAGAAATATAAAATATGTCAAGACTCTTAAAGACCATTTATTATTTGGTTCTAAAAGATCATCGACACAGAACTTTTCCAGTCCGACTCCCGTGTGGTGGAAATCCTTGCCTCTTCAGGAGGCTGGCAGTGTAGTTTCAGATGATAGTTCACCTGTGATACAAGAGGATAATTTGAAGCCCAGGATAGCATGAATCAGACGTGATCGTTGAATTTCAACAAGCTCCAGACATTAAACTAGTTCTAAATTATGTTTTCTTTTTTCTTTTCCCTGCAGAAAAGCAATGCTTGCACTTTCTTGTTCAAGCCTTCCCACTGTCAAATTCATTTGCATCAGTCAACTTCTAAAAGCGAAAATGTAAATACAAATCATTTACAAGCTATATGGATCTGAGATTACTTGTCAACCAATACTTAAGTTTCGCAGTATGTATCCTTATTTTGCCAGTGTGGAACAAGCAAATTATATTTTGTAAGTAAAGCAATTGCAGCAATTGCTCAGAAGATCAGTCCATGAAAATAGAACAAACAGAAGTCTGCTTTGAACAATTTTTTTTTTTTTTTATCTATGAAGTCTGATGGAGAATTCAAGGGAAGAGAAGTTGACATAGCAGATATATTCAGGAAGAGAAATGCGTTGGTATTTCCTTATCTGCCACTATAATTTTCTATTAAAATGCAGCCATGTGAGATGCTTAGATACCTTAAAAGTCATTTGCCTTTTTGGTTGAATAATGACATCTACCCGAACGTCATACTAACATGATGGAGACAGCCAAACTTTGAGTATAATTATTATTGATCTTCATGATGTTTGAGATGAAGTCAGTTTCAGGGACCATAAATACTTGTAACATGTTTGGTAAATTTTCTGACACCGTCAAGTCACTGTTCTGGCTCCCCTCCATCATAGTTACCACCACATGCAAATTAACTCTTTCAAGCTAGGTCCTTGTATTGATGCAGGAAATATGGTCTCTAGGCAGCATAGAAGATGAGGCTGGAAAAAATTTCCAATCTCTTGCCATATACCATTCACTCGGTTACATGGAGATTAATTTCCAAATCCCCTGTCCACATGCATTTCATGGATTGAACAAAGCTTGACTAAATAAGAAAGAAAAACCAGGAAGGGTATTCCAAGTTTCATGATGCTCCATACATCTTCCATGGATTCTCTCCATCACCCTTCCATGACTTGAATCCTTGAGATGAACCACAAGATGAATGTGTGGGGTTAGAACAACAAAAGGGCATTGCCTAAACCTCATCTCTCAGAATTTCCCCATCCCCACAACCCAGAAAACTATTCCTCCATTTAAGAAAACTCGTACTCCTTATTTATTTTTCTATATATTTCCATCACGACCAAAGTTTCAACTTGATCTTCTTGTCTATGGTTAAATGATGGCTGAACCCGGTGTCAAGAGGACTGACAATTCTGACCAATTTGCTCAAGCTTATACCTTCTTTGCTTGGTGAGATGGTGGCTGCGAGGCGCTACCATCCTCATCGTCAGGAAAGTTCTACTCCCTTACAGGTTCTGTTTGCTGCATTGTTTTGTTAGGATTTACACAAGGACTTGAACCAAGTCCTCGAAGAGGGATCAAGGAGAAGTAGACACTAAAGGGAAGAAAAGTTTATTGAAACTGTAAAATTGTTTCTTTGTTTTTGTACTTGATGTCTGATTTCTCCTACTTATCAATTCACATGTGCATGTATTCAAGTGACAAAGTATTGTCCAATTATCAAACCAATAAATACGGTCATCAATAGGCAACATCATGAAACTTATCAACTCGGCTGTGCCTGATTCATGAAACATTGGATCTTCTTTAGTTTTACGCTCTTGTCAGATCCAGAAAACTAAATAGATCACCGAATCATTTTTAAGATAAAAGGTTCAATATTTTTATTAAACCGCTATTGTTTTATTTTTTAATCATTTAAAAATTCTTGATATAAATTTATATAACTGGATTTGAAATTGGTCTCGTAAAACTCAACTGAATAAACTAGGTGATATGGATCAAGATATAATATGTTGTCTGATATAACTAAGAACTAAATCCAAGTTAGACATCAAGTCTCGGATTTAATTTCTAGAAACAACTATGTCCTTATCTTTTTTTTTTTAATGAATATAATCTTTCCTTTGTTTCCAAGTAAAAAAAAAAAAAAGAAGAGTTAATTTATTTTTCTATCATTTTCTTTCCTTTTATTTCCAATCCATTTAAATATGGGTGTATCACAAATCAATATTTGAAAAGTTATAATTTTAGAAGGATGAACAACGGGTCCCAATGAACAATAAGATGGAATTCATACCGAAGTAGAATTATTGAAGAGAATAACTCTCCTGCAATCAACCAGCCAGATTAGAGTAATTTTAAAGATTCAAGAACTACAAATTAAAAATGCTTAGCTTCTTACCAATGATGTCTTAAAAAATCTAAGTATTATAAAAACAAGGTTTGTCAAAAAAGATCTAATAATCTCTTGGGCTAGGCTAATATCAGACCCAATATGCCTAAACTTAAAGTATTGCTAAGCCTAATCATAACTAAATTTGTCTCGTATATCTCCACTCAACGCATATCTTCACTAGGTTAATTTGGTTTTATTTTTATATTTGTACTTTGCATTTTTTTTTTCATTTGTCAATCCTTTATTTTTAACTTTGTCTTTGATTAGCTTCCAGAGTAGAAGAAGAGACAAACATATTTGGTTGGAGAAGAAGACAGAGACATGAGCAATTTTGAAGCAAATTTCTATAATTTTAAAATAAAAAAAAGGACATGGAACATGTCCCTTTTTATTTCCATTCTCCCCATCTCTTCTGTCTCTGTCTCTAGAGAATATCCAAAAGATCTCTGTCAGAAATTTAGGGGACATAAATCTGATGACTGAGGAAAGAACTAATTAAAATTTCAAGGACCTTTGGAACAACAATAACAATCTGAACACAAGTGCTCGACCATAAGAATTTTAAATTAATTGGAGAGCAGCATTAAAGGGAAGAATTTATAGACATTATATGACTCTAAGCTCCAGCACTCTAACAGCCATAAGTCCATAATATACTTTTACAGTAGAGATTGTCGAATATGGAACAGGACACATAAAACTGACCTTAATGATCCTATTGGTTTATTAGCGAGGCCACTTCATCTTCTTCATTCTGCAAGGTAAGCTTTATAGCTTGCGAGTGAGAACATAGCCACCCATGAGAACCTTCATTTTTTGCAGATACTGATGTAAACAGAACTGCATTTGTTGGATGGTCCCTCACAGTCAAGCTGAGAACTTCAGGTCTTGAGTAATGTCCAACCACAACTAAGTCAAATTTTGCCTGAGCTATTTCTCCAAGATCTGGCCATGAATTTGATAGTTGTCAATATCAGAGTTCTTCTGCCAAAATGAAAGCACAACTACAGCAATCCAGTTTCCCGACATCATATGCTCTGATCATGTGACAGCAATGTAGTTTTAGAAAATAAGAAAATAGGGATAACATTAATCATAACTGGCCAAAGGACATTTATATAGTTTACTACACAACCGGTATGGACACATGTAGAACTGGAGAGAAGTCTCTGACACATCAGATCATACTTTTTACGAGTGGGTTGAGGTTTGAGCATTATGAATCTTACAGTTGAAATTTGCATGATTTTCTTTCGGGATGTATTTTTTCTTGACATTTTTTTTTTAGATTAACGTGGGTGTCCGGGCCAGCTTGCGCGCACCACGACTAATCCCACGGGCCCTGAAGTTAACGACCATGTAAGCCTCCAATGGCCATCATATGAGCAACCAAGGACTCGAATCTGAGACCACAGAGGGAGCAAACCCCTTGATCCCAAGTCGTTACCACTTGGCTACCATCTAGATAGTTTTTTTTTTTTTACTGCATCTTTCATCCCAAACACGCATGCACTTTCATCTTTTAGATTTAAGAAATTGCAAGTTTTAACATCAGTACCAACCTTTCTACAGTACAATAAACAAAATTTGTGATGGAAGATTGTGGGAATACAAGATGATTATTGCTAATGTCTTCCTGGTGTCACCTTTTGGTGATCAGAAACCTATTGTAGTAATTGCTTAGACTTGATTTCTTGAAGTCTTGAATTATATATGATTTGTCAATTCTCCTTGGAAAACAACAGAAACTACTCTCTTTGGCAAGCATGATACAGTATAAAGTTTACACAGCACATAGAAGCATAAAAGCTTAAGAAGAAACTGACAGTGAAAATACCTAGATCTGAAGAGATCAGTGCCTCCCCATCACAATTTGGTCCAGCCAAAACAGTTCCTGATGGTGATATAATGACAATGCCTCAAGCACAGACAACAGAATCAGGTGTGAGGTCTTCTTCCACGCCTGTAAAGACATACTCTGGGGGAGATGGGTAATCTTTCCTCCGGCAAAACTGGTTGGCAGATAGTACCAAACATCCTCCCTCAACAGCAACGTGGGTCATCGTTGCTTGCCAGGTATCCCTGGAATCAGCTGCTGGTGCACAATATATTTCAACACCTAAAGGAAAAGGTATAAGATGAGGTCAAAATAGAGAATCGAAGAAGCAATCCGATTCAATCAAACAATAATTTGAAATATATCACATTGACACTAGTGATACACCAGTCAAGCAATGCAAGTACGTAATGCATCAAACCAGAAATATCTTTCAATGACCTTCAATCATTGCATGGGGATTTCATATCCCTTAATAGTTCATGTCTGAACAGAATGAGGACGTGGAGAGACTCCACTGCAATATCCAAGTTGACATTTATGATTCTAGAGTCTGAGCACAACTCTGAATTAGCTCCTTTAATTGAGCTGATCTAGCAAAGTGCGTGTTGAGAAAAACTCATAGCTCAAATAAAAGTTGGAACAGAACACAACTCAATGACACAGGAACACACGCAAACAAACACCCATTCCCTAATGTCAAGCTAAATTGTCATTCCAAGCAGTATAAGGAACATAAACAAGTGTTGCCGTTATGATGGCTATTTCAAGACTGTTATGGTGATTTCGGAAATACAATTTTGCCAAAATAACTCACCTTCACAAAACATTGCTGTCCTTGGGAGTGGCATTCTATTTTCCCAACAAATAGCAGCACCAATTTTCCCAACCGGAGTCTCAAAAACCGGAATCATTGATCCATCTCCAAATCCCCACACTATACGCTCCACCGCCGTTGGCATAACTTTTCGATGCTTCCTCAAGCCATTCAATCAACAACAACAAAGAGCACAAAAAGAAAAAGTCTTAGGCGCAGTCTTTCTTATCAGGAACACCAATGGCTGAAGCATGATACTTCCTGAAATCCTCTCTGCCTTTAGCTGTACGACTACCAATAGCAGCAACAAAACTTGATCCTCTAGGATAACCACCAATAAATGCTTCAGGAAACACAACCAATTAAGAACCAAAACCGGCTGCCTCAGCCAGCAATCTCTCAGCCTTATCTTTACACACAAGAATCAGAAACTAGAACACGATTACAAACAAAAGAAAGTTTCCTTTTCTTCTGGGGCATAAAGAATTCAAGTACCTAGAGTGGCAGGAGTATAATAGAAGACAGTGGTGGCTTAAACAACAGTGGCACGGCCAGTCGGTGCTGAAGAGTCGGAATCCACGTCTACCTCTGCAAAAAGTGGGCTTTCTGATGGTGGGACAGTAGGGACAAGAGCCATGTTTATGGTCTGAGCGGAGAGTGTTTGGTCTGTTGCCGTACTTGCTGTCTGAGAATTGTCTACTCAAGCCTCACAATGTCTCTGCCTTTCTTTTGGGTTTTTTTCTTGATTCTTCTTTATTATACACGCAGATCGGATAGACTGATACTAGTTGAATAAAAAAGTTACAACTAAAAAAAATAAATCAATGTTTTATTATTTTTTAAAAATAAAAATCAAATTAGTTTTAAATCATGTAATGAAATGACCAATCCTGTCAAAAATTTAATCCAAGGTAAATTGTAGATCAATAAGTAATTAAATTAATTCATCAACCGGGTTTGATTTTTAAACAAATTTATATGTGGTTTATTGGTTCTTTACAAATTTTTATTTGGAAAGTTTTGTAATCACAAAAAGTTTTGTCAAATTTTCTTTGATGCGACGAATTGCAATTTTTTTAAGTTGTATTATGGTGATGTATTTATTAGATTTATTTATTTCGTAATAAAAATCCCTCCTGGCAGTGCTTATTTTTGTTGTTAATGTACTTGATCACGTATTAATAGTAATAATAACAAAAGATAAGACGGCAGTTTATTTCAAATAACTTTGCAGTTCTTAATGGTAAAATTAATGAAATTTAAATAATTTTATTAATTTATCCCATTTAAACCTACCAAAATACTAGTAAAGAACCCCATCTACGAAACAGGGTCTCATAATTATGAAATAAGATTTAAAATACTTTGTTTTGGAAATCAACTCCATAATAATTACGAGTTGCATGGTTACCGTTTTGGCTCCCATCTATGAAACAGAGTTTCAATGACGTAGGGTTCATCCTCCGGCCACCCGGGGGCTTTCATCCATAAATAAATCCCATCATCTCTTACTATCCAAAGGGCTTCCTCGTTCACCGCCCAGGCGGACAGATCAAGGCCACCATGCTTCCCGGCATTCGAGAACGACCAGAACACATCCAAAGAAGCATGGGATTTCTTGTCCTTGGACATATTGCACCAGAATAATGTGGTCCTGAAGAAGTTTACCCTGAAACTAAACTTGAATTCATCCCTGGGCTTGATATATTGGGGGCCAAGATCGTCATCCCCTGACTTGCAGTGCGCAAACAACACCTTCTTGTGGCTCAGTCGATTGGCAATACGTACAGTCCAGGCAGTAGAGGGAGTTATGGCTATTGCCAGGAGAAGGAAAATTGCTTTGACGTGGAGGGAACCCATTATCTTGGCATATCACAACTTTCCCTTTTCTTTCTTTAATTTATCCCCTTCAGCATGGTGAAGAGAGCTAGAGAAACCATTGATCTCTTCTTGAGCAAATTACTACAAACAAATGCATGCATGTATATAATTACAGGCACTGTTATGCGTTAACACTGCCATTTCGGTTTTGCTTCATTAATGGCCAATTAATTCTCTTTCTGTTTTTTTTTTTGGCAATGCTTAATATTGTTTTCTTTTCTTTACTGGCAATAAGTTTCTAGATAATATCAGGTTTTTTTTTTTTATCTCAACATGATTAATGTATTAATTAAATCTTATTTATTCCACAAATTTGTAATTTTTTCTAATTATTATCATGTGGCTTTCTTGAAATATAGCATGATAGTATAACAATATTAAAAAAAATCATAATAATATTTAAAAGTGATATATTATTTATTAAGTTGAAAAATATCGTACAACTTAAAATATTATAAATAGTTATATATTTAAAAGAAGTGTTGGAATCAGTGTTAATTAAAAAAAAAAACATTGCCGTGAAAATATAATTATTTCTATTTTTTTTAGATGTTTTATCATCTATTTTTTTATCATATAATAATAAGTATATTATATTTATATTTTTATTGTTGAAATTGCTTATTACTTGTATAAAAAAAATTATTTGTGATTTTATAATTTTACTATCCAAATTTATATTATATTTTTTATATTAGAAAAAATATTTTTAACAACATCGTCACAGTGATTTTTCATATACTTGAATTGAATGTATGAATTAAGAGGATTTGATTTTGACCACGAATTGATTTAGACTATTTAATTATGTTTGGATTCATGAATATGAATGTGTCGATTCATCTAATCCAGAGGGCCCAATAAGAATTCTACAATTATGATGACTCATTAATTATGTGAGCCAAGTTATTTAGAAACTCCCTCCTGTATATAATTATTTTTCCAATTACTGTTATATAACATATTTTTATATAAAATTCTTAAAAATAATTATTTGTGGTAGTTATTATTTTTCATGGAAGTCTAATTATTTAAATTTAATACTTAAAGATCTAGTAATCAATTTCTATATATAAAAAGATTAAGTATAGTTTGTTTTTAAATTATTTTAATTAAAGTTTTGTGGTGTTTAGAACGTAATCAGTGATATATTATTATTTATTCTATCTTTGATATTGCACGGCCTGAAATCTTTAAAATTAAAGGAAAAATTGGAATTTTATTTTATTTTATAAGGGATATTATTAACTTTATTTATTCTTTACAAAATAAAATTAAAATATTATAATTTTTTTTGTTTGATTGCTTTCTTGTTAACCGTTTTGTTGAGCTGATTTTTTTTTTCATGCATTTTTGTGATGGTTATTTCTCATAGGTTTTTGGAATCCGTTATTCAGAATTGATAAAATTATCATTACAATTAAAAAAATTGAGGTGGAAAATTAATATTGTTAATTAATATGAATAGTTAACCACCTCAACTTTTTTAATTCCATCTTCCCGGTGTTGGGAAACAAATCCAATGCTCGGTTGATATTGGTTTGGCAAATTCAAATTCAATTTTATAGTTTTTCTTTACTAAATCCTTGAGTTATTGGCTAAATTAACACATATTAATTATTCTTGAGTTGAAAAACTTTTATTCTGAAGAACATGTGCATGCATGGTTACCTCTTTGATTGCCATCTAAGATACAGAATTTCATCAATGTAGTCGTTTTTAAATGCATCCCCCCCGGGATCTCTTATCTTTAAATAAATCCCATCATCTCTTATTACCCAGACGGCTTTCTCGTTCACAGTCCAGGTGGACAGATGATCAATGCCGCCATGCTTCTTGGCATCCCCACTCGGCCAGAACACGTCGAAGGAAGCTTGAGATTTTCTGTCCTTCGACATGTAGCACCAGAATAATGTGGTCCTGAACAAGTTTACCCCGAAACTAAACTTGAATTCATCCCTGTGCTTGATATACCGGGGGCCAAGATCGTCGTCCCCAGACCTGCAGTGCGCAAACAACACCTTCTTGTGGCTCAGTCGATTTAGAATACGTACAGTCCAGGCAGTAGAGGGAGTTATGGCTATTGCCAGGAGAAGGAAAATTGCTTTGATGTGGAGGGAACCCATTGCCTTAGCACATTAAACCTTTTTCTTTCCTTTTTCTTTAATTTGGGAACTACAGAAATTAAGTACTGCTGATTCCTCCTTGAACGAATTAATACAAAGAAATGGATGCATGCATGCATATATATATATATGATCACAAGCATTAATGTTATGCGTTAATATTGTCATTTCGGTTGATTAATAGCCAATTAATTCTCTCTGTTTTTTTTTTTTTTTTTTTGGGGGGGGGGATATTTAATGTTTCTTTTCTTTTATTTATTGGCAACAAGTTTCTACGATCTCAACATGAGTGGTTTATTAATTGCATTTTATTCAGTCCAATAAAATTATATTTTATTGAAATCATTATTATGTGGCCAAGGATGGTTCTTTTCTTCAATTTTTTTTTGTCGATGTACATACTTTAATTGAATACATGATTCGATTGCCAAAATTTTGTATTTAATTTAATTCTCAATGATTTAAGAGCATTTGACCACGAATGCATTTAGAATATTAATAAAGTATGTTTGGATTGATGAACACGTACGTACGAAAAGGTGTTCGAATCATGTAATCTGGAGGGAAGAGTCAGGATTCTACAATATATATATATCATGATCACTCGTTAATGTGAGCCAAGTTATTTAAAATCTAATTTTAATTATTATATAAATTTATTTCAATATATTCTTTATTGTAAAAATATATTTTAAATTACTTTTGTTATAACAATACAATTTTTTAGCATCATATATATATCAACAAGTTTATTTTATTTGTTCGAGACGCTAACATGTGAATAATTATAATTAACATAGTAAATGAAGTGATAATTAATATTTTCACACGTACTAATTTATTTTAAAGAAAAATAAATAAATTAACTTTTGAACACTTAAAACCGTATCTCGTTTTTTTTCATAAGAGACATGCAACCGAGTAAAAAACTAAAACTTTTATATGTTGAGTTGCCTCAGCTTCTGCAAACCGAGTCAGAGAAACATAGGCGTGCCACGTGACAAATACGGTCCGTACAAAAGCCTCAACAAGCCTTCCACACTGGTCTGGCCAGAGACGAGATTCCTCTGCTGGACACGCAAAAAGCCCAGAGAAAGCAAAGCAAGGCACCATATTCATGGTTAATACCAATCAACAAGTCAAAAAAGCAAAGCAAAGAATCCCCAGATTCTGCAGCTAAGCTGTTCTATATTTCCCATCTCTCTTTCTCAAACCATAATTAAGACAACATATAGGTACAGGAGTACGTAATACTACTTTGTTATTGTTATTAATTTCTCAGAGAGTTGTGTACGTACGTTGACGAGGAGGATGGCTTCAGGGGAGGTGTCTCGAGAGACGCAGATGTCCATTGAAGCTACGTCTATGTTTCCTGGCTTTAGGTTTTCACCAACAGATGTAGAGTTGATTTCTTATTATCTGAAACTGAAGATTGAGGGAGCTGAGAAATGTGTTGAAGTTATTTCTGAGATTGAAATTTGTAAACACGAGCCTTGGGATTTGCCAGGTTTTTCACTTTACGACTATTCTTAGCTTTAAAAAAAATAAAAATAAAGGCTAGTTCTTTCTGTATTCCTGTATTAGATTAAAAAAAAATCCCAAAATGAAATCCTTTCTTTTAATTTAAATCAAAATGAAGTTTCAATTGAACAGTTTAATCTATTTTACTTTATCCAACCCATAACTTGACCAGATTATGGACGAGTTGTGTTTAATTTATATTTTATAACTCCTTGATCATTATTTTTATTTTAAAAGTATTTGAAAATCAAAATTAAGTTTTGATTGATGCATTAGGAAAATTTATAAATATTTTTATACGTCGTTCCAAGATTTGAAGTCATTTCTTATGGTGTTTTAAGTTGAGTTGCGTTGAATGAAAGGATTTTATTTTACTTTTTTGGTATTTTGCACAAGATACATGAACTGCATCTGTCTGTGTTCGTACTGTGTAATCGTATCCTTCGTCAAACAGCAAGCATGATAAATCATGTAAAGATCGATAAAATAGTAAAGTAACCAATATTATTATTATTATTATCATTTAGGCGCTGGTTAATTCTGATTATTTTAAACCAGCGAAATCTGTCATCCAATCGGAGAATGAGTGGTTCTTCTTTTCGGCTCGTGGAAGAAAATACCCGAATGGGTCACAGAGTAAGAGGGCAACTGAACTTGGTTACTGGAAAGCAACTGGCAAGGAACGTAACGTGAAGTCAGGTTCTGATGTGATTGGTACCAAGAGGACTCTTGTGTTCCACGTAGGTCGTGCGCCGAAAGGGGAAAGAACAGAGTGGATTATGCATGAATATTGTATGCAAGGACAATCCCAGGTGATGATTTGTGCTGACATTTTTCTGAGTTGTTCTGCAAGCTTTTATTGAAATTGAGGTTTAAATTAGAGAAAAATGTTGGCATAGATGACTCTTATAATATGAAATCATGCCTTCAACTGCTAGTTGTGAAATGTTTGATTAGCTTCCCCATTATTAACCAAATGTTGATGCAGTGCCTCTGTGTGCGGATCATGCGAAGCCACACATCTTTCTCTCCATATAGAAGATAACTTTTCTGATAGTAATAGGTATATTTTCTGATTGATCTGAAGTAAGATTTGGTTGCTAGTGGAGAATTTAATTAAGGTGCTGGCATACCTCTCAGGATTTCTTAGGAGTGATTATGTCATAATCATTGTCATTAAACATGTTTCAGATGAAAGGATTAGTGTCATACATGACCATTCCTCAATTATAGAGCCCTCCTGAATTAGGTTTTGCGAACAAATGTTTTCGAGCTGCTAAACATCATCATTAGTCTCACAATTTTAGAAGATCAATAGTTTCCTTGAGGGAATGTTAGCTGGTGCTCCACTGATTTATTGTCAGTAGTTCAGTATGGGTTATGTGTGAGTTTGTCAATTATGGCCCTTTACATCGAAGGGCCTTTTCATATTCTAGTTTGGATGTTCGAACTCACCTGAAAGGCAGCCAGACATGAAATTGATTGTTAGGTGTTTTGCTGGATCATCTATGAGAGCAGAAATTTGAATTTCTTGTTTGAGCTCAGGATGGCATTTGTTTATTATTGTTGTTGTTGTTGTTGTTCTTATTATTATTATTATTATAATACATATGATTACGATGGTATCTAATAAGAGACATAAATATTTCTGTCATTTGCATTTGCTGGGATAAATATTGGGGACTGTAATATTTCTTTGTTCTTGATTGATTTCCAGTTGAAAAATCAGCTGTAGGCTTTCAAACTGTTGTTTGGTTTGAGTGATTACATGCTGCAGATGTAATTTGATGAGAATATTCTTCATTCGGTGGACAAGCATCTGTTTATTGTAAGATGATAAGGTTTATATTTGAATTTACTCGCATATTGCAGGATTCTTTAGTCGTTTGCCGCCTGCGGAAGAATGCCGAGTTCCGTCCCAATGACACTTCAAACAGGGGTGATGTAAATGAAAGGCATTTGTCAACCACGCATAATAGTAGTAATGCCGTTTCTGATGGTGGTATTGATCAGGGGGGGGTACCTGCAAGTGAGAATGCTGCTGAATGCTCGAAGAGCTGTGAATCTTACTCTATTGAGCAGCTTTCTTCAGCGTCCGAATCTGAACTGAAATTATCAAATGATGTTGCCTTGGCAGGGTCTTCCAGCCACCAGAAGGTCTGATTATTTATTTATTCCTTTTCAATCCCGTGGTACGTAATTTGATTTCTCTGCGACAATTAGTAATTTTTTTTTATTCATGCTGTTCTTGAATTCCAGGATTCTGACAACGAAGAGGATTTTTATGCTGACATAATGAAGGATGATATTATTAAACTCGATGAAACTCCATTTTGTGCCCCTTCTGGGCTTCGTTCACTGGTTGCGAGCAAGTCTGAGGCTGAAACAAGACCTAAACAGCCGGTCGAAATGTTTATGTCTGAGGCACTTCCTTTACGCTCAATTCTTTCGCAAGGAACATCAAATCAGCCAGTCCAAATATTTATGTCGGAGGCACTTCCTTTACGCCCAGTTCCTTCGCAAGGAACTGAAAATCAGCCAGTCGAGATGTTTATGTCGGAGGCACTTCCCTTATCCTCAATTTCTTCGCAAGGAACTGAAAATCAGCCGGTTGAGATGTTTATGTCGGAGGCACTTCGCTTATCCTCAATTTCTTCGCAAGGAACTGAAAATCAGCCAGTCGAGATGTTTATGTCGGAGGCAATTCCTTTACACTCAATCCTAGGAACAGAAAATCAGCCAGCCGAGATATTTATGTCGGAGGCACTTCCTTCACCCTCAATTTATTCGCAAGGAACAGCAAACCGAAGAATCAAGCTGAGGAGGCAAATGCCTGGTATGTCTCAAGCAGAGATGCATGTTAATAATGTAGCTGAGGAAAGTAAGTTGCCATGCTCAAAGGAGCCTCCAAACCGTGTGCTTAGTTTACTCTCTGCAAAGACGGGCAAGCTTCGACATATTTCTATAGTTTTTATTATCCTGACTTTCCTGCTTTTGTTGGTGAACTTGTTGGGAGGTTTCAAGTAAGTCAAAAGAATCATACATGCCACCATGTACAGAACCTAGCTCCTGGCATTAAATGTACAAATGTCAGATTGGCAGGATGTTTATATGTAATTAAACATAGCAAATGATTAGGGGAGAACTTAGCCATCAAAACGAGATATGTAATTAATTCTTAGTTACATAATAATAAAGAAGCACGTCTGGATTTGATTATGGCATGGAATAAAATATTCTCTAGCTCCTAGGTTTCGTATAAGTTGAACTCTCATACTTGAAAACCAAAAATTCTGTCTCTTGCTTTTTGTTGATTATTAAACATGTTTATTTTTCTCTGAACTCCCGTTGTAAAAATATTTTTTATATGAAAAGGCATTGAATTAATTTTTTTAATGTATTTTAATGTATTGATATAAAAATATATGATTGCTTATATGTTTAAAATTATAATTTAGTGCGTTCTAAAAATATTTTTGATATGAAAAAGCATTGAATTAATTTTTTTTTCATTGTTTTTCAATGATTTTAATGTGTTGATATAAAAAAAGAGTTTGTTTGTAAATTTAAAACTGTAATTTAATACATTTTAAAAATATTTTTTATATGAAAAAATATTGAGTTAATATTTTTTTAATGTATTTCAATAATTTAAATGTGTTGATATAAAAAGGAAGGGTTTGTTTGTAAGTTTAAACTATAATTGAGTGCATTTTAAAAGTATTTTTAATATGAAAAAGCATTAAATTAATGTTTTTCTATGTATTTTGATGATTTTTATGTGTTGATATATAAAAAAGGGTTTGTTTGTAAGTTTAAAACTGTAATTAAATACATTTTAAAAATATTTTTGATATGAAAAGGTATTCAATTGATGTTTTTTAATGTATTTTGATGATTTAAATGTATTGATATAAAAAGAAGGGGTTTATTTGTAAATTTAAAACTGTAATTTAGTGCGTTTTAAAATATATTTGGCATAAAAAACATTAAATTAATGTTTTTTTAGAGGAGGGGTTTGTTTACAAATTTAAAACTGTAATTTAGTGCATTTTAAAATATTTTTGACATAAAAAACATTAAATTAATTTTTTTATATATATATTTCGATAATTTTTATGTGTTGATATAAAAAGAGGGATTTATTTATAAGTTTAAACCTGTAATTGAGTGCATTTTAAAAGTATTTTTGATATAAAAAGGTATTCAATTAATGATTTTTTAATGTATTTTAATGATTTTAATATATTAATAAAAAAATCAGAAAAAAATATTTTAATATAATTTCAAGTAAAAAATATTTTTAAAAAACATCTTGTACTATAATATCAAAAACACACTATTAATTATAACGCAATTATCATTAATATCTTTTTTTTGAAAAAAAACAATATTGAGTTTGAACATCTGGTTAAAAAAATACATAAACAAAAAAAAAAAAAGATTTTCAGCCTCTGTTAAGTTTCCAACCCGGGATTATAACATGGAAACCGGACTAAATTAACCTTCAAGAATAGTGCTATCCTGTTTAAATTGTTTATTAATTCTTTTTGCTAGCATACAATAGGATAATTGAAGGAATTTTAATGGGGAAATATTTGTACACAAAATGGATTCATAATTCAGTAATTTTAAATTTTAAATCGAAAAATGATGCACAACAACATTGTATATAAACTTTCACTCACGGTTATATAGGCTTATGTAGCTTTAAAATCACAGAAATTTTTTAAAATTATGTTTCGAAGTGGAGTAATTTTTTTTTAGATGTTTTTTAAAAATATATTGATCTTTAAAAATATTAAATTAATATTTTTAATATATTAATCTTTAAAAATATTAAATTAATATTTTTTTCACAATCTTAATATACTGATATTAAAAATAAAAAATCTAAAAATATTATTTTAATATATTTTTAAATAAAAAATTATTTAAAAAATTATCTTAACCCCGCATCGTGAACAGCGTTGATCAGGAGTGAAGCTATTAACCTGAGTTGGTTGATGGCTGTAGCTGGGGATTTGAATTATATGCATAAGCTGGCATTGATTGAAGTAAATGAAGCTAACTCGATCAAACCCAGTTGTTGTCAAGCAAACTTTTATTTCTCTCTCGGCGTCCTTGTATTTGGTGTCGCTCATGAATTCTATCTTCCTTTTCATCGATCAATAAATAGTGTTTTTGAAAAATCAAAGCATCAATGGCTTCCACGGAACCATCTTGTCCTTCCTTTTGACGAGAATTCTTTACTTTTTTGTATGCTTGGTAAAAGGTTGTTATCTCTCAAGCTAAAGCATTAATGCTTATATATTACTCTGTTTGCTTTTCTTATTAAATGAAGTTCTCGTACCATTCTCAAATGGATTTCGGAAAAGTCTCAGCTTCCCTTTAATAAGCTCACCGGAACTTTTTCTCCGGTTGCTACCCCTACGAAGATGAGAAGACATCAACAACGTGATCTTTTTCATTTAAAATAAGTCGTCTTGCTTTTCTATTAAAAAAATATAAAATCAATATAAAAGATCCATTATAAAAATCTTTTGGAAAAAGAAAAGAAAAACTAAAGCTGAATAATAATAATGAAAAAAGAAAATAATTTTCAAAAGTGTAAAATAATAATAAAAGAAAATAATTTTCAAAAGTGTAAAATATAGTGCTCTAGCTCGTTCTGATTTGTAAATGGTTGCCAAGATTATGTACGTCCATGAATCAAACCTCAAAGTAGAAAACAGAGGAATATGGCCGATGGATCGTTGATTATCATGCAGTGAATCCTTACCAGAAGGTAGCTAACTATTTATATATTACATGTGACTCTTTTTAATATATACTTGTATTGCCACGCAACATAAAGGAACTTTAACAAAAAAAAATTAATATTATCACCTGTTAATTAAATAAACGGCTAATTTCCTTAAGCAACATGTACAAGATACAATTAAGATAGCATTGGAACTTCAAATGAGTTGGATTAAGATGCTGAATTTTTTGAAGCTTTTTTTTTTAAAAAAAAAAAAAAATTTCATAATTTAGTTCATATATTTGAAACTCGGTTTGACTAGAAAAGGAGAGGATGCGTTTCTGGTTCTGAGTTTGAATTTTGAAATCCATTAACGAAATAGATAAATATGGAGGTAGAGGGAGGCTCTAGCTTTAGGTGGAACATTATTCAGCAAGTTATTTCTCTTCATTTAATTTATACTTTTTGCATATATATATATATATATATATATATTAAAAGTTAACCACTCGTCTTAAAAAAAGTAGATATGAATTTTATTATCATAATTTCTCTTTAATATTTATCTAAACTATTTCTCATCCACCTTAATATGCATATTTACTTTGTAATTATTAAATTTTTTTTTAATTGATATATCTTTAGCCTGCTCTGAAGTTGTAGCCGGCCCATTCAATTATCTTCCAACCAAAATTGTAACAAATAAAAGTAGATAGATTACTTAATTATCTTTATAAATTAGGCCTTTAAACATCTTCAAAGCAATGACATGGCATCTCCTTTGATTAGTAATTGCACAATTAAGTTCGTTCAACGATAATTCAACCTCAACCAACATTTACCGAGCACTAAAAACTCACTTGGGTAGCCCTAATTATCCCTCCCATCGGCCATCTTTCTTTATTGCTTAATCTCTACTTAATTATTCTACTCGTTCAATGGTTTGGTACTTTACATTTATTTTTTTTTCTTTTAGCTATATTTTCCTATAAGATTCCAAGATTTCTGACCCAAAAAATAATAAATCAACCATTAATAAAAGGGTAAAGGGAAGCCTATAATCATAGTGGGTCGAATGCTTTGTTAGAAAGTACTCGAATGCTATTGATGGTTGTAATTCAAGAGAAGGGATGGCTTCTTCTTCTCTCTTTTTTTATGAGAAATAGGGATCGATCGACGGCTATTTTTTGTTACAAAGAAGATAAAACCATCTTTAATTTGTTCATAATTTATGGCCATAGCTAACTTCATTAAACAGCCCTTTTTCCTTTCAGAATTAGGATCCAACCTCCTTTTTTGGATTGGAACAAATTGAGTTGGCTTGGGGAAGGGAAAAGAAATTCTATCAAATACAGAAATGATTTCATTAATGAAAACCAATTTTGAAGGAGAAAAACAAAGATGCATGCTTGAATGCGATTACATGTCAACTATTGATTACATGCTACTCCTTTTAAATATTGGATACCTACGCAGCAGAAAGTAGCCAGAAGTAACGTCAAAAAAAGAAACTATCACCAATTAAATAAACAAAACAGTTTACTCAAGCTACCTGCACAAGATACAATTAAGATTGCGCATTGAATCTCAAATGAGTAGAATTAAGAAGCCGATTTTCTTAGAAAAATATTATAATACATATCATCTAAAGCGTGAAACTCAATCCAGATGTAACCAGGCCAAATTCAATCAATTACTTCCCAACCAAGATCGTAACAGTAAACAATCTTGATAAATCATCCATCTCCAAAGCATTGGCATGGCATCTCCTCTGGGTAGTAATTGCACGCTCAATCAAGTTTAGCTGAATGGCAATTCATCAACGCCCTCCACCAACATTTTCCAAGCACTAAGAACTCGATCCCTTGGATAGCACTGATTAGTTTCTATCAAATATAGATATGATTTCATCAGTGGAAACCAAATATATATATATATATATATATATAGGAGGACAATGCCTGCGATGACTGGCTAGCTATTCAAGTTTTCTTGCAAATTGAATGCTGATACCACTGTATTTGGACAGGACAATGCTTGCGATAAATTGCCTATTCAAATGGTTGGATATTGAGTGCTATCCAAGTTTTTTTTTTTTTAATAAAAAGATTATCGTGATATGTTCAGTACCTACAAATTAAATGATGTAGTTGGGAGAATTCCTAATTAAGTATTGCTTCATTTATAGTGAGATTAGGACAGTCGTCTTTTCCTGAAAAGCATCCTTCTTTTCCTTTTGTCTCTCTTTTTTCTTTTCAGGATTATCTTAAAACTATACGTATTTTAAGGAATTAGCATTAATATATGAATATAAAAACTGGCCCGCAACGTTTCCTGAGAAAGTGTTGCTCCAATATTCAACCTATCCCGTTTGCCTACCCTAATTTTACAATTAATTTCACGAGAAAGAAAGGGAAGAAGATCAAAAACGTGCAGGCCCAACGACTGTCAAGGATTTCCTAAGCTTATCAGCTACAAAAACCCACAATTAAAACATGGTTGAGTCTTCTAGGCCAATTTCTTAAGTCGTCAACTAAATAAAATTCAATATTCAATACTCGTAATAAATGACAGCCTCCCTAAGTGCTGCTCCTTAATCACTATTTGAGGAGGAGGGAACCCTCCCAATTGAATGAATGGTCAAGAGGAAACATCACCTGCTAGCTAAATATCCTGAGACAATACAAATGTTGACCATATTTTCACCATCCATATTTAATCCTCGAACGAAGAGATCATCGCAGAGAACATTTGAAGCGCACCCAAACTTGTTAAGAAATAAAAAGAGAGAAATCAGGGTAGTTAGCAGAAATCAATAATGGCATGAATGCTGTTGGTACTCCCTCCTGCTAACCATACATGCACATAATAAACCACACATACCGCTTCGATTGATGAGAACGTTAACAACAAGTGGTGGATCCATGGTAAAATTCAATACTCTCCTCTGGAAAATTTAAAATTGAAATCCTACTCCTTTTTTTTTTAATGTATACATACCCTATTAAAAAAATGACAAATACAAACAAAAATATTAACATAAAAATTTTGTTAGTATATGGTGATGACCTTTACTGACAGGATTTTCTATCGATCTATCTATCAATATACATCGACATAAAATTTTCATTGGTGTATACTGAGTGAATGACAAAGGGTATTACAATGAGATTTAAAAAGAAAAGTTGTATATTAAAATAGCATTTTTATCGACAAAATGATCAACGAAGTTATTGATAGAATAATTTTATTGATAATATCATCAATAATATTTAATTATAACCTGACGATTGACTCTCCTCTTCCCCTTCCTCATTTCTTCTTCTTTTTCATGCATCTTTTTGCACAACAAACAACCACCCCCCTCCCCCCAATCTCAACACAACTCAATCTCCTATAATAAATCCAGCCATCGTAATATTTAGTTTATCAGCATTCGTATTTTGATTCAAATTTTATTGAGAATTCTTCACTCTAGGTAAGAAAATCTATCATTTTTTTAATTTGAACTCAATTTTAAAATGTTGATTTTTTTGCATTTTTTTTTGTAGCATATATTTTTTTTGTGTTTATTTGTTTTATAATTTTTTCACATACAAATGTGTTATATGGATATATAATTTGTATATGTTAGGATTTATTTTTGATTTTATAAAATTATATTTGTTTATAAATTGATGGAACTTATATTCATTTTAGGATTTAGGCATTTTATTATTAAATAAATAATAGTTTATATAACAGGTTTGTTTTATATTTTATTAATTTTATTGTCGAGTTGAAATTTTTGATAAATATGTACAAATTTAAATTTATATAAATAATTGATAATTTGAATTTATATTATATAATATTTAATTATTGTCTGAAAATAAAAGCAACTAATATAACATAAACAAAGGGGACATATCTTTTTGTCCTTTCTTTTAAAAAAAACTATCTAGAAATAAATATGTTCTATGTCTCTATTTATGTTCTGTAAACAAAACATGTTTATCTTTCTCTCTTTGTTTTTGTCTCTTTTATCTTAAAACATCAACAAAATATAATTATAAAGTTTAAAAAACCATACATATATATGTGAAAAAAAATAATAAGTCAGATCAATTATAAATAATAATAATAATAATAAGTCGGGCTCTAGCTATATACTAGCTATTTGACTCAGGTTTCACCGTGGGTTGAAAATGTTTTCTTTCTTAAAAAAGTGTATATACAGACTTTTACAACATATTTTTGTACATAAAGAAATCTCAAGCAAAATTCAAAAGGTTCATGCAATAAATTTATCTAATTAATAAATCAAGAACTATTTACACAAGAACTATTAATAAATCAAAAGGTTCATAAAGGCTCTATCTAATTAATAAATCAAGAACTATTTACACAACAAAATAAATTTATCAAGCCCGATCCTCACCTGGTAAAAGTTAATTAGTCAAATTTATGACCCGGGTCATAGAATCATTAGGGCTCAATAATTTATTTTTATAATTTTTGATTTAAAATAAACACCTATAAAATTAACTAACAAAATATTAATGTGATTAGAAAATAAAATAAAACTGAAACAAATCATGTTGCCTAATTAATAATCAATTAAATATTAAATGATAAAATTAAAAAAAATTAAAAAATTAACTAACAAAATATTAATGTGATTAGAAAATAAAATAAAACTGAAACAAATCATGTTGCCTAATTAATAATCAATTAAATATTAAATGATAAAATTAAAAAAAATTAAAAAATTAACTAACAAAATATTAATGTGATTAGAAAATAAAATAAAACTGAAACAAATCATGTTGTTTAATTAATAATCAATTAAATATTAAATGATAAAATTAAAAAAAAAAGACTCGGTCTCTTAGGTTAGGAAGGACTAGGGATCTTGGGCCTTAAGAAAAAAGATCGGGCACATAGGCCTTATTATTTTTAATTTTTTTAATGCTTTGAAAAAAATACTAGTGATGTTTCCCCTACATTACCTAGATTTCAACAACCTTTGATCGTGAGAGAATCATGTTGGTTTATTTCATACCAAGAGAAGCCTATTTCTAACTATATTTCAACCTAAAAAAACAAAAAAAATCCTAAACATCTTCTGAAACATATATCTAACCTTTAACAACTCGAAAAATAAGTCCAGAACCCACAATCAACTGGAAATCAAAATTTTTATGAGGTTCAAATCTTTTATTTCATGAAAGTTAAAGGGAAAAACAACTTGTACAATTGTTCTGTATTAAAAAAAAACTTATTAATACCAAAACTATTCGTTTTCTTGGTTAAAATTAGTTTCAACCAATAATTTCTTTTTTTATAACTAGAATTCAGTAACTTTCTTTATCTCCTCTCAAACCAAAAACCAAAAAATAAAATAATAAAGTTTGAAATCAAAATTAAATTTTGCAAAGTTTTAAGCATTAAAAATTTATAATTTGAAAAGTTAAGGACTATAATGGCCGTTTAGTTTCAATTTTAGAAACAACATCTTTTTTTTACCATGTTTTTCATCTTCGTCACCTATCTTTGAATATTATTAATTCTTAATAAATATGTTTTAATTGGTAATTAATTTGGGCCTAAAAAAACAAGTCACTGTGGTAATTTATTATAATTTGTTCTTTAATAAATAATAGCATGGAAAATAGTATTTTCCCATGTTTTTATATTTTTTTTAGAGTATTTGTTAACGAGAGGCAATATTTAATCCCCCTTATTGGGCCGGGTTATTTCGTCTGCCACAATTAATACAATTTGTGGCAATAATTTACCCTCTTCCACCGGTTTTTTCTTGCATCAAATTCACTTTCTATCACCTTTTGCTTCCTCCCTTTAATTTCTATACTTACCCTCTATCCCCACCCATAATTAATTAGCAACTAAAGAAAGACCCATTTTTCTGTCCCTTCCTCAAAATCACTATATAATGGTGTAAAGGAAAGTTTCAACAAGAAACTCTTGTAATTAGTTGTGGAGGATAGATGCATACTAGCTACCTAATTTAGGTACTATTGTTCATATTGCCAGTTCTTACCACTTCTACGACTTCCAATTCTACTTTGACACAAGGTAGGCTATTTTCTTCAAATCTTAGATAGATTTGATCACACCTCTTGTTCTAAATTTTGTTTAACTATTAATTTTCTGATTTTACTGTTTCATTCATTTTCTAAAGGAAATGAGTAAAGGAGGGAATAGCCCGATGTTGGATTTGAAGCTGAACCTTTCACCACCTAGGCCTAATCAACAGGTTGAATCGCTTTCGAACTCATCTTGGGATATGTCGGCAGACAGCTCTTGTGTTTCATCGGAGCCTGAAGACATGACTGTCAACTACCCCAGCTGCCCAGACACAACTCCTATGGTGCTAGTTGGCTGTCCTCGATGCCTCATGTATATTATGTTATCCGAGGTGGATCCCAAATGCCCGAAATGCAAGAGCACAGTCTTGCTTGATTTTCTCCGCGAGGAAAATACCAAGAAGACAACAAACTGAAAGGAAGATCCTCGGGGGTTCTTCTTGTTGTTCTTCATGCAAAAACACATGTTGCTTGCCTAGCTAAGGTCTTTTTCATAATTTTGATCTATATGTCTATCCAGCTTTACCTCTTTTTTATTTTATGATTCTCTTTCTTCTGTTCAATGTTGGCTCAGTTTTTGGTTTTGCTATCTTTGTTCAATGAAGTACTTGTTTGAGAGCAGTACTTTGGTTGTCTACAAGACGGATCAGATACAATTTAGGTTTTTAATTCATCAATACAGTTGCTTATAAATGTTTCTTGCTACATTCTGATCTTCTGTCTTCTTTACACCCCAAAGGGCTATATGTGCTTTTGCTATTCATCATATAAATTGATCATGAGTACGTGTTTAATTCTCTGATTCATTCCATGTTCTTTCTTATCTCTTTTTTTTTCATGAATACATGCCATGTGCAGTCAGCCTGTGTGAATGTAAATCTCTTTTAAGTTTAGTTCCTTAAGATTTCCAATCTCTACATGAAATCTGTATAGTAATTACTGCATGCAATAGCATGGAAAAAGCACAGGAGTAGTAGTAAATAATTAGTTTCTGCAGGGTACTTTATCATCGCGACAGCGGTTATTATTATTATTATTTTGTTATTGAATATATTAAAATAATATTATTTATTTTGATATTTATTGTTAATATTAACACATTAAAACAACTGAAAATCATTAAAAAAATAATTTAAAAAAATAATAAAATTTCACACAAAATAGACTTGAAGCCAAATGAATTGCCAGTGGTGGCATTTGGTTCCATGGTGAATCAATTAAAGGCCCATTTGCATCAATATCATCAATGCTCTCAACTGTTTCGTCGGGGTAGGTGAAGGTGAAACATCTTCTCTGATTTCTTATGCGAACATCATGAGGCAGACACATGTAGATGTAAAATGAGATCTGTTGGATCTTTAAAATTAATGACAGGAAACATAAATGTAGCTATTTGTTGAGAGATTGCAATACATTGTGTATTATCTAAGCAAAACCAACTACTTTATAGTTAGTTAGGTTCACATGGGAGAGCATCTGATCGATGAAAGATTTGAAAGCTCAATTTAATTTGTAGCATCGAAAGAAATTCTCAAGAGTGAATTCATTAAGGGAGAATGCTTGATAAATATTGTGTTTAAAATAAAAAAATTGAAATGCTTGATATGGTTTATTTTTTATTAAAAAAAATTGAAATGCTTGATATGGTTTATTCTAAAGTTGATTAATTATTTTTCCTGGTAACGAGAAAAATATTATGGTACTAAAATTGTAATTAGCAATACTTACTCAATATATATATATATATATAGACTGTGTAAAAAGAGAGAATCATATTATTACATCAAAAAGTGATAAATATATTTTTAAGTATTTAAAAATTAATTTTTTAATTCTTTCTCCTATTGTCTATCTTTCTTTTACTGAACAAGTATTCGTTGAATTATGCCATGGATTTTCTCCCTTATAACTCTCGAGTGAGTAATTGTATATTCTAAAATTTGAACTCGAAACCTCAATCTTGAAATTGAATTGGAAATACAGTTTGATTATTAATCAGGCCACAGCCAAGAGATTTGCGTATAATAATATTCCTCTAGCGATCATTCATATGTGGATGCAACGCAAGAAATTTTAATTTATAATAAATCTCATTATCATTCTTTATACCTTTTATATTTAAAAAAAAAAAAGAAAAAAAGAGATCGAAATACGTGATCATATTTTTCATCAATTTTATGGTTTAAGAGCATAGGGATGATTTCATCTTAATTTGTTTCTTGCTGTAGTAACATTCAACTCTTATAGTGCTCCGTTTGGAAACGGTTCCTAGCCAGACGAAGCCTTTGATCTTAGTTATGTCTTGGTTTTAGAATGCACTCTTGTTCCTAAAATCAAGCTGCAATGATCAAAGATGACTTCCAGGTCTCTCTGCTTCACACACTTGTTCATGTCAGACCCTCCATGCAAATAAATCCCTTCCTCTTCTCTTTCAACCGCGCGCTGAAGATCATTTACAGCATAAAACTTCTGGCCGTTCAACTAAGAAGAAAGTCGGATGAAGAGGCTAAGATCAAACGAATTGGAATCAACTAAGTAGAGGGACCCTGTGTCATTTTCAGTTGGTTCTTTTGCCCAGTATTCGTACCTCTAGCTTTATAACCATTGTCGCATTACAATTTTACTGACAGGGTACTGGTATTGCACGCTCCTAGTCTGTCGGCGAGTATTTTATCAACAAGTTTATGAATAAAAACAGTCTATTGAAAAAATACTCATTGAAAATTTATGGTATGTCGGCAAAAAAATTTAGATTTAGAAACAGATAAAATATGTTAAAAAATACTTATTTTATTTTGTTGGTATTTCTCTCAGTAAATTTGTTTTATAATCAATAGAATATTATATGTAATTTCATCATATAATTAACAATAGCAATGATATTTGGAGTAATTCTTTTTTAATTTTCTAGAATACACTAATGTCAATAATATTTTAAAAAATATATATTTAATGGAAGTAGAAAAATAATTAAAACCAAATATTAAAAAATAAAATAATATGAAAATTAGATATTTATTATAAATTTAAGCATTTGTATCTTTAAATACAATAAATCTAAAATAGAGATAGTACAAAAGGAGGAGGAGGTTGGTTATTGTTGGGACTATAAAGCTAATAAGAAATAGGACATGGACCACCCATATATGATTTTATTTCCATTACTAGTCGACGAAGTTTTTCATAATCTACAGTAACTAATGCAAATATTTCATAATGGTTTGTCAGAATCTTTTAAAAGATCAAAAAACATGACCGCATTTGCATTAAATTCTTCATCTATAATTGAAAATTGATCAGTATGACCCTAATTCATTCTTATTGCATCCATAATCATGTTTTTATAAAAATTATTATTGTCATCTATAACTCCATGTATGTTGCTAGCAATTGAAGTTGATCCAATCTTCCTCTTTACCATGGTATCGTGAGTAACACATAGTTTTTTATGTGCATATCAATACATGTATTTCTTCATGAACCGTTTTTATAAAAGATGCATCGTTACAATATCTGAATCGATAAGTTTTTTATTCTCACACCTCTTGCATGGACATCTAATATTGCCTCCATTAATATTTCTCGGATTAGATAATATGTAATTAATAAAATCTTGAATCGCATTACAATAATCTATCATTTGCAACCACAACCTCTAAGCTAAATCTAGATACATTTATAAATGATAATTTATTACTTAAATCAAATCTATTTAAATAATTATCGCAACATATATTAATTAACTATATTAACTAAATAAATTTATAAAAATATTGGTTTAGTTCAATCTTATTCAATCTATTTTAATAGGTCTCTTAATTAATTATCAAATATATATCTACATAACTTTAAATTTTTATACATTTACTAAAAATTACAGCTCAATCATAAAATTGAAAAAAATATAAAATTAACTTGTTATATAAATTATTATTTATTTGATCCAAAACATCATAATCAAAAATTTTGACATAAATTTCATTAATTTATAAACAAATACAAGTTTGTAAAACCCAAAACAAATAATAACATGTATAAAACACAAATTCATATAACAAAGTTGAATCTAGCTATTACCATTGTGAATTTATAGAGAAATGGTCCTCCTCCTTGTCACTGCTTGTTAGTACAGACAGCATATCTCGTAGTAGAATTCATGAATGTAAGATCCCCCGTGGAAATTTAGTCACAGATTGAATTGTCACAATAACCCGACTAAGACCTAACTGAGAAAGGGGGCCGGAACTAGCAAAGGGTGGAACCATCCCTAATCATGATAGCCTGACCAAGATGTTCAGGAAGGTGAAGTATATGTTTGTTATCGTATTTAGGGTTTTTTATTTTATTTTTTTATTTTTAATATTAACACATTAAAATTATCATCGAAAAATAAAAAAACCCTTGAAAATAAAATAATTTTTGTTTTTTCATTTTATTTTTTTAATTATTATTGGCATCTGAATTCCTATTGAACGATAGACCAAAACCTGCTTCATGATTTTCGGGCAAGCACATGCTTCACTAGTTCATTTATTTAATACAGTGCAATTTTTATTTTTTTTCGGCCAGCTAGTATCTAAATTATGAAAGGCATTTCCCCATGTTTCTCAAAAAGAATTATCCTTCTGCTTTTTGAAGACATTTTTCAAGATTTCAACCGCAGGCTACTATTGTCTCAAATAAAAATTGATGAAGAAATAGTCCTCCTTTCGCTTGGAAGATACCTTGACTCATGAAGCAACCATATTTGAAAGTCATCCAAGAGCATAAAGTGATAAAGAGCCACCAGAAATTCAGGCCTGAGCTTGACGGAGTGGTTATCCAATTAAAAATTGATGAAATCTACATCTTTGATTAATTAAAGTGTTCTTATCCAATTAAAAAATGATAAGAACACTTTAACACCTTTTGATCATGCTAGCTAATTGATTATATAATCGCTTGTTGGTAACCTGTACAGCACCTCAGGGATGTAGATTATCATGGCCATGGTTGGGCTAGAGAGGCCATGATTCTTGTAATTTTTTTTTTTAAATTAACGTGGGTGTCCGGGCCAGCTTGCGCCCACCACGACTAATCTCACAGGCCCTAAAGTTAACGATCATATAAGCCTCCAGTGGCCATCATATGAGCAACCAAGAACTCGAACCTGAGACCACAGAGTTATTTTTGTAATTTTTTTTTTTAAATTAACGTGGGTGTCCGGGCCAGCTTGCGCCCACCACGACTAATCTCACAGGCCCTAAAGTTAACGATCATATAAGCCTCCAGTGGCCATCATATGAGCAATCAAGGACTCGAACCTGAGACCACAGAGGGAGCAAACCCCTTGATCCCAAGTCCTTACCACTTGATCACCACCTAGATGGTTATTGTAATTTATTCTGTCGTGTCGTGGAAAAACTTAACTATATGTTATTAGGGCTTTTCAAAAACATTTTCATTCCGAACAAAAGGCAGTTGTAGATTTCATTTGTATGGCTTATCTAAAATATAATTAAAAAGAGAGATATTAGTCTCGGCAATAAACTCCACTAACTCGGATTAAATTCTCTCATCACGCAATTCCAATTACTAGTAAGTTTTTGCATGCATAAATAGTTTAAATCTAAGGTTAAAGTCCTAGAAAAAAAATCACAGGAAAATTATGTTTTTTTTTTAATACACAAGTTTAGTAGAATATCATGTTCAAAATGTAATCAGAGTTCTCTCATACAAACTAAATATAAAGATATACTTATTAAATCATGACTTAATCTGATAAGTTTACTCATGAAATTCAAGATTCTAAATTTGATTTATTTCTAACTAAATCGATAAAATTTTATTAATCTAATTAGATTCTTAATGATATAGTTGATCTAAACAAATTAATCCAAACTTGATTATATCAGCAACAAGAAAAACAATAAGATTTATTTATAAATTATTAAAAAATAATATAAATTATATATTAGAATCTTACCTAAAAACTTAAACTTTTAGGTTGAATTGATTCTTTGATATAATATCATAGACTTAATGATCAAACGATCACGAATTCAAATCTCACAATTTCTAATTATTTGATAAAAATCAAACACAATGTAATGGCTGTTTGTGTAAGTTTTAAGTTCAAAATGCTTTTACTTGAGAGAATATGTTAGAGAATAATATAAATTATATGTTGTGATTGTGAGATTCCACATCGGAAGCGAGTGTCCAGAGCCAGGGCCTTATAAGCGGTGCTAGTTGCTAATATATTTACACATTTTAGGACCATATGTGGTTGCCAGGAACAAAACCGTGAGAGGGACCTGAGTTGAAGCCTGGAAATGAGTTTACTGGGAGGCCCAAAGTGAACAATATCCAACATGTTTAGCCAGGCTGTTATATTTGGTATCAGAGCCGAGAATGACTCGTCTTCAGGTGGGGGGATTGTGAGATTCCACATCGGAAACAAGTGTCTAGAGCCAGGGCCTTATAAGCAGTGCTGGTTGCTAATATGTTGAATGCATTTTGGAGTCTTGCATGACTGCCAGGAACAAAACCGTAAGGTGGACCTGGGTCGAAGCTCGGAAATGAATGGGCTAGGAGGCCCAAAGCGAACAATATCCAACATGTTGGGCTGAGCTGTTATATTTGGTATCAAAACTGAGAACGACTCGTCTTCAAGTGGAGGGATTGTGAAATCCCACATCGAAAACAAATGTCTAGAGCCAGAGCTTTATAAGCAGTGTTGGTTGTTAATAAGTTGGACACATTTTGGAGTCATGCATGGCTGCCAGGAACAAAACCGTGAGGGGGACTTGGATCGGAGCCCAAAAATAGATGAATTGAGAGGCCCAAAACAGATAATATCCAACATGTTGATTCGGGCCATTACAATAATCTTATCAAATAATTTAAATTATTGAATAGAAATGATTTTTTAATATGAATTAACCTAGTAACCCAAAAATCCAAATTTTTTTCGAGTTGATTCATGAATAGGGTCTGACAACCTTGAATAAAAACATCACTTGCAAGCAGTGGCGGAGGTAGGGGGCTGGCAGGGGCTGGCCCCTGCAAGAAAAAGTTTTCCAGCTCCTTTCTTATCCCTCATTTAATATATATTTCAATAAAATAAAAATTTTTAAAATGTTTCTTTTAATTTGACCCTCCTCAAATTTTTTTTCTTGCTTCACCCCTGCAAGGAAATTGACATGGTGTTAACCAGGCCACCCCTGCTTGCAAGGAAATTGACATGGTGTTAACCAGGGTGTGACTAACATAGTAAATATGGTGCAAGTTCCATGTCAATGACGAAACAAAAAGGGCGATGGGGACACATTCACGGGGCAATAATACAGCCACCTGCAAGAAAATGTCCTAGAAACCCAAGCAGCATGCACAGAAAAAAGCAAAGAAAGACCGAAACCACCAAGAAAAAGGAGAGAGTGGATGCAGTCAGCTACACTCCGCTCCATGTAATCATTGGAAAAAAAAAAAAAATTAATGGCACCATCTCCTCCCCCCTTTGGTGTCTCTGATCAGCTCCCACTTGATCCCATTACACAACAAGAGTGTCAAACGTAATCTAGACACCCACCCAGGTACATTGAAAATGGTCCGAACTCCAAGTTAACGAACCCCCACTTGCCCTGAAATAAATAACAAATAAATAAATAAACAAAATAGACACTTGACCTCCTTCCAATCACCGTCATAAATAGTTAAATACACGGCATCCTTCCGTGTTTAATTCTTTAAGGTATTAATAAACATGTATGTTTTTTGTTAGATAATATATCCCTTAAATATTGTTTTGTTTTGGAAATGAAACTAGCAATTAGCTCTCAAAATTCTTAAAAATCAAACAATATTAACTGTCCGCTCTATTCTCTTTTAAAAAAGCAGTATTTACATTTCACTTTTCAAAATTATCAACAAAATTGTAAATTATTATCTTTTAAGAAACAAATATTTGTATCTCTTAATTGCAATAACATAACGTTAATTCAAATATGAATAAATAATCAAGAATATCCTAGCATGAATCAAAAGAATAGAGACAAAGGCAAAAGTAGTAAATGCATGATAATAATTAACAATGGAGGAGCCTCATGTGGACCGAGTCCACAGCCGTTACTTCCCTTGGTCAAATTGCTAACGCGCTGAACCTTCGAATCCATGCACCAACACTGAACCAGCCAGCCCTTCTTTTTCCCATTTATATCACTCCCCCTCTCTCACTGTCTCCCCATATCCTCAGCCGTTGAACAAGAGCCAAGATTCTTTCACCTCACTCCTCTTCTTTCTTTAATTCTCTGTTCCTAGCAAAAAAGAAATGGAAGATAGCAACGACATTGTAATTCGTGAAGTTTGGTCGTATAATTTGGAGTCGGAATTCGAGCTGATTCGTAAATTAATCATCGAGTTCCCGTATATATCAATGGACACCGAGTTTCCTGGTGTTGTTTTCCGACCACCAGTGGACCCCACCAATAACAGGAATTATTTCCAACAGGTGAAGCCATTGGATCATTACAAGATCCTTAAATCCAACGTTGATGCTTTAAATCTTATTCAGGTGGGTCTCACGCTTTCCGATGCAGAGGGGAACTTGCCCGATCTGGGAACTGGAAACCGGTTTATCTGGGAGTTCAATTTCAAGGATTTTGATGTGGAGCGTGATGCTCACGCTCCGGCCTCGATTGAGTTGCTGAGGCGACAAGGGATTGATTTTGGGAGGAATAGAGAGGAGGGGGTTGACTCGGCGAGGTTTGCTGGGCTGATGATGTCGTCTGGGCTTGTCTGCAACGAGTCGGTGAGTTGGGTTACTTTCCATAGCGCATATGATTTTGGGTACTTGGTGAAGATTCTCACGGGCCGGGACTTGCCGTCTGGGTTGATGGAATTCTTGAAGGTGTTGAGGGTGTTTTTTGGAAATAAAATTTATGATGTCAAGCACATGATGCGGTTTTGTAAGAGTTTGTATGGTGGGTTGGACCATGTAGCCAGGACACTAGATGTAAACCGGGCGGTTGGGAAATGTCACCAGGCTGGTTCGGATAGTTTGCTGACATGGCATGCTTTTCAAAAGATGAGGGATGTGTTTTTTGTGAAAGATGGACCGGAACAACATGCTGGTGTTTTGTATGGATTAGAGGTGCTTTGCTAAAAAATTAAGTGCATGATTTATGCATTGATTATGTGATTTGTTAAAATAGAAATTTGTAAATTAAGTTGATGAGACTTGGAAAATAATTAAAGAAATTCTCTTAAGGTATCCTGGTATTTGTTGACTATGGTTATATTGATTTGTTGACTCGGCAAGTGAAAAAAATAAAATGATTTTATTTATTATTATTATTATTATTATTATTGGGACTAAACACGGAAGTTTCTGAAGCCTGAGCACCCCCTGTCTGATCTTGCATTTCCCTTGACACCATTTGTCAAATGGTTGAGTCTACAGCTATGGTCTAGCTATTTGATGGACTTTGGGTCTTTTAGACGGGCTCCTTTATTGTTGTTTAGTTAGGTCTGTTTTGTAAGTGTAATGCTGAGCTTCATCAGGCCCGTAATCATCTTAAGGTCTATTCATTTTTAAAGCCCATATTAATTACCTGTTTGATTAATAAGAAGGGGGGAAAATGAATATGATGCCGAAAGAAATTAATCAACTATTACCAATAGAGCACTGCGTGTTTTGACCACAATGGCAGAGTGAAATGATCTCGTGAATGAAGATTTCAACGAGCACTGGTATAAAGAACTACCTTACAAGGTGGCTATTAAAGTGATCAGTGATGCTATATATTTACTCGTAAGTTCTTGAGTTTGAATCTTAGAATCAGAACTTAAAAGAAATGCAGGAGGCTGATATAGGAAGATTTAATCTCCATTGATATGTAAGCTGATACCTGGCAGCGTAAACAATATTGGCTGTGAACCAAGGAGATCCTTAAAGGAACTTCAGAAGGCTTTATGATCATTTCAGATGTACATAACAGTAATGGTTCTCATGTGTTCATATTGTAAGATCCACCTAAAAGTAATTAAATGCTAGCAAAAACGTTGTAAAAGCGGATTATGATGAATTATTGTCATAAGATTATGTGGTCGATCCACTCTCAGTTCGAACATTTTTTGTTGACCTACCAAATGACAGTACGTCTGGTAACTTATGATGACTGGTTATGCCAGCTAGCTCTTCACCGTTGCCACCACATGTTGCTGCATTACTACTTTCTGACTCTTCAGAACTCCTCCACCGTAACACATTCAACACTCACCAATCGCTTTGGCAATTAGCTCCCAAACCTACAGTTTGATTAGCAATATTATGGGAACGGATTGTGACTGATGATTAATATTGTATCTGCTTAATTACTGGAAGAAAAGTTGCTTTGATGTTTTGATTATACATTGCAAGAAAGTACTGGTCCATCAGACCAGTACAGTCATGCTCTGTCTTTGATTGAGAAGAGGGATTTACTGTACAAATCTCTTTTGTGAGGTTGCAGTAATGCTCATCATGGAAAGCTCTAAATGATCTCCTGCTTTCCATCCAATCACAGCAAAAGATGCATCTCTTACAGTTAACACACTTGATCCCTATATATGCAACTTGAGAATAGATATAGAGTGCATGAGTGAGATATAGAGACACAAAGGTCAAGAAAATGAAACTCCCTTCAATCTTTAAGAACCAAAAAACCAATTTTGTTTCATGGAAATGGCTACCGTTTAGTATTGGGACATTTCCATTCCAATCTAAGGTGAATGCTTTAAAAAATTTCTACTTTGCTTTACGTGATGCAGCTAAGTTCATGACAATGCTGAATTCCTCATGGTCACAATCAAAGACTATCTCCTTGACGCCCAAGGAATCTAAAGAGGACTCGCTGGAGATTGCTGTTAATAAGGCAGTGAGATCAGAGAGGTTGTTCTTCGAGCCAGGTAACACGAGTTCCATACTAGATGATCATAACGATGAAGCTAACAAATTCCCATTCCCTGAATTTGTAGCACTAGCTATGGAATCTGAAGATCCTTATGAGGATTTTCGCAGTTCGATGGAGGAAACTGTTGAGACTTGTGGATTAAAGAATTGGGAGGATGTGGAGGAGTTATTGGCATGGTATTTGAGAATGAATAGGAAGCAGCATCACTGCTTTATAGTTGAGGCCTTCGTTGATCTATTTGCTGCTGCCCCGTCGTCTTCTTTTTCTTGCCCTGTTTCTCACAGCGACTCTGCTTCTTCTTCAAAATCAAAAGATTTGTGGATGGTTGAAGCTAAGAGGTCACAGCCAGCTATGGAAAAGGGGAAAAGTCCAAAGAATTGCTAAAGTTAAGGTTCTAGTGCTCATGCCGCTCCAAATTAACCAGAAAACTGAGATAAAATATCGTGCATCTAATTTTCAGTGTAGAACCACTCATTTTGCATGTGTACTTCTGCGAAATAACTGGATTAATTACTTGATATCTTTAAAGAGTTGAGGGAATCAACTCACCTCCTTTACTTCTATTGAACACTCAAGAAGAAAACCTTCTTCTTCTTTTTTATGTTTTTTTTCCTCTTTTTTTTCAATTTTATTATTCAATATTTGTTTGATTTTAAATTTATTTTTGTAAATTATTTTAGTTTGCTTCTTGTAAAATTATAAAAATATAAAATTAACATCATAATATTTGATTTATACTTGATTTTACAAATTTTTATTTTTATTATCATATAGAAAATCTTAAACTTAATAGAAAATCTTAAACTTAATAGAGTTTATAATTTAAATTATGAATGTAGCGTGTTATCTCATGAAGCTCAAGTATATTATCATTTAATATACAAAAATTATAAAGCTAATTTAAAATTAATTAAATAGTTATCAATTAAATTTAAAAAAAAATTAATATAAAAATTTAATATTGAAAAATAAAAAAAATAAAAAATAAAAAAAAGCCACCAACCATGAAGCAGGTGGGCTTCACCCAACTGTTTTAATGTATAGGAGAATTTCTCCAATAGGACATATTCTTTTTTAGATAGCAAGGAGAGCCGTCAGCCACCACTCGAGTTAACGAAGCTCTGGGTCATTGTGGTTAGGCATCCTGGTTCTGCGCTCTGAAAATGCCCAGAAAAGTGATAATTAATTATAATAAATAACAGTTAAAGAATGAGACGTTGAAGACAATGCATTAGCATCAAATCATGCAGAAGAGGACTCGAATTAGATGGCTTGCGTGGAATTAATTATAGATTAATTAAAATTACGTTCAACAGTAATAATTTTCAACTGATATTCTTAAATCCAACGCTATAAGAGATTTAGGAATGAGAGCAAATTTCTCTGTCTAGTTCAAAATTAAATTAGACCTCCCAATAAACATTAAAAAAAGAGATGAAAATCATATTTAAAATTAAGGACACGTTTTGGCATGGGACTGATGAACATATAAAAATGGCCTTTTTATTTCTCACTTTCTGTAAGTTTAGTAGCCAAATTAACCTCCATTTTCTTTCAAGATTCCAGAAACACAAAAACTGACCGAAATCCTTTAGCATCCGTCGCCGGGCGGCATCACAAAGCCGCCTCTTGCGCCATCTAATCATGGCCATCTCTTCACAAGCTCAGCTATAGATAGATGGAGTTATCTGAGATCGAGTTGGTGCTGTGATATTTGTGAAGTAGACGTGGTAGTGGTTATGGTGGTTCATGCGACAACTGGTAATGGATCAATGAAGTCGAAACGATGTTCAAACACTCAAATAGGTTTTGGAAATCTTGTCTTGATTTGAAGAAATATAATAATAAAATAAAGAGCAGATAGACTCTAGGTGCCCAGGGAGGTGCAGGTTTGGTGGTTATGTGGAGAGAAAAGAACCTGTGACATTTTCTTTTCCATGGGCTAATTACATCTTTGGTTCAGAAGATCAAGAAAATCTGAAACAAAATGGATCTTGTAAAATTGATGTCTTTGAGAAAATAATGCTTTTGAGGAACAAAACACACGTCAGGATTGATTCGGATATAAAAACCTAGATTTCTCTCTTGAGTTACGAGTCAACTGTTTTAATCTTTCTATTAAGAAAGATGATCGTGTTTTTTCTTTTCTTTTTTCCCAAGATTTTTGACTAATCGAATCACCAAAAATAGAATAAATTTGATCAAATCCATATCTTATATCTTATCTAATTCAATTAAAACGAAATTTGTATCACTTTTAAATTTCCCGAATCCAGGATTTGACGTCTATATATGATCATTTCAATAAAAAGAACTTTAGAAATTAGGCTGTGCCAATATATATATATAAATACACAGCAACAAAGAGATTGCCAACCACTGCCATTAAAACAGCACAGCTAGCTATAAATGCTATATATATCTATATATATATATATATATGGTTATTATTATTTACATAATCTGTATTCAGTTGCAAGAAAAATAAAACCTCACCAGCTGCCAAAGCATTAAACAATATAAAATCGAAACAACCTTGAAGGTTCATCTGGCATCTCTGAGGTGGGCTTCTTTCTTTATTAAATATTATAATCTAAGAGTCTCATATCCTCTTTTCTCCACTACAAATCCCTGTTGCGCCCCCTTATCTTGACCAAACCCTACCGACTACCAATCAAAGTTTCCCACATGTGAATTCAATGCCTTCACGTGGATTTCACGCGAGCAATTTCCATGCACAGCTAGGATTCTTTCATTTTTTGACTCGCATCTAACTGAGCACAGGGTTTCTTGACGATCCTCTTCGAGATGATCTCATTGCAGATCTCAGCGAAAGCTTGAACGATGACGCTATGGTGGCAGGGAGAATTCAGCCCCAAGAAGCAGTTGAGGAGTTCTTCAAGATCATTTCTTGAGTAGATATTTTTCTCCACGACCATTTGCACCATGGAATGCTTGAAGTCTTGAAAGGGGTCGTTAGAATATTTCACAACAGCAATGCTGTCAATAATCTTGGATGCTTTTGGATCGGCTTCAGATTCGGAGTTTTGTGATGATGAAGTGTTGTCTTTGTTCAGAGTGATGGTGGTTGAAGTGCAATCTTCTTCTTCATTGTCCATTAATGAGAAGCCTACACTTTCGTAGCAGGAGCTTGAAGATGAACAATTAGGGTTTGGATCTTTTTGGGAAATTGAGGTTCTGGGTCTAGGTTTAGGTTTTGGTATCGGCTCGTATACATCTGAGAGTTTCGGCCTGCCACAGCCACAGCCTGTATTGGATGGGAGTATGGTTTGAAGGGTACTCTTTTTCTTCTTTGAAAACATTGAAGAGGAAAAAAAACAGAAAAAAATAGAGTTTTGCAAGGTTTAGTATAGTGTAGCAGGCTGGAGCTTGGAGGTGATCTTGATAGAAGTCCTTTTCAGAATCAACTCTAAGGCCTTTGGGGACTGGAGGGGGGGGGGGGGTGGGGGGGGGGGGGGGGGGGGGGTGTTGGGGAGTTGTTTTCAGATAGGAGACATTTTCTTTGGTGTTGTTGAGAGAAGGCTTTTATTCCTATTAGTTCATTTAACCTAACTTATTAGGGGCGGGAGGGAGAGAGAGAGAGAGGGGGGTAATGAGCCTTCGTGAAGGGACTTTGGCATTTTCTAAATGCCTTTCTAGAAGCATTTTTTTTTTAAATGGTTTCTATTTTCTCATGGACTTTATAGCTAATTAAACTATAATTGAATCAAATTACATGCTATCATATACATATATATATATATATATATATATATATCTATATATAATCAAATTATTAAATTAGATGTATGATTTTTATTTTTATTTTTAAATCAAACTAGGTTTTAACTTTATAGATTAACTCATCAAATCAATCATTAATTTTAACTAGATTAATTTTTATTTAATTAAATTTAAAGTCAAACATGATTAAATCTTAAATCCGCAAGACACCAAATTATCATACTTATCATTATCGGAACATGTTTGGAAAAGTCAAAATTACCATAGTTAGAGCTTCCTTTGGCATTTTTAGATGGGTTAACCAAATCAAATCTATGTACAAAGCCTATAGTAAAATCATATTATGTGATAAACCATTGATGAATGGTCCCAGGATTCCCCCACATGAAATTTCCATTCCATGTGACATGAATAGAAAACTATTAAGGGCTTTGAATTGGGATTAGCAACTAGCAATCAAGCCATAAGAATTGCTCACCGGCGTTCTCAATTCATAATGACGATGACTTCCATATAAAATTATGATATCAACACATGTAATTAATTTGGAATGATTACAGGTAATTTGATGCTGCAACTTGGAGAAATTCCTTTTTTAATTGCTTCCTGGGTGTTTTTAGCTAACAAGAACATCGACATTATTGTATTGATCTCCTTCATGTTGATATATAGATAAAACCTACCCCTTTGAGACAAATATCACGGAAATGGGGATATAACCTCGATCCACGCTCAAGATATAGCTAATTGGATGTGAAAGGTCATTGATCAGGAGCTGTTCTAACAGGATTCTTGTGACTCGACTTTAATTATAGCTAGCTAGCTGGGTCCAGTATGAACAACGCCTGCTAGATCAACGAACTTGGAATCAATTTAAACCATACCATTAATTTTGGGACTAATTGATGACATGAAGGAACTCCGTAGCTAGGTGCAATGTTTTGTATTCAAGTTTATCTTAAACACTATTTAAAATTTAAAAAAAAAAAAGAAAAAGAAAAGAAACTGCCAGGCACAATAATGGCAGCAGAAAGATTGTTCAACATCAATTACTAAAGAAACCGCAAAATTCAGCACATGAACTTAGTAAAATTATTGCCACAAGGAATTCTGATTCGCTGGAAACGTCAACGAAGACTAATCCATGAGAATTCAAAGAATTAAAACATGACGAACTAGACAGCATCAAGAGAGCATGTGTGTAATCTTCCCAACTATGTTGCTGGCTGTCGATGAACTTCAGACAAGTATTCATAGGAGATTAACTTGTTCCAAACGTGACCCCGAAGGTATTTTCTTGAAGCAGTGGGGGCGGTGCTTAATTATGGTTTTAGGCGTAGGTTGTAAAGAAGCCCGTGCAGCCTTCTGGACTGGAAGATTGCTTATTGCTATCTCCTCAGCTGATTGAATAGCACTAAAACCACCTTCTGATAGAGGACTGGATGATCCCATGGCTTTTGACACAGAAAATCAAGTCCTTTACTGCAGTAGACGTAAAGGGGAGCGAAGGAGAGCTTAGAGTATACGATGGTTCTTCACGAAGGGCTCTTGGAAAGCTACAAGTAGTATACGTACGGATTACTACTTGTTTCCTTTTTTTAATATAAACCTATCAAACCCAAAACGAAAATTAAAAATAAATAAATAGATGTTCTCAGTCCAAAACCTATGCAAAGGTATATGGTTTCAAGATTTACGTAAAAAATTAATACTTTAGTAACAATAAACGAACCCAAATCTCTCACGTTGGTTAATTATTTTGCAATTTAAATCCCTGAATTGTCTATAGTTTTCTTTATGAGTTACAAGATTTGTTTTTTATTAATTAATTAATTACTAGCTTGCAAAAATATCATATCTTCCTATTTATATCAATTACTAGGTTACAAAAATATCATATCTTCCTATTTATATCCTTGATTTTTACTTTTCTACTTGATAGATATAAAAAAGATAAAAATATTTTTTTGGTTAGAAAACAAAAACACATAATAAACGGTCTTCTTAAAAATTCTAGAATATTTTTTGTATGTTCAAAATTAAAAAAAAAAAAGATAAAAATTTTATCATCTATATTTCTTTTATTTCAAAATATGTAGTAAGTATAAATATCAGAACTCTTTTTATCCTTTAATTCTTCTTTCAGTATTAATAAAAGAATGAAGGTTTTTTAAAAAGAAAGAAAAGAAATGAATTTAAAATTGGGTAGCATAATTTTTCTTGGATGGGAATGATAAAAATGGAGAAGGATCTGATTAATTTCATTTAAGGTAAAACATGTAATTTTTTAGAATCTCTTCTTTGGGAAATATTGGTGTGCTCGTGCAGCTGCTACTTGGCCCTTCCCATGGCCTTACATGTTTCATAAAGCTAGAAGCCATAATGACCGAATTGTCCTCGATTTTAACGAATCAATTTTGGTGGGCCCATGACAAATACTCACCAGCACGTTTTTAGGTTAATTAACCTAAATCAATTCATTTTTATTTTTTATTTTTTGAAAGTAGATACAAAAAATAATATCATTTTTAAAAAAACAAATCTGGGTTTTTGTAGTAACTTGCCTCTGTCTATATCCTGGGTCTGTAGGTTAGTAAATCAATTCATAAGTCGAGCTGGATTTCATATTGCATAACAAACAATTTACCAAAAAAAATAAATTAGTAGTTGAAGAATGTGTTTATTTTTTTATTTTAAAAGTGTCTTTTGGAAAAAATTAAAAAATATATATATTTTAAATTAATTTTTTATGTTTTTAAATCCTTTTAATATACTGATATCAAAAATATTTTTTTAAAAAAATATATTTCAATTTTTTTAAACAAAAATACTTTTAAAAACAATTATTTTTTTTAAAACAAAAATACTTTTAAAAACAATTATTTTACACCATTTTCTTGTATAAAATCATTGAATTTGTCCAAAATCTTATGTTTTCCAAGCCCGTCTCAATCCAGTCCACTACAAAGTGGCAAAGAAAACTGTGAGGGGTAGTAATGTGATAAAGATTTTCAACTTTTCTTTTTTCTTTTTTGCAGTAAATGGCCTTTCTTGATTGGCTTAGGTCCCCGATAACATCTCTCTTTTTTGGCTGTTAAGTTCCAAGAATTTTTGTCACTGGTTAGAACTTTAGAGCGATGGCAATGACAACAACAACTCTGCAAGTGCAGCTCCCTCCTTTCTAAGAGCAATGGCAATGGCAACGGCAACATCAACTCTGCAAGTGCAGCTCCCTCCTTTCTCTTCTGCTTCTTTCCTGAACAACAAAAGCTTCAAGAACTACTGCTGTTCGACTTATATTCAACCTTCCAATTCAAGTTTTAAACGCCTTCAAACTAGAGCTATCAAAGAGAAAACTGAAGAAAGGGAAGCCCCATCATCATCATCGTCGTCATCTTCTTCTTCTGTTGAGGAAGTTACCAAGAAGTATGGTCTTGAAGCTGGTCTTTGGAAGGTAGGTTCTCCCTTCTCTAAACTCTTTTCTTTGCTCTATTTTGTTTCAATTCTTGCCTTTCTTGATTTGAATTTTAAGTGCCCATGATGTGGTTTCTTGGTTTTCTTTACTTTCTTTGCATGAATTGCGGTTAAAGAAAGTATAATAAGAAACCTCGTTCTAGCAAAGCTCTATTTTTTTCCTTTCAATTTAGTGTCTTTGCCTATTTGTAGATAAGAAACTAACTGGCCAAACCTCCTTTTCTTCAAAAAATGAAGATATTCAGCTCAAAAGAGGGAGAGAAGGAAGAAGGTGAGAAAACTAAATCCAAGGGAGATCAAGCCAAGGAGCTGCTAGCAAAATATGGAGGAGCATACCTGGCCACCTCAATTACTCTGTCCTTGATTTCCTTCTCCCTCTGTTATGCACTTATTAGTGCTGGCATTGATGTTCAAGCGTTGTTGCTGAAGGTATAAAGCATCATCCATGAAAACATAAACTGGACTTAGGGTAATTTTTATGTACTGGAGTAATGGATTTGGAACTGGTTATTGTATTTTGCAGGTGGGAATTTCTACTGATGCAAATGGGGAGAAAGTTGGGACATTTGCTTTGGCATATGCTGCACACAAGGCTGCATCTCCGATTAGGTTCCCCCCAACTGTAGCTCTTACTCCCATTGTTGCTGGTTGGATTGGAAAGAAAGCTGACAAGGAGAAGTAAATCATCTGGCCATCCTTCAGATTTAGCATACAGCATTTTTTTCCTGGTCTAGATTGCAATTTTTCTTTGATGTCAGTGATAATTTTCGTGCAATTCTCCTTGAGAATGAGACAAACTTTTATAGTGGGTTTTTCTTTTATTCAAACTTGGACCTTGCATGTAAATCATATTCAATATGCAGGCCTGTAGCTTGGACCAATTGGAAACAAAATCTTTGACTTCAGATCTTCATCAATCCCCCCAAACGAATTATTTCATAGTTTTTCAGTCCCTTGAGTTTGTAACCAGCAAAATGACCAGAGTTCCCCTACTTGTGTCATAAGCACTGCCAAACATTGGAATTTAGGAATCGTTGCATCACAGGGAAACAATCAATCCATTGATGGAGACGGGGATGATTCAAAGAGGTAGCCAATGCCCTGCAGTTATCAGGATATGCTTCAACCCTGCCAATTGCTGCCGTGTTGTAGCACAGCAGTAGAGATGCAAACACATCAGAAAACAAATCTATTCGGCTTCAGTTTCAGTTTCTAAACAAGAGTAATATTGTCATCGCATTATATATATATATATATATATATATATATATATATATATATATATATATATATATATATATATATATATATATATATATATATATATATATATATATATATATATATATATATATATATTGCTGCCTAAACAGATGTCAAGTCAGTAAACACAACAAAGCCATGACGTGGAGAAATATACAAGGACCGATCAGGAGTCAGTTGCCTTCTTTATTTGCCACTAGATCATACGTATCATGTACATTACTTAAGCTGTACAATGAACTAGCTAACTCCCTACCGTTCTTTAGTTTCTTTTGAGGTACCTCAATAGGGTAGCTTGCAGGAACCTTCAATCAAACCTCAGAAGCACGGCAACATTAACGGTAGATGGTGGATGTCATAGGTTCTTGACTAAACAAGACATTTGCCTTTCAGTTGATTCGTCGACATTTCCCTTTCACCCGGCAGTAGTGTTAGCAGCAGGAGGCACTTCTGTTGGATTAGATGGAGTTTGAGGTTGTGGTGTGCTGAAATCTGGAATGACATAGTCATTATGAAGCGTATCCAAGTCATTCCATTCCACCACAGCTATTTTTGCAGTCAAGGAACTAAATTTTTTTGCTGGTCAATACTTTATGAAGCATTAGAACACATAAGGTTAAATACAATGTAATATCTTAGCAAGGATACGTTCGTTGTGCCACATGTCTGTGATGCTAACATCAGCATCTGATAAAAGCCAGTAATCTGCATCACTCTGTAGATAAACAATGAAATTAGAACCTGGCAAAACTTATAACTTTGCAAAAGAAAGTATCGTTCTTTAATAACAGATAATAAGGAACATGCTAAAGAACTCTAATCTTTGTTGAAAAAAAGAACAGCATGTTAAACCAATCAATTATTCCCAGGTCAAATCCTACTATTTCCAGACAATTATCTGAACATAAGGTGCTGTCCCTATCCATCATGCTCAATTGTATGTGCTTGCAAGTGTTGTTGACATTCCCAGCAAACAAGAGCAGTTGACATCTTGCATCTTTCTGAAAACAATGACAGCAAAAAGAAAGAGAATTTACATTAACATCTGAGGGGACAATCTTCATGATCCCACTCACAAAGTCATGTGAGGTGTTAAGTTCCGAGCACATTCTATGACCATCTTGTTCTTGCATTTCAAACTCCTTTGCTCTGCTCTCCTCTGTGACCATTGTAGTAGCAGGATTTTCATTAAAAACTAAGGTTGATGAGTCGCTTGGAGGTGGTTCAGCACCCTGAATATCTTCAAATTTCTCTTCAAATTGACTGTGGATGTGGCCGCAAGAGAGAGAGAGAGATCAGGAAGTCAGTTGCATAAATTCTTGAGTGACCAATTAGTCAGCACTCTGCTAGAACGAAGATTTGGCCTCACCATTTTCATAAAATAAAGGAAAAGTTACCTGACAAGATAAACATCTATTGGACCCATTGTACTCCTGAAGACTATCCTGTATCTCCTCTGGGGATAATCAACTGCCTGCTGAGGAAAGGAAAACCTATAACAAGGAACATATGTGCACAAACACTGTAACTTTTTTCCTGAAATGACTACTTTTGGGATTACCTCATCAGGATCTGGAACTTCTAGAGTAGTACCATGTGGAGCTTTGATTGCTATCAAGGTTTCATTCTGTTAACAGAAATAAAATTACATACTAATTGCGATAGCAACAACCAAATTTTGTTTCAGGAAATGCAGTGACATTCCAAGCACCAAGCCTATTGCTTGGAAAGAAAACCAACCTGGAAGCCAGGTAAAATCTTGATGTCTTCCTTGGTGACAAAAAGCCACCTAATATGGTAAAACAGCAAAATGAGCAGTTATTTAATTAAAATAGGTAACTGCTGTGCGAGTTACTGATAATTCATGCAAACTTGAGGAGAATGTTTACTTTTGATTTTTTTCATCTACACTGAGGTCCCTCAATCTTTCTTGCATTTCTCTGCAGTAAATCAAGCCTCAGCACAAGATAGAAGTTTCAGAAAAGCAACGTGGGAATATTGCATAAGCAGAAGAAAAAACAGAATGACCTTGTCTGTTCATCTAATCTGCGTTCCTCAATGGTCAGGTTTTCAACTTCTGCCTGCAAGAAAAAAATAATCATTGACGAAGCAAAACCCTGTACTTCCTAACAGGAGTTGTGTTTTGAAAAAATGCATGATCCATTGTTTTGTGACTGAAGATGAAGTCTCAACCTAACTAACAAATTCATAGCAAATAGCATCTGATGCAGCCCTAGGGATTCAAATTTAAGCATTATATTGACCCTACAGCCTATGTTGCAGGTGGCGTCCCAAAATGAAGCTCAGAAGGGACAAATTTGCAAGGATAGCCTATCTAGTTGGCATATGAGGCACTGTTACATTTATTTTCTGTTCCATTAAATCATCAACATTTCCTAACCATGGATGGAGGATTTACATCCAAACAGTCCCAGCCAGCCAGCAGTTCTAGAACTGCAGTTCAGAAAAAATGAATTGGATTAACTATTATTTTATTGGTTATTTATCAATTTAGAAGTTTTCATTTGTTTTTTAAAAAAACAAAAATCTTAAAGCAGGTTATCCAGCATTGGTTGGATATATGAGATTTTAGATTATATGCACACACTAGGGTTTTGGTGTGCCAATATAAGCACAGTGTTTGATGTATTAAAGAGACCTTTTGATGAATGAAACTAGAATTACAATTCTTCGTTCTTGTGGATTAAAGAGGTGGTTTCTTGTGGGTCCAAGCCTCATGGAGTCATGCGGTTGGCCAGACTGATTCTAGGTTTCCTAAGCTTATCAATTATTTCTCTCTTTGTTCTAAATAAGCTGGCAAAGTTGATTCTAAAACTTTCCATGAAGGAAAAACAAAGTTCAAAACAGCTATAACAAAATACAGAAGCACACTTTAAAAAGAGCTTTGCAAAGGCTAATAATCCATGCAAAAAATGTGCAAGCCAAGAAACAAGTTGTCGGTTGTCAAGATTACAAGAGAGAGGAGGGGGGAGAGGAAAGAGGAGAAGAAAAGTTGTTGGTTGTCAATAACTGTATACCTGCAAAGTAGCAACATTATTACCATCTCCCTCCCTTGGCCTTGATACATCATGTCCCCTGATAGCATTCACACAAAAGTTAATCATACATGAATTTTTTTGTTTAATAATAATGATGATGGGTAATCATGCAACAATTGTAGAGTTCAAAACAAGTGACATCAAATTTGTTAAAAACAAAAGGGATTTAAGTCCATACTTCCACTGGATTCTGTTCTTGAGCTTCTTTTCTATGAGACCAATTCCTTCTAGAACATTTGTTATATCATATATCCGCCTCTTTTGAACCTGAAATGAAATAAAACCTTCAAATAACAGAATTTTACAACATGATATAAAAATGGATGGAAACTGAACTAAAGTAACCTCCAACGTATCAGCAGCTTTATTAAGATCAAGGATACCGTCTTCAGCACGTTTGATCAAATTGATGAATTTCTTAGTCAAGAGACCTGCATAAGAATCACAGAATATATTACCACTCTTAGTGTGGTTTTTCTTTGATCCACAAACTATTTGAAACAGAGTTCATACTAATTACAGACTACTCTTTGTTTCAAAAGCAAATACAGAAATGCATGAACAGGAAATATTACCCAGAGAGCTGTCATAGCGAATTGGACCAGTTGGAGTAACATTATTTCCTGGGGAACCTGCCAATTCAGAAAATGTTTGTCACTACATGTACTTACTTCAACTTCCTTCTTTTCACCAATAATAACAATAAAAGTACAGTCAGAAGAGTGCTTGCAAAGTAAAAGAAATTCACGAACATAACTACTTAGTTGTTGGTTTATACTAAACTGACCAGTGACTAACAAAACTCTAAAATAAAAAATACGAGATACCAGTGCAGAAGTTTAAAACAAAAATCCTCACCAAGAGCTCCAGCAGCACTCTGAGATGCAGATTTACCGCTCCTTGAGAGTCTCGATGTTTTGGGTGTCTTTCCCCCTTTTCCTGATACAGGTGTCTGGAGGGGGCTGGTCACTACTTCCATATATCCATGACCAGCATTCCACTCACTGGACTCACCTTGATGATCTGCTGCATCACTCTTCCGCTTTAATGTCTGAAATACAACATTTAGTTTTTTTTTTTTTTTCACAGTTAGTAACATATGACAAAGTTCAAAAACCTAATTACATATTAATGTCTAAAAAATCATAATAAACAAAAAATTGAGGCTCCATTCAATATTAAATAACCATATCAAGTGTACATGTGTTTGACTTCGAATGTGTGTCTATGCACATGCACCCATGTACATTAATATGCAAAAAGCATGATGTGAAAATGTCAGGACAGAAAATTGGAGGCGTGGAGACAGTTGCCAAAATTCTGAAGTTCTCTTGGCAGAAATAAGCGACCACCAGATCCTTTTTTCATTTCCTTTTCCACTCCTCTTTTCATGAAAGATTTAATGAGCAAAGAGAGAATTCAACCCCGGACACCACTTCTAAAAAAACAGTAAAACCTAAATATGGCATTGATACAACTATCCTTAATAATTATTAGCAACCCCTGTATAAAATTCAGATATCAAAGACTAGTTCATTATCATACAGCACCACATTGACAATCATAGAACAAATGAGCCCATGAGAGGGTTTTTTTAAGGGAATACACAGAATGTCTCTTGTATAACCTCTGAGCTGGCCTTACCAGCCAAACTTAGCTCAATAAACAAGGAAAACCTATAAGGAATATGCATGAATCATAAAATGTGTATCCTCAATTGTTCGGTAAAAATGAGTGAACAGGAAAGCACAGGAGATACAGACAGGGCAAGTGAAAGCATCAAGACTTTATAATTATTTGGCAAGAAGTAATGTGTAAGAATGGCTAATGCAAGCACAGGAAAATCACTGGCTCAAAGACCATGACAGACCAGCTAGAACCAACTTTATCCAAGCCACCTTCATCACTTCACTTGAAACAAGCTCATTGTGTAAGCATCACATTCCTTCCAAAATTGCATCATGATGGTCTTGCCAACAGGCAGCCATCTAGAAACTTCATAGGCATCAAAAGATCCTCGATTAGAGGGATATATTGGTTGGGAAAACTATCAAAACTTGGCGGGAAAAATATTAATCGATCATGTTGTGATTGCAGGCCATTTTTACCAGACATGTATATCACGATAAGATGTCGTAATATCTTTTTGCAGGCTTTTTATTTAGGCAAAGTACTCATCTCTTTTTGCAGTTGATGAAAGAGGAAGCATAAATCAACTTAACTAGAGAGCAAGGTCTACTGTTCTCATCAAAACCTTGGCAACATTTATCATACAGTTAGGTGTGTTATGTCTTGACATTAGGACCAGACCTGGAAACAACACAAAGCGATAAGGAAATTTCTTAAAAGTTAAAGGATTCTACAACTTAAAAGTTCCTCTACTAAACTTATGCATCATTGCCGTATCCCATTTAAATCTTAGATTCCACACAGTGTGCTCTCATAAGCCAAAAACCACGCACCAAGTTAAAACACTCGTACCATTGACCACGAGCTTTTACCATCATTTTCTACTCCCTTCGCCTCATTTGCATAGATAATGAATAAAGCTGATGAATAACAGATTCTAGTACATAAAGCTTGTGACAGCGATACACCATGGGTAACAAACAAGCAAATGCAAGCTAATAAGGACAAGAAATATACTTTATATCGTGTAATAAACACTTAAAACTCTGCAGGAAAACCGAAAATTGACAAACAGAATAAGCTGCCAGAACTAATGTTTTTAAGCAGAGAGTCAAGATTCTTTACACGAAAAAAAAAAATCCCTTAAAGTGACATGAAATGCACAAATTCAGCACCAAATAACCTCACTAACACAACAATTTAACCAAACCCTCTTCAATACCATAAAAATAACCCCAAAAATTAAACTCACTAAAATCAAATAAAAAAAATCCCAACAGGAAAAAAAAAACCCTAAAAAAACAGTCAAACAAGCAGATATTCAAAAAATAAAGTCAAAATCTCCCCCCCCCCAAAAAAAAAAAAACATTTTAAAAAAATACAAAATACCTACAGGAGGTTTAACAACAATGCCCTCAACATCATGATCAGAAACGGGACGTCGATGGTCGACACCGAACCGGTGGTAGTCACCAGGAGGCAGAAAATGTGGCTTCATAGAAGAAAACGAAAGCTGCTGATGCTGCTGGCATTGATTCGGTGCGTGACTCTGCATACTATTCTGCTGCGGCTGCTTCATTGACTGGTTGTTTGGTGCTTGTGAGTTCGACATCGCAATGATTTTGAAGAAAAAAATGAAAAAAAAAAAAACAAAATCGAGGGTTTGGGGATTTGAAGAAGAGAAAAGAATTTGAAAGTAGAAGAAAATGGAATTGGAGAGGGATAGGGAGAGGGAGAGGAGAGAGATCTGGAGAAGTTTGGATGGAGAGGAGAGAAAAATTATAAAAATAAAAAATAAAAAAAAAGCGGGAGAGAGAAAGAGTGGAAAACGAGGGAAGGGAAGAGGGAATTTGGTTCGGATATACATGTGGAGGGAAACCGATGCTTTTATTATTTATTTGTTTGATTAATTATAATTTATAATTTAATTCTTGTCTGAAATTAAACCTTCTTGGGTTAAGGTTAAACTTTATTGTTAAACTCTACTTGGTCGTGTAGGTTGGCTGGAGAATTCATTGACAGAGTTATGCTTACATTAAGTATAGAGTTGAATAAAAAAATAAATTAATTCAGTTGACTTGTTTGTGTCTTTTATAATCTAGTTAATTTAATCAAAATCCAATTTAAACTCAGATGAATATAAGGAAAAAAAATTGAAGAAAAATAGCAAATCAATGTTGTTAATAAGAATAATTAATCTAAATTTATCCAATAATTAACTCAATGATTCAAGCTTTTTTCCCACCTAACTCTAACTCAAGCTAATAAAAATAATTAATCTGGATTTATCCAATAATTAACTCAATGATTAAAGCTTTTTCTCCCACCTAACTCTAACTCAAGCTAGCCATTAATCACTTTGTTAATTCTTGCTTAATGAAATAACTTTGTTAATTCTTGCTATCCATGAAAAGTAAGGAACGTTAATTAGTTTAATTAGTTTTTTTTTTATAAAAAGAAAAAAAAATTGAAGTGGTTAGGTTCGAATCGGCGATTGGCACCTCTACTCAGAGAGAGAGAGTGACGATTTTTTCGCGCGCACTAAAAACCCAAACCTAACCTCTCTCCCCCACCAAGGCACTTTCCCACCTCTTTCTTATGGCACTGTTCACACGGCTCTTTTTTCTTGACCTGGCTTCTGGGCCTCTTTTTTCTTTGGACACCTCATGACGGCCCATTCACTGCAAATCCTTTCAAATTAATGATTATAAAATCATAAACCAGGAAGGAAGAGGATGAAGAGAGAATTTGGAATATTTTTGTCAGGACTTGGGATTATTTTGTTTTGAAATATATAAAAATATTTTTTTAAGTTATTTATGTTTGGACATATCAAAAATATTTATAAATATTAAAAAATATTAATTTAATATTTTTTTCAAGTGAGAAAAAAAGGTAGAAAATACCAAATTCTCATGCACTACCTCAATCTCTCTTTTCTTTTTTTGAATTCACAATATATTATTTTTTTATATCCTCTGAAATTTCGAAATGAATTGAATGCTATGAACAAAGTCATTTGCCAACCAAAGTTAAAAATAGTTTATATATTTTCATGTTTCCATTTACGTTTTAGCTAATACAATATTTGAAACACAAGTACAACCATGTTTCTTAAAAAAGTTAATTTTTTTCTTAAAATTAATTATTTTTATATCATTTTAATATATTAATATCAAAAATAATTATTTAAAAAAATTTTATTTTAATATATTTTCAAATAAAAAAAACTTTAAACCACAATTCCCACCCAAAAAAAAAAAAACCCGCACACCCCAAAGTCATCTATTCACCGTGCCCTTTAAAAATAAATGAACGTGGGGGGTGAATGCATATAGCTAGCTTCGGCCATCCCGTTGACAAACCAGAAGTACAAATAGTGTTGCGGACTCTATGATGAGACACAGAAAATGGCTTGACTTTGCAGTGACTTGGTTGGCCTAATTCGTTGCCATTGGACTTAGATGCCCCAGCTTTTGACTTTTGGCTCCACCAAGATAGAGAGGGCCATGACGAAGAAATGATGGCAAAGTGTGCTCTGCACTCACAGCTCTGACTAACTTGAATAAATCCAAAAGGCTGCAATCAATTTACTCACCACTACTGATCTAGTGTTATTAAACTTGGCCCTGTGAATGATCCATAGCAAGTAAACGCATTTGGTAGTAGCAGTAGCATTCATAAGAGGGTGCCAGGAAACTTCTGATTGACTGCTATAGCAGATAACCTGCGATCAGTCATGAACGAAAAGTAAATTTCTCCAGCTGTGAATCACTAAAACATGATCCTAGTTTCTGATACAGTATATGACATAAAGCATTGGTTTCATGAAGAAAAAATTGCGACTTCATATCACCAATAAGCAAAACCCTCCATACAAGATTCGATCGCATTTTAGCAATCTCAATAAATTAAGCAAAAGAATAGCATGAAAAAGAAAATGTCCGTACCTAAAATAAAATCATTGGAACTGTAATCAATTTCATTGGGAGCACAACAACTACTCATACATCAACAGGAAAACAGAGAGGAAAATACGAGACTCGTACATCAAAACATCAGCAATCGCAAATCTTGAACATTCATGCAATCCCAGTTATGCAAATCCCACCTAGTGGCTAAAAGACATTTCAAGTATAACAGAAAATTACAGGAAAAAAAAAAAGAACAAACATATATACCTACATAAACAAATCCTGCATTGAAAATAATGGGCCACCTCCAGTTCACGAACAGCAAAACCACCCTGCTATCCCATTAGAACACTAATCACAAGTAGCTTAGAAACACCTTTTAAGAAACAAAACCCATAAACAGAAAAGAACTTGCATCACCATTTCTAAATAAAATCACAAGAAAATGAAAAGAATCAACTTTAGAATAGCATCATGTTAACACAACCAGAATCACCAAAATGAAAATTAGAGAGGAAAAAAAAAAGAAGCAAAACAAGAACTCAAAGATTAAAATAAAAAATTAGTTATAAGTGCTAATAAAATGTGAGATCAATCTATCCAGCCACAACTAAAGCAGATGTTTAGTGAAAAACAAACAAAAAGAAAGAAAAATTTGAAACATGGTTTTGCACACACCTCGCACCAATGGCTGAATAACATACCGATCAACTTAAATGGTTTCACACAATACTGTAAGGTACAAGACTTCTGTATATTCATCTGGCCCCTTCCCATTAGATAGAACTCTCTCAAGCATTCCAAGGTTGTTTCCAGATTTGAGGTGATCCTATATGCCTGGAACTCATTAAACCATGCTAACATTAAGGCTCAATCCAGTAAACCATCATGGTTGAGAAGAAAATTTAAACCCTAGAACAGATAGTAATTATGTGGTTTTGATTATACCAGTTGCCAAACCAGAGGATAATATCCCCATCAGGGCATATGGCAGTGCAAAAGAAAATAACAATTTCCTAATTATTTATAAAATAGGGAAAGCCACCAGATGCTCTTGGAGATTATTAGACAGAAAATAGAAGCTCACGATTCGACCCTTTCGATTCGACCCTTTTACTTGAATCTTGCATGTAAAATTCCATTTCGATGGAAGTAGACAATCTGCCAATGATTACCATCTTGTCATGGGACACATCACTTTCGGATCCCAGATCTGTCAGAGGTCACAACAACCATATACATGAATTGAGAGAAAGAATGGGAGATAAGACAAAAATGAAACAGGTATATTGCAGGAACCAACCAAGTCATCAGGAGCTCTTTATCCAGTTCTTTAATACATGAATATCAACACTTTTAGCAGTAATATCATCAATGAGAGAACCAGGAATCTTTCAGTTGACCGCAATAACCTGCAGTTAGTAGGTCAAGATAAGTAAATTTCTCAAACTCTAAACCATGTATTTAAAAAGGTGCCAAATCAAGTTCAATAACAGTATCACCTAAATATCCTATACACAACATTAAACATGTATTGCTTATAAAACTCAATAAGAAACAATACTCATAAACAGAAAAGGACTCGTCCACATTTCTGGTAGATAAAAGCAAAAGGTAACTTTATAAATACTCTACCTCTCAGAGCACGACCCAGAGAAAAGGAGGAGAAGGAATCTATAGGAAGAAGGACAGATGAAAGAAAACCTGTCGGTGAACACCCAGAGAACAGGCACTGCTGTAAGAGACTATGACTTCAAAGAAGACCATAGGATCTCCTCCAAACAGAAACTTGAAAACTGACCAATGTGGATCAAAGCAAGCAGAGCCATAAGGAAACTTTATGCAGACTTGTGAGACATTGGTGAAAGTCGAGGTCTACTGAGAAAAGGGGGGCAGTTCATATTTGTTCAGAATTTCTTGGTTCACGAGAAGCAATGGATGTTCATCAGATGTTTCCACTAGCAGCCTCATTACTGACTCATCAGGCAGAAATACTCTCTCAAACATCACATCACATGCCCTATAAGCTTCGTGAAGTTTCTTTTCCTCGCATAAGATATAAAGCAGCCAGTTCCATCTATACAGGCAAGGCACAAGATGGCAAGCAACCATTTCTTCAGATATTCTGAAGGCAGGAATGCTTATGTAAGTAGCACAAAAATAATGGAGTAACTTTTCAAAAGCAAGCCAGCTCAAAAGAAGCCCCTCTTGCACATCGTATGTAAAAGAGATAAAGCATCTATTCTCTACCAGACTCAGAAAAAGATTTCAGTAAAGTGCTGTATGCACATCTATCAGGAGTACACCTATCTGCACTCATCCTATTAAACAACCCTATTGCACGATCAATTTCACCAGCCCTGCCATGTGCACCAATGAGAATTGTGAAAGTCACATATGGATGTATACCCTCCTTTTGCATCAGCTTAAATTGACGGTGTACATCCTGCATCATATTTGCCCACCAAATCCAAATATAATGATATTGTAGAGGTAAAGGAGGGCATAAACCCTGTTCCTTTAATTCTGCATGAGCTTCGATGCTAAGTCTTAATTCCCTAGGAGAATGTGCAGAAATAGTAAAAACATCTTCTCCAGGCAAGGAAGCTTTCTGATGAAGCAAATTAAACAGCAATTCTCTAACCCTCTTAGATATTCTGTTTGTCATGTACCATCTTTTCTTGGTGCCAGTGATATTTCTGCAAACACCACTAATCCAAGCAATGTGCAAGATGAGGTCAGCTTTAATCTTGCTTCTAACCATCAAATCAACCAGTATGAAAGCATATTTAAACTCTCCCGTCCTCAGAAAATGATTGATGACAAAGGTATACAGTACAATATTTGGAACAAAACCCTCTCCCAACATTTTTTAAAGATAAACGCATCCCTCAATACTCATTTTTCTCTTCACTAATCCTCTTATCAGTGCAGTGTAAGAATAAGAACTTGGCTCGATAGCATTCTCTATCATCTTCTCAAACAAATTGAGGGCTTTAGCACCTCTTCCATCCCTAGCATATGCATTGATCATTGTCATATAGGCAACTTCATCAGGATCCAAACCATCCCTACGCATCATGTGGAAAAGAGTTTCGGCTTCAGAGATTCTCCTCTGTTGGCTTAGACAAGCAATGATGCAGTCATAGATAGCGACACTAGGTTTTGGTCCCATTTCCTTCATCTGGTCCAAAATACCAAAAGCCGATGCTAGATCCTCTTGTTTACAGTATTCATTTACCATAATCAGATAAGTCTCCAAGTTTGGAACTATGCCCTCATTTTGCATAATGTCAATCAGAGACTTGACATCCTCAAACAGCCCATCCTGGAATAGACGTTTGATCAAAGAGTTGAAAGTGAAAAGCAAAGGAATGCATCCAGCACTGGCCACATTTTTAAAGCAGGCCAACGCAGCTTCTGTCTTTCCTCCCTCACACAAGGCACTAACATAGATGCTGCCAGCCACATTACATAGATTCAAGTCAATTCTTGCGATTTCTCTCAGAATTAGCTCAATTTCTTGCTCCAAACCTGCACTGGAATTTATCTTATCAGAAATTGAGAGTGAAGAACGGTCCAACCCACATCCATTCTTGGCAATTGCCTGCAACATCAACAAACAGAGTTGAAGCTCAAGCCCCTTGGGTTCATTCCTCATGAGTACAAAAAAGAAAACATGGTCCGGAATGATTCCACTTTCCAGCATTCTTTCACACAATTCATAAACTTCCAAACACCTATTCTGCTTATAAAGAGCAGCAATTATAGGTGTATAACAATGCACACAGGGAGCCAAATTGCAGTGAAGCATGCTATTCAAAAGCATCTTAGCACAATCTAACTTCCCTTGCTTGCAATAATAACAAATCATTAAATTATAAGTGACCTCATTAGGCTGAATCCCCGAGTCACTCATCAGGCTCCACAATGCCCATGCTTTATCAAACAAGCCCATGTTTAAAAACCCATGAATTAAAGTGTTATAAGTACAAATATCTGGGTCACAGCCCTTCTTTAGCATCCTGAAATAAACCCTCATTGCCATCTTCATCTTCTTATTCTTACTGTGAGCATTCATTAGCGAGGTATACATCACCTTGTCCACAAAGAAACCTTGCACCTCCATCTCCTCAAAAATCAACTCCGCCTCCACCAACCACCCTGCCTCGCAAAGCCCAAAAAACAATGTCTTAAACATATGCAGAGTAGGCGGCAACCCGGTTCTTTTGCACATTGTATCAAACACTTGTATCGCTTGACCCACATACCGTTGATGACACAAACCATTAATCAAAACATTATAAAACCACATGCCCAATTTCACATTAGCATCACTGATCCTAACTAAATAATCAAATGCTTCCAAAAACCTATCTTGCTCGTAAAACCCTTCAAGAATCATGGTACAGGCAGCATTACTAAGCACACAATCATCACTACCAATAAGTCTATCAAAAAGCCTTACAGCATCATCTAATTTCCCTAACTTAGCCAAACAAATAATCATAGAATTGACAATATTCGAGTCCGGTTCAATACCTCTAGCAATCACATGATCACGATAAAACTCATGCGCTGATAGAGGCTCACCCAAGTCAACCAGTTTCTTAAGGAGCTCGCAAGAAATTCCAAGGCCAAGGTCCACGCCACTCGCAGAGGCAAATTCAATGGCGGAAAGTGCATCAGGGACCGTAGGAGAGCTGGCAATGAATCTCTGAATAACTTGCTGGGCAGAGGATAAAAGACCGCGGCGAAGAAGGTCATGGACTAAGGATTGGCAAAGGGAAGTGTGGTCGTTTGAGATTGGTTGTGGGTCTAAAGGGACAGCACAAGTTGAAGTAATTGGTCTTTTTTTGGGTTTGAAGTAGAGAGAACGATAGAAAGGCCTCCTTTTTATCATGTTTTCAACAATTGGATTGCCAAATTTTCATGTCAAGATTGGAAACTAATGGAAAAGAAATTGTGGGTTGAGTAAAACTATGTGAGCAGGTGATGAAATGGAAGGAGGAATTGGCGGTTTAGCCAGTTCAGAGGATTGAGATGTGCCTGCCTGGGTTTAGGCCTTGGGGTTTTAGGAGCTGATGATCAACCGTTGCATTTGTTTGGAGAGGACTTGGCCCACTACTTATGAGTGGATTAAGATTTAATCCCTATACTGCTAATATTTTATATTTTAGCCCTTACACTTTTGAAAATCATAAGTTAATCTCTTTAAGAGTTTATCTGAGTTGACTGTTAATTCCTTTTCAAGTATTAGCATTGCCCTCTTTAAATGCGCTTTGGTTTCGCTTATGGTAGGTAATATTGGTAAATTTGAGAAGAAATGGAGAATATTTTAGGAAGAAATGGAGGAACAATTCAATTATCCCCATGGAATGACTTATATTATAAACAAATAAAAATACAGTGGTTCACAATTTTCTTGTTTTTTCAAAATTAATTAACCATCATCAAAAGTACTCTAAACCTACTAAATGCATAATTATAACCTAGCATCTTTTATTACGCTCAAATCATGGGATAGTAGCAAGGTAATCACCTAAATTTAGCCAGGTCTCGTTAATACCAGACATTTCATAAGCAGTAAGCACACATCTACTGCTACTTCTCATCGAAAATGCTCTACCAGGACGGCATATCTGATTGTCTGAAAAATTTCTTGTCCCATTGGGGATTTCTGATATTACAAATTATCCGAAGTTCTTACAATGCATTTACAGCAAAACGTATAATAATTTGATAATTTCTCAGCAAATTCCATTCCCCTAAATACACTTTGTGAGAGGATCACCCCCTGCCTTGATTACATGACTATTTACCTGGAAACAAATGACCCAGATCAGGATCATCCAAGTTCACATCCAGCCACCCTTGCAATCGCATATATTCAATATAATGATCTGGTGGCGTCACTGCCCGGCAATTTCCTGGAGTAAAGCCATGAACCCTCTCAAGATCACGAGCAAGCCACCGGAGATAAGCATGGTCCAATGGAGGCACAACTTTCAAGAGAATCTCTTGCCTGTCCTGGGCCAACGGAAACACGTCTTCTCTTTCTTGCTTCGTGGGTTTGTTTCCCATGCTTGACCAGCTTCAGAAAGAGAACAAGCTAGCACGCACCTGTAGTAAATTATAGGAAGACACAGAATTGGGTGAATAGATATACTAGTTATTAATTTTATCTCATGTTTAAGATGTCTGCTTTTATTGCATCCACACAAAGCCTCACGTAATTTTGACAATGCAGCAACTTGTGGTTGATCAGGATTTAGCAACTTCCTCAAAAATAATCTTTATGAGGCAGTTCTTAGACAAATTGTACCTGAGATAGTTGGAGGCAGGATAGATAATGTGCATAAAGAATTCATCCCAATGAAAGCATTGCCAGTGCTGTAGGCCATGCTCAAATCAAAAGAGAAATGGTCCTAAATCAAATATAGAGACACTCAACATCCTGATGGCTGAGAGGAAGCTACAAACTATGATAATGTCAATCGCTATGGGAATTTTTTGAAACCAATAGTCTCCAAATCAAAATTTCATCAAATAAAAGAGTTGAGGGTTGAATCAAGCTTAAAATCTAGTCTGCAGACAGGAGCTAGTAAACCAGAAGGGATTGGTGATATGCCGCTAGTGAAACATAACTAACATCCTCGGTGGTACTAAAAGCAACAAAAATGACACTATCATTGCTAGGAATGGCAACCAGATTCAGCAACAAGCTTGAAGCATGAGAAAGAGTTCATCTTATTTGATATGGTTTGTGCCAAAATAGTGTCCCTCAACATTATCACAAGGCTATGCAGCGTGTTTAAGAACCAAATTCATGCTAAGCTGCGCCTTCAAGATTCTGGGATGTCTTTTAACAAGACATGATATCTGCCAAGTCCTTGTTTACAAATAAGTAACCATCCACTGAAAAAAGGCAAATGAGTACCAAAAGTTTCAGCATCAAGTTTCAAACCATAGGGAAATGGTACATGGCTCCAATTCTTTTGCCTAAAATATGCAAGGAAGCAAGAATCTTATACTAGATCAAATGGTTGCAATATATTTGAAGCCCTAGATAAAGTTCGTTGCATGATTAATGATCTGTGAAAATGAGAACTGGGAGTGGCACAACAAAATTCCTCAGCAGAAATTAAGACAGGAAAATTATTAAGGCTGGCCATGTAAACCTGCTGGGAGGTTCATATGATACATGACAGCTTTCTACTGGTTCGGGACTAATTTTCAATTTGGAACCATAGGAAAAGCCAGAATTATCATAAGAAGGGGCATCTTATCGATACACCATGTTCTAGTCTAGAACACAATGTGAAGGCATTAGAGATAGACGGCCAAGGGACATGTCTCCTTGTCCTTTTTGTTTTAAAAAGACAAAAGCTCTCTTCATAAACGTCTCGAAGACTAATTTATTTTATGTTTTTGTCTTCATCCTTCCAACGTTTCAGTCTCTTCTTTTATCTGTCTTTAAATCTCTTCTTTTATCTGTCTTTTCTATCTTGAAATATTAACCAAACGCAACCTTAATTCTTTTGTAATTGATTCTCTTTCTCCCTCTAATTACACCTTACAAGTTCAATTCTATTGATGTTAAAAATGTTGAAGATAAAATTTATTCACACTAAGTCTAAAACACCATGCATATACAAACAAATGATCCAAAAACAAAAATTAGATTAAATTAGATTATGTTATTAGTTTCTTTCCTTGTATATTTGAAGACAACTAATAAATGTTTAGAGAATCAATAAGATTTAAATCTCACAAATTAGGTAAGCAGCTATTTGTTTTTCCATATAAGCAATAAAAAAAAAAAACTTTGGTCATGTTATTTTCTTTTTATGGTCCAAAATAAACAAGCCAAGCCCCGATCCAAAAACATAGATTTTATTTTATTTTATTTTATTCCATTTCTTTTTATTAAATTTTATTCCATTAATTCTAAAAACAAATATGTTTTTTCACCAGCAAAATCTTCTCATTACTTTTCAAGAGTTAAAAATTTTAATTAAATACATAAAATAAGTGTTAGTTTATGTGATAATATTTTTAAGTTTTTACAGTAAATTCTAAAAAAAAAAACATAGAGATTGATTATAAATATGAAATTACTCTTAACAATTGTCCTAAAAAACACTTCTTAATGAGAAGTCAATAATTTATTGTCTTAAAAATGGAATTTGAATTGATGAAAGTTAATTTTGAACAAGCACAACAGATTAGACATTGGCCATTGTCTTCTAGAACCAACACAACGGTCTCTGACATTTTATAATGCGGTGAAACTTTAGTTCCTGTGTACTCCATTCTCGTTTTCCCTCTAACTATGCCTTACAAATCCAATTCTGTTGATTTTAAAAGTGTTTAAGCTAAAATTTATTCACACTAAGTCTAAAACATTATGCATATACAAATAAATTATTCAAAACTAAAGATTAGATGAGGCTATTAATTTATTTCCTTGTATATTTGAAGGCAACTAATAAATGTTTAGAGCATCAATAAGATTTAAATTTTCCCAAATTAGGTAAGTAGCTATTTTGTTTCCATGTATATAATCACAGAATCTCTTAAAATAATTCGATTGCTAAATTTGTCGCAGGTGAAGACACCTATAAATTTGTGTTGCATACATGAACTTGAAATACAAACGCTCTAGCATCTTCAACAAGTGAGAGTTCAGATAAAAGAATCGAAGATAATGAAGTCAATTGTCTTTCTCTTGATTTCTTGGGTCGCACTATTAAGCCTCTTCACTCCCACTCAAGGTTAGGAGTGATCAAAGTACTGATGAATAGTACTTGACGATTTGATAGATGAATTTTTGTTTGAAAAATTATTGAATATGTGCCTTTCTTTCTTTCTTTGAAAATGCAGGTCAAATCCACTGGTGCCCAAAGACGGCCAGATTTCCAGGGGGGTGTGGAAACAACGGCAGTCAGCAATGCTTAGTTGATTTTTTATCAAACTATGGTGCAAGCAGCATGCCAAAGAATTGTGTATGCAAAAATGCAGGATCTCAACGATTGTGCTCATGTCAGGTTGTTTGTCAGTAAGATTTCTGTCAAAAAAATAAACAAAATCCTGGTGCTTAGCCATGTTTTGTTTCTGAATCTGATGGATGCATAACTAAGTATGGTCAAATAAGGTAAGAAGTTGAGAAACGAAACTTACAAAACCATATAATAAGTTCTTTCTGAGTTGATAAACAATTTGTTTTGAGCCCTTTTTAATTCAGCATATAATCTCTTAATGCATCTAGATCAAGCTGCTCTTAAGCTGTCGAACTGCATGCTATATCATAAACAGCCAATGATGTATTGCTAAGCCAACTATCAAATACTCCTAGTTACAACGATTATCATTTTGACACAGAATTATAGTATACCTTCGATAAATTGACAAGTTAATAACCTCGATGAAACAATATTTTTGTTTGATCCGACTTAAATTTGAAGTTCAAATAATATCTCAATTAATTAATAAATTTGAAGGATCCAAAGGTATTTATTTATAGAGTTTTAACTGTATTGACCAGTAATTTTTACACAAAGCACCAACTGTTCTCATTGTATTCTTCAGAAAAATTATCAAAAACTGCGACATGGAGCATTCTATGAACTAGATTAAACTAAATGGTCACACCCACATCAGTATTTTACCTCATCGAGACTATCAAATGATATTTGCTAAATATTTGTTTTCATTAAACAAGACCCATGATAGTCTTCTCCTAAAATATGCAGAGAGAGAGAGTGAGGGAGGGAGGGAGAGGGAGGGAGCAAACACGACACAATACGAATCAAAGTGAGCTTATCTTTAAAACATAAGAGGCAAGAACTTGGCTTACCTTCGATTCTTGTAGTGTATGTTCGGCCTTGTGAACTGTGGATGACGACGACTGGTGTTGGATAACAGAGAAATGAAGCAAGGAAGAGGGAGTTTCGACGTTCTGACTTTCGATTTTGTTAGGACACACCTTTCTTTGGAACACGAGCCGACATGGTATAGGACAACACAGAGTATCATGTGAATCGTTTTTGTCATGTACGGTGTCTAAAGATAAGGTCACACTCTTTATTGGGACAGAACTTATTAAAATATATTTCTTATATTAGTTAGATTCATTTTCCTTAAATTTGAAATTATTCTTTGTTTTTTTTTGGATTTTGAACTTTTTTTCTTATGGCAAACAAGCAATACTCTTTCATTTAACCATGTTTTTTTGAAAAAAATTTAAAAAATATATTAAATATACAAGTTATTTCAATATATTTTTTAAATTAAAAAGCTTAAAGTATAAATTAAAAAATCAATACAAGCAAAATTAATATATTTTATAGTATAAAATGAGATATCCATCTTATTATGAAAATTATTTATTTAAATAAATAAAAGATAAATTGACACTATAAAAAATTCATAACTTAAAAAATAAACACTAATAAAATTGATTGAATAAACTCACTCTATAAAAGATATTATGTAAGGCCGAACAAATCGGCAAGATAATTATAAAATGAATATTTTTTATTTTTAAAAATAAACTTAATTTCAAAAAAAAATTATAAGTAAATTAGAATAATAACTTGAAATACTAAATAGAAACAAATCGACTAAAAAAGACTTATATTAAAAAAAAAATAGATGATTTTTTTGGACTACATGGTAAGTAATTTTACTATAGTTCAAAACACATTTTAATATAAATTGAGCTACAATAAAATATCCAAGCCATTTAATTTTTTAGGTAATTTCTTCGTTAATAAATCTCCCTCTTGAAATATAGAAACCGTTAAAATAGATTTTAATAAGGTCATTATTTTATTTTAGTATATTTTTTTAAAACCTGAGAGGGTTCCTAATAAGATAGGTTTGGATATGCTAGAACCAAAATAATTAGGTTTGGCAATTAAAAACTAACAAAACATGGGTTTGATAAAATGAGATAATGATTTCTTTACCTATAAGCAAAAAATCTTTTAAAAGATATACTATATTTACTATTTTATTAATGATATATAATGAATATTTTTTTCTTGTTGATAATATCAAAAGCAAAGTACTTTTTAACTATTCTTTTATTTAAAAATAACAAGATTTATAAAATATAAATACTTCTTGAACCATGTAAGTAAAGGTTTATAATATTTTTATTTCTTAAGAGTTTATATTTATTTCATGTTATCAATCATTCTAAAATACAAGAATAAATATAGATTACTCTTGAAATTTAAAGTTTTTTTAAGTTAATTTTTTTTTATCTTTCCTATAAAGTTACTAATTTTATAAGGTTTTTAAATTCCTTTGACTGAAACTGTTTTTGCTGTTACTTATATCTTTTATCACTAATTTGGTTTTTCTTGAGCTAAGGATAAGAAAACTATTTACTTGAATATCTTAATTAACAATACCCACAAGCTACATAACCTATTACATAAATATTTTAGGCTCTGGAACATCATCAGACACTACATGTTAATGAATCAAGCAACAACTAGATAAGTATTGTTTGTAAATTGCAAGTCAGTAGATGGAAATCTTGGCCTCAACAACCTCAAACAACCTCAAGGCTAGGGCTGAGTTCAAGCTTATTTTCATGGACATCTCTTGGAGGACAGCACTATTTTGGTGCGACATGTCCAAGGACAACAAATGTCACGCTCCTTCCTATATGTTGTGGCCCTTGCTACCACTAGGGATCACAATGGCATTGATCTCAACTATAAAATCAATAATAAAAATTCTGTATTTTTTGGGGGCAACAATCTTACATAAACATAAACTTTGTTGATGATCAACCTAAATAAATAAGAAATTATTTTATGTAGTTAGATTTGATTAAAACTCAAAAACATAAAAAAATCAAGTTTTGAGGCAAGTATAGATACAGGTTTGTCTAAATCAAATTCAAAACTCAACACTAAATAAATAAATAATCTTAATTTTTTTTAAAAAAACCACGTTAGGTTCCCTTAATAAAAATCTTTATCTGAGAATTTATTTTTATATTTATTTTGAAGATAGTATATGTTAAAGATCATCAAGAGATCCCAGAAATAAATACATAAATATAAAATTTACCACATTTTTTCCTTTATCCCCTCCATCTGTAGTACACATGGAATGTTCATGGTAAAACAATTACAAATCTTTAACAATAAGAATCAGTTGCATTTCTCTTGCTTGAACCCTAATCTCTCATTCCTCAAATCATACTCCACGTAAAAATTCTGCATCTGAAAATTCCCCAAAATCATCCCAGGCCCACCCACCCTCTCCGGCCCCGCCACCCCATCCGCCACCACAGTCAAGCACGCCACCTCACCACCGACAAATGCGAAATAATTCTCCACTGGCAGTGCCACGTCAGCACCACCCTTAAAATACAGCCTCAGTTCAGGAAACGACACCGTTTTGGCATCAGAAACATTGAAGCAAGGCCTTAGCCCTATCACATCCTCAATTTCCTTAACCCTCCTGTAATCCTTAATTTGTCTAACAAACTCATCACTCAGTGGCTCAAAAGCCTCACGTGCCATGAACGTGAACGTGGTCCCTGAGTCGATGATGACCCCACCATTGCCGTCCTCTCCCGGTGACAAGTACTTGTAAGGCACCTTCACATGGTGGCCGCCGACGGTGATTCGCCGGAGACCCAAATAGTAATAAACTGAGAAACTACTTTTGTTGTCAACTATAGGGTTTTTCACAAATGGAGTGTACACCAAGGCATTGGTTTTTTTATCAGAATCTAACTGTTCTATGTCGAGAACTAAAGAGCTGCTCTTCTTGGTGTCATCATCGAATCTATGAGAGAGTAAACAGTAAGAGAACTTACCTAGACCAAGTTGACTCGGTAAAGATGAAAGTCCACGACCAAATCCAGCAATTCCCGCGGGTTGGTGGGAAGAGATTACGGAGCACCCCACAAGGAAGTTGGGTTTTGATAGGCTATGGAGATGGAGAGTTTCTGATAATGCAACGCCTCCAGTTGTGCCTGATCCGTAGAAGATCAGATAAGGTGGACAAGTTTGGTTGAGGCAGGATTTAATACTGCAGTCTTGATCGCAGTTTATGTTTGAGCGGTGGATCCAAGAGCATTTAGGGTTTTTGCATCCAAGAAGCTTGGAAGATGAGGATTCTTTAGGGATAAAAGGTTGGATTCTTGATGATGGTGAGGAGGAGGAGGAGACAGAACAGTGCTTACATAGGTAGTGAGAGGTGCAAGGGAACCAGACAATGTCACTTCCAGTATCCATGATGAAAGAGAGGGTTTGGGGTGGAGTGCCAAAGCTGAGAGAAACTGAGTAGCCTCCATAGCTATGAGAGAAGAGAGGGGCTGTGGTGGTGGTGGTGGTTGCAGGGGTAGTTTGGGGATGTTTGAGGTGGCGGGCTCTTGCTAGGGAGGTGGTGACAAGGTGGTTCAGCTTTTGGTATTGATCTTGAAACGGGATTTGGTTTGTTTGGGGATGTTGTAATGGGATTGTTATGGAAGAAGAAATGATGGGAAACAAGGAAAGGAGAGATAGACAGTAAAGCAAAGAAGAAGAAACAGAAACCATGGCTGTTTAACAACTTGTTCTTGCTTAGTGCCTTGGGAAGAGAGTGTGGCCAAACAATTATCTTTTGTTTAAATTTGGTGTAATATTGTTGATAAGGAGACGGTATGGCCTTTTGGGACAGTGCCAGGTAGGTTTGGGTGACAAAATTTCGGACCCTTCTTGCTTTAAATGAATGATTCAAAACATCACAACTGTCAATGTGCATGCCTTCAAGGAGATGAAAAAAAGGGCATCTAGATGCTGAATGGCAAGCCAAGGATAAGATCACTGGATTAGAAGCCATTAATCATTAACGTTCTTCGAAGATGGGAGTGAGAGAGAGAGATTGTTGATAGATCGGACCCTTTCATAGAAGCCATTAATGTCCTTAAATCAGTGGATGGTTATTTAGGTCTCCACAGTAGCATTTGGATTGGGACCATTTGCAAATGAAAGAACAGCTCCTTTCTCGTGTGAGCTAATGTGGGGGGGGGGGGGGGGGGGACCATAAAGGACTCTTGGCGGTTTGTAAATCCGAGACAATGGGCACATGCACCATCTTAGAACGTGAAAGTGACTTCCTTTCCGCCTACTTGCCTTGGCTCCGAGCAGAAAACCAGACAACTGTGTACTTCCTTGGCTGTTCTCATCGGAGTTGACCTTCTGAGCAACTTTTAATAAATTTCTGTGACCGCCGTACACTTTTGAAAGGGTTTTCGGCCCCCCAATGCTAACTTTTCATCTGCGGTGCTGCTGGACAATGGGTCCTTAGGCCCTTGAGCCCTTGTAGTTTTTGTGGTGATTTGAGTTTTTATGCGACCAATTATTTTATTTGAAGGCTGCCTTCAAGACCCTGCCAGCCATCGTTACAAAAACCAAAGATATCTCGTCACCGAAGGAAAAATTTACATGACAAGGTGGAAATACAGGTAATATAGCCCTGCCGGTTCCTTGTTCAAGACAATGATATTTTAGCCATAAAATCTGCCTTGGGTAGGGTAGATGAGGACAATTTAGATAAGAAGACTGCTATTTTGCAGCCCCTGGATCACGTCCTTTCTGCGTTACAGCGCTAGAGGGTGTCTAAATCTAAAGCACATGCATGTATTAAATTCATAACTATAAGCATAACTATTAAATTAAAATAAGCTGAAATTTTATAAAAAAAATATTAGATACATGAAATTATATTTTAATAAAATTTTAAGTCAAATAAAATTTCTAGACAAATCTTCAAACTAGATTTTCGTACATGATTTGGGATATATATAAAACCATAGATGAAATTTTTCTATATTCAAGTTGTTTTGGAAATTAAACATCTTAACATTTCAAAACATATAGAGAGAACATAATTAAAGCTAGGATTAAAAATCACCCACGTATATATCAAAATCATATATTCAAGCTTCATGAAAAAAATTTAGCATAAAATTTTTATTTTTATTATTTTATTTTACCTATTTTTAATATTAAATAATTATTTTCAATTTAAATTTTTCCGGGCCATTAAACATTATTTATAAGTTTATTTCATTATTAGACTTATATTAGTTAATTATTAGTTTAGATTTAATAGCTTGCAGCCTAAAAACAAGAAGTTTTGGCATAAAAATTTTATTTTTATTATCCTATTTTATCTATTCATTTAATATTAAATAATTATTTTTAATTTAAGTTTGTCCTAATCCATTGAACATTATTTATAAGTTTATTTTATTATTAAACTTATATCAATTAATTACTAATTTAGATCTAATAGTTCGTAACCCAAAAACAATCTATTAAGGTAATTAGAGAAGCTTATATTATATTTTTTTTAGATACAAACTTCAACAAGAAGTTGTTTATGACAAAACCTTTCTTTATAAAAACAGATCATACATTAACTTATTAAAAATTAACTAAGTTCATAATATCATTTCATATTTTTTAGATACAAGATTATTTCTCTTCAAGTTTTTTTTTCCAATATCTTTAATTTTTAAATACAAAATTATTTTTAAATAAAAATTCTATCAAGCTTGATTTTTAACTTATCAAGCTTGATTTTTAACTTTCCAAATAGTTATGTACTTCATTAAAAGTTATTTGATGGCATGATCAAGAATTTTGCATCAATTGATCTAATGGCAACTCACAACTGGCAAAGTTCATATCTAATCTTTCATCACGTTAACATGAAATTCCAAATAAAGCACGTTTAACTGTAGGCAAAGTGAAATCATGCGACTCAGCAAGAACGTCAATACATTCCCATCTTATGACGATACTCGCATTTCTCTAGAATTTTCTAATAGCGTACCTTCATCGTCGGCAGAAAAAGGATGCGCTTGATAAACTAATAATGGACATTGGTCTACTGATGTGACGGATCACAAGACAACAACCACCATAAAAGTTTTCCTTGCAGTGGCCATCGGTCAAATTGATTTATTTGAACGCTTCCATCGTTTAGGCCATCAATGGTAAAGAAAGAGTTCGAAGATCTAAATGGACATACAGTAGCATCCAGCAGTAACCCTTGGGAAAACATGCAATCTACATAAACTGACGACTTTAATTAGGACAGGGAAAAAAATAAAAATAAAATTCCTCTTGCATCTCAATCACATTACATACCCAAGAAAGAAACAGAGACTTCACTGCTGCTTTGCCTTCTTACGTGCCAAAAACCGTTCTTTAGCTGCAGCCAGTGCATCTTGATTTCTTTTATGATGATCAGGATTTAGTTGATTGGCTGATGATTGTTCAGCTGGATTTTTTACTTCTGTTGAAGTGCCTGAAATTGCTTTATCAGAAACTGGCTCCGGATCTAATGGTTCAGAACTTCTTCTTGGAGGGGAAGTTCCCTTTTGATGTGCCTCTTTCACACTGGAAGAATCCAATGCAAACTTTGAGTCTGTCAGTGCACGATTTCTGTCAGAAGTTTCACCAGCTACTTTATCATAAGGCTTCTCTGGCTTCTCTGGCTTCCTAAATTCAGTTTGCTTATCTTGTTTCTCTTGCTTCTTGGACAGTAAATCTTTCGCGCCAAGTGCAACATTTTTACCGAGGTTGAAATAGAAATCACTCAAGTCACTCTTCTTAGTAACCTTTAAAACAAGAAAACATACACATCTCAGTTGGCAACTCACCAAACAGCACAGGATGTTTCTTATCAGCACAAACATATAAGCTTTATCAAGTGATATGATCAGTTCAAAACTATATTAACATTTATACCTTACATTTGATATTCATTTGACTGCACTTGAAACAAAGCACAGCATACCAAGTCTTGAAACACACACCACACGCTAAAGCTAAGCCTTAAATAATCAAAGCTGGGCATGAAGCAATGAAAACTAAGGGGATGTTTGGTACCATTACCCAATTTTGGTTTTCCATTTTAAGGAAACCAAAAACTGTTTATAACCTTCAGTTTTTTGTTTCCGAAAGACCATTTAAAAACCAATCTCAGTCTTAGTTAAGTATTTGAGAGTGTAGTAGCTTTTGCTTTTAGATCCGCTTCAAAAGTGTATTTCACTTGAAAAAACATCAATTTGATGTTTTTTCTAGTGCTTTTCGATGATTTTGATGTGATGATATCAAAAATAAAAAAACATATTTTGATACGTTTTCAAGTGAAAAACACTTTTGAAAAGTATCATGCACCACAATACCAAACACACACAAACTATTATCAAAATCACGATCGTTGTAGCAACCCAGGAACCCAGCTCCAGAAAACATTACTGAAACTTACACTAGTTTGATTTATCTCATAGGCAATGGAAAATTAGTCAAACATCTCACCGGTCCATTTCATAACCCATAAATCACAGAGAGATTTCTTTTGTTCAAAGACATCAAGTAAAAGCCCATGCACAATTCAAAGTTCTTCATTTCTCATATAAAAGTTACTGTGAGCTAGATTTCTCAAAGAAGATTGGCAAACAAAATCAAAGCATCTTTGAATACTACAACCTTCATTGCATTTCATACATGGTATTGAACAAAACCTCAATGCTTTCTAATTGGCTGATTGCATCCAAATTGAATTGAACACAACCTAACTAGGCTGCAAATACAGAGATTTCATCTCTAGCAAAACTGCCTAATTGCTAATGCCATCATATTCCCTAGCTTCAACAATCTTTGTCTATACTAGGAATGTAGACAGGTCAATTTGCCACCCACAAACTACAAGTTTCTAGTACAAACTTAAAACCACCTTAACCTTGCTTGATTTAGCATTGAATTTGATAGAAGCATATGTAACCTCACCAGGCATTAAGCCACTTTGTGGTCCATCTTTTAAATCTACAATGCCTGAATGATGAGGGGTAATAAAAATCACCTTCCCTTGACCAAGGGTAGAGACAGGCAGTTTGCGTTTGTGTCAACAAAGCAGCCTTGTTCTATGCTAATCAAAATGCAATGCTTTCAGTTTTATGATATTTTTAACCAAATTCCTGTCTATACCTACAAAGTGAGGTGTGGTTAGTTCGATCAACTTTGGATTCATAAATTTCTAGTTGTACATGTATCAAACACAATGAAGGAAATACCAAGTCATTAATGTTCTTTCATAAACAGGACTGCAGTCCTAAGATCAATTCCCCAATAAGTTGAGGAAATATATTCTAAATCTCTCCCCTCATTTGTAGGGCAAACAATATTCAGATGTGGACAAATAGACATCACTAATTCAGTTGCTCTTTCCTATTATGTTTTTTTATGTTTCCTCTTATCTCATTTGTAACGCAGACATTTCATTTTCCTATAGACAGTCATTCACCTTTTCAGGGGTCATCTTCTAAATGACTACCTTTTGATTAAAACAATCGATTATTATAAAAAAAATCCTCTCCCCTCAAGGCATCGAAGCTTGAGCCAATCAACTGATATGCAGCATTACTGCTAATCTCCTAGAGATATTTTAACAGCTATAACAAGGCTTCTATATTCTACATCATAAAATCTGTTGGAATCCAGCACTAGACTAAACATAAGTTGAACTAATTTAGAATAAAACCTGTTTTATGTTCTTTTACGCAGACAAATACAGACCCTTGATGTGTTACTTCCTTGGTGCTATCACAGATCTAGAGGGAACCCTGAGCTTAAAACTAGTCCAGAATAATCGCACGACCAACATTATCTCAAATGCAAAAACTCCAACTCACACTAATCCATCAGCAACTCACATGACAGTTTAAGAACTCTATCTATATTACGAAGTTGCATTATTCATGATTCATTGCCAACTAGCTACAGAAACATCTCAGTGTATAGAAATAGTAGCATAAACAAAAACATTCAAATGACAGCAAACAGATGCAATACTACTAGCATTTGCGAATCAGCAGATCTAGTCATTGAGAGCATGGAAAGCATTAACAAAACAGTGATGGCTTAATTAAGAGATGAGATTATATCCAATGAGGACCAAGCAGTGGCAATGTGCAGCAAAATCTTAGGAGCAGAAAAAGTTATACATACATCCTCTTTCTCCTCTCTAAGTTCGCGCAAACGATCTTCCTCCATCCATTTCTCCTGCTCTGCAAGTTTCCTCTTATAAGCAGCTGTAACAAACTTATCCTTGTCTGCAAATAAGTGATCTTCTTTACTTCTTTCTTTCGCAAGATTTTTCTCAAATATTACATCATGTTGTCGTTTTCGTTCTTCTGCCTTCCCCATCAAAGTCTTGATATATTTAGACTGAAAAAGAAACAAACATAATCATCACTCAATTTACCCCTTCTAAACTTTTAAATACCTACTCCCAGTGCATTGCTTCTTCACTCACATAAAATGAGACCCACCATGGTAATTACCGTGATTACCGTGGAGGGGCAATGCACCGCGAATACCTAATGAAATGTGCTGATACAGTCAAAATACCTCTCTCTTTTGGCGATCTAGGGCTTTCGGCTGAGCAATTTTCTGTTTCATCTCGTCATAAACTCCATCATAATCAAACACTGATGGGTCTTCTTCTAATGCTTTCTTATGCTGCTCCTCAATCTTAACAATTAAAAGAAAAAAATATACAGTAAATAAAAGAAAGTAACAAAAAAAAAAGAAGACAGTGATTGAAAAAGCTTACTTACATCTTTGAGAGATTTGTTCTTAGCAGCCTGCCGAGAAATCTCCTTCTCCACGTCGTCTTCGTCTTCGTCGCCGAATCCTAGCGCCGTAGGAGGTGGAGGCCGTGGTGGTTTTTTCTGCTGTGGTTGTCTTAGCAGCAATCCATACTTTTTCATTTTTTCTACCTAGAGCTAGGCACCCAACCGGGCTGTTAGTTTTGATCGGAAGTTTCTTTTCTCCGACGAAGGCACCGGGAAACACTGTCGGAGAATTCGAACTCCGGTTGTCTGATTGCTCCGGAGGAAAAAAAATGCAACCTTTCTTTCTGGGTGGGTTTGGTTTCGGGGTTTTTTCCTCGCTAAAGAAACATCCGGCAGTTAACTTAAACTTACGATCCTACCCTTATTTGTAATATTACTATTAGGGTGCCCAAAACAACCAAATTATCCTGAATATCCATAAAAATTGACCAGAAATTAATTGGAAAAACCGACCCCGGAAATAAAAAAAAAATCAGTTAAATTGTTTTTATAAAAATTAATTTGAATTCCTTTTTTATTTTAGATTTTAAAAATAAAAAAATGTAAAAACTAAATTAAAAAATCAAACCCAAAAACTAAAATTATACACAATCAAACTTAACCATACAACTAATTTTTCATTTAAAAAAATAAAGATTTGATGAAAATAGATCAATTCTTTTTTTATCTTTAAATTTATTTCCTTTTAACAAAAATAAAACGAAACCCTTTTTTTAAGAATCCAACCGGTGGAACCATGTGACCCCTAGCGACTGTTGTTAGTTTCGATTTAATTAAAGGGTATAATTGTAATATTACAGTCCCACGTAGGTACGCGTGTTTGCAAAGAGTGGGACCGGGGGGAGACCCCACCACTGTCCAAGCAAAAAAAAATTTACACTATTTATTTAGTAACTGTATTCTAATGTATTTGTATGTTAGTGCTACTAAGTCTGAAAATTATAAATTGGTCCTAGTGTAAGCAATTCATGTAAGGAGAGAAGAGTGATTGTATTAAATAGTGATTTACTTTAAAATAAATATTTTATCTTGCATAATTACTAGATTTCATTTTTAATTCTATATCATCTAAAATATTTGATTATTTTGACATTGCATGTTAAGATTTAACTAAAATCTTTTTAATATATAAAACATGATTATTAAATTTGACTTGTAATGTGATTTAAAACTCAGATTATGATTAATTGATTTGAGATAAATTATTTAAAATAATATCATTTTAAAAATTAAAATAGCTTTGAAATTATAAATTAATCAAATCAAGTTTCAAGATAAAAAAATAAAATAAAAGAGTGGTTATAATAAGAATTGTCGTGGATTTTATTCTATTTATATCCAAATTAATGGTTTATCTCCTATTAGTGTAAGAGCTATAATTCTTTTATTATTTTATTTTATTTAAAATCTTGGATTATTTGAACCATAAATGAGCTAAATCTCTCTAAGTAAATGAAGACTAGTGTCATCTTCAAAATGGTACTGCAGTTAGAATTTTAGAAAGATAAGTCAACGTAGATACTTAAATACTTAGCGCATTTCTAATAAAAAATATTATATTAAAGAGTCAAATAAAAAAATAGTTTTTAAAATAATATAAATATAATTTTTTAATTATATACATTTCAATGCTAAAAATTATTTAGAAAAGCCAATTATATTTTAATATATTTTATATTAAATTAATTTTAATATAATTATATAACTATTTTAGATATATTATATGTTTTAAAACTTTAGATATAGGTAAAAATTTTATAAGTGTTCAGACAATAACAGTAAAAAATTAGACAATAACAATTTTAAGTCAGACAGTAATAGTTTGAAGTCAAATAATAACAATTCAGAGTCAAACAGTAATAATTTAGAATCAAACAGTAATAATTGAAAATTAGACAGTAATAGTTCAAAGTTAAACAATAACAGTAGACTTTCATATGAATATTATAAATAAAAATATAAAAAAATCGAGTTATACAAACACTTGTATATTGAGATGCTGCTTATCTCATGTGTTGAAATGAGAAGATAAACTATTGGTCAACGACTATAAATATAACCGTTGGTCAACAATTATTTATTTTTGTCATTTCTATAAGAAAATGTATAAATGATTTTTCACATAATAAATAGCTAAAATAATTATCTATTTTCCTCATTTATTGAAGTAAAAAAACAAAAAAAACAAAAATTAAAAGTACAATTTTTAATATTTGACTCTTCATTTAGCTTTCTTCTTAAAGATGCTCTTAGAGAATTGGTTTTTTTTGGCATCAAAGAAGTGATATTCGTTACAAACACAGTGTTCAATTTAAACATGTTGGAATAATAGAGGGGTTGCCAGTGATCTTTATCCAACTGAGTCAACTAATCGCCTGCCTGCTTGCTACCGCCCTTACAGTTCTAGCATCATCTTCTCCTTTTCTCTTTATATTTTTAAGTGAAAATTAGGTTTTAACAGTTTTTTTAAGTGTTTTTAAGAAAATTAATTATATTTTTATGTTGAATTAATTTTTTAATATTTTTATTTATTATATTAACAATAAATTTTATAAAATAAAAAATATTATTTTAATATATTTTTAAATAAAAACAATTCAAAAAATACCAAACAAATAATAATATTTTTAATTAAAAAAAATATATATTTTTATATTTTTTAAATTTATTTATAATATTACTATATCAAAATAATATAAAAATATTAACAAACAATAATTTAAAAATTTAAAACATGATGAGAACATGATGCCATCGATGAAAGAAGAAGAAGCTGCTTTTAAGCAAAAACAGAGAATTAAATGAAGGAAGTAAGAGAAGTGGTGGTCTCTGTCTCCAATTCGATTGTACCGATGACATCTCCACCATGCCACCGCTGAAAGGCCCCTTCTTTTCTTTTCTTTTCTTTTTTTCCGTTTGTTCTATGTATGATTTTAAAGGAGGCCAAGTTCTAATCTTTTTGGGAACTGACAAGGAATTTTTTCATGCATCAAATGGGTTTTGTCAATTGGTATCTAGAAAAACTTTTATGTTTTGTTTTTTTTTCCGAAATTAATAACCCATTTTGCTTTCTGTTGAATTTTATATTCTAATGGATTCTCTTTTGTTCAGGTTGGTTAGAGCTGTTCACAAGAAGGGAGCGAACATTATTCTCATTCAGGTAGGGCGGTTATGCTGATATCTCTTTGCTAAATATGAAGACAACTTAGAAGATCAAATGAAATGAAATATTGGTTGGCATCACTGCTTAAATGAAATATGAGTTCTTTTTCTAGCAGTTTTGAGTGATTGGCAAGATACTAGTCTCTTGTTGCAGCATGCTATAGGAAATGAAAGTGAAATTGTTGCCTAGCTGTGAAATTTGAATATAAGATTTCAGGGTTGGTTGTTGGATATTCTCTATCGGAATTTTGTACTTTCTGGAACCCAGCAAATTTGAAGTCATTTTGCATTAACTAGATTACTTATTTCCCAGTTGAACTGGTTTTCCAAGCTAAATTTGCAAAGATTGGATAAGGTCGAAACATTCACCTTTTTGGGCCTTTTCTTCTGGACACGCGCGCGCACTGATTTCTTTTTTATTTGCTTTGGTATCCAGAAACGGAAACGAGTAGGAGCACTATTTCTATTTTTTCATTTTTCCTATAAAGTAATTACATGATGGAAAGTTTGAAGCAGCTGGTGATTTTTTTTATTTTTTAAACGTTAGCAATATTCTGGGATCAGTGGTTTCCAGAGGAAGTACGGGCTATGGCACTGCAGGATGCAGAGATATTATTGTACCCCCGCCGCCATTGGTTCTGAACCTCAAGGTCAAGGACTTGATTCTCGTGATCACTGGAAACGAGAAATGCAGGGTCATGCTGGGGCTAATTTGGTGAGTTGCTGTACTGGTACACTGGCATTGTATTATATGTTTGGTTTGTCATGCTGATTCTAACATGGTTTTTTCTATTTTGATCCTTATTTATGCACGCTTTCTCTAAGGATTTTACCTTTGATGTTGTATGTTCCGCTTTATTTAGATACCATCATCACCTAGAGATTCCCACAACATCTCCACAGTGTGATGTTTGTTATGGAATGCTGCCACAAAAAAGGTCTTTGATGTATGTCCTGACAAATTCAATTCAGGTACTAGTAGTAGCTTCAAACCGCACTGGAAAGGAAATAATCCAGACAGAGCATGGAAACAGCGGGATCACATTTATGAAACTCCTTTATAGCAGGTGTTCAATTATTTGATTTGCGGGGCAAACTCGTTATATGAATGAACATGTAACCATGGTGGAAGAAAACTTAATATAAATGATCTGACTGACAGGACAAGCAAGGGAAATTGTTGCAGCAGCTGATGACAAAGAGGAAAGGAAGCTGTTCTTGTTGCAAAGTTTGATCTGGAGCAGATCAAGTCAAAGAGACATAGTTGGGGTGTATTTCGTGATTGGCGTCCGGGTTTATACAAGGTTCTTTTGACATCAGATGGAAGTGATCCGGTATTGTGATTTAATATATTAATTCATTATATCTCTAGAATGAACAAGAGAAAGGGGTGGGTAACGGTAGATAAAATCTGAGCTTGAACAAAATATCAAAAGGCAAGTGCTTGGGCACATTGACTTGAGCTCCTTACCTACTGTGGCTCATAAAACATCACTCCATTACCTCCTGTTACTTTTCCTTTTTTTTTACTTCGTTGTAGAGTTTTTCTTTTGTAACATGTATCTGTCGCAATCCACTGGAATCCATTCCTGGAAAATTGCTACGTCAATACACGCCATAATTTTTATACAATAATGCAAAATGATAGAGTTGTCCCAAGTGTTCATCACCTTCACATTTGGTCATCTTGATATCCATGTCTGGTAGCCTGAAATCATTGCCCATGAGGAAGAAATCACGCACATGATTTTACATAGTGTTTAGATAGATTTTTGTCATGTATTCCTCCTAAGTTCTAATGAGCTAAACCACGCCAACTTCTTGGCAATCATACTCGAGTGATTGGTAGAGCTTTTCTAAAGTATCAAATCCACAAATTTAGACTCGCAGCTACTTGGAGTTTCAATTTGCTCCACATAGTTTTTTTGCAAGATATAAACATATTCAGTTCCTTTGGATTTGGGGTGTTACTCTTGCCATGTGTCAGGCTTTTTTGAAGGAATCTTCTGTTCCCATCCCTGGAATATTCCCAATCCAACATGTTTCTAGAATTCTTTCTCTCTCAGCATCTTTCATGTAGGAAAAAGCTTGCACCAAGAATCTATTATGGATCGCATCAAATGTGTCTGGCGCCAGAACTTGTATTATTTTGGATTCAGGTCGGTTCTTTATCACGTGCTTTCTCCTTTTCTTTTGTCTAGATGTGCACTGAGCAATCAATGTCAATTGACACAGATCATTTTACACTTTAGCAGTGTATTATTTACTGTTTTCTGAGTTAAGAATAGCTAAGATACAGGACTGTCTTTCAAGTAGTTACATGCAGAAGGAAAGTTAGAAACTAAATAGGTATTGTTGTCCACAGGTCTTCCAGTATAGGAAAGTTAGAAACTAAGGAAAGTTTTGGTCATGCATGCCATCACAGTCTTGAAACTTCTTCATTTCTACTTGCCCCATCCCCCCCACCCAAATGAAAAGAGATGAGACTTGTATACATCAGTCACAATCTACACTTTCCATCTTCCAGCTACTGAAGAAGGTGACTGAAGTTATTGAGGTGAAAGTCAATTTTAATTCTTTGTTTGTTCTGGCACTGCCATATTCTTATTTGACTATTTGAGTAAAGCTGAACCAGTGTAATTCATGATTTAGAGTGCTAGCTATCTTTAAGTAATACAAGCATATAACAGCTACTTTGAAGTTCCAAATTCACTCTTTATCTGCTTTGAACTTCTTTTTTTTCCTTGTTCTCATTTCCATACGTAATCTGCTTTTAACATTTTTGTCTTGTTTAGATTAGCACTTGATTTTGCTGTCTTGACAGTCAGCTCTGGAATCCAGGATGGCCCAATCAATTAGCCAGGTGTTAGCATGTTACTGGATTTTGGAGCCATCATATATAAACATGTTTCTGTTAGAAGACAGACTGGATACCCATGAATATGGCTACAAGTGGGGTTTGGTTTATTTCTAGCGTTTGGTAATGCATGCTTTACACAAGTGCACGTTTGGGCTCTTTAGGTGTCTTTAGGTGTTTTTCGATGATTTTGAGATCTTTATATTAGAACCATCCAAGAACATCAATTAGGCTACTACCATGCATAGTATTTTTGCCTTCAAAACATTTATATTTGATGTGACCTTTTACTCAAACTCTCTTTCTAGTTGAATGATAGGCATTTCATTATGTGTTTTTTTGGTTGCCACTCATTTGAAGTGATAGTGATAGAACTAGAACCCAAATGACATGTTTTATAGAGCATTTCATTATTTGTTTAAGCCAGTAGTGACTACTTGTAATAGGAGACAAATTGAATGAGAAACTGACAGTTTCGAATCAGAGATTGCTGATATTAATTCTTATTCATCCAACTAAATTTGCTTTGCATTATCGTGAAGATGGTTGATGATCCGTGAACAAAATACACTGAAATTGTAGAGGGAGATTTCCATTCTTGAAATGATCTGAAAATTGTCAGTTGCAAGAAGGAAATGGATATAGAAGGGGAACAGAAGAAATATAGAGGTTCAAAGGAGCAGAAAAGGGGATTGAATATAGATTGTTAAGCTATCTGCCTTCTCTTACTTATTTGTAACTGGACCACAAAAGCAGAAGCTGTGTTTTTTTTTAAACTGGAAAGCAAAAGTGTTCCTACCAAAGAAACTGTCATTGACTTTCATGACCGCTTCTTTCAGCCTTCTTTTCATCCATCATCATCATCGTTGCCTTTTTCCTCATCAGATTCTTCCTGCGAATCAACTTCATAGTCTTCTTCAACTTCTTCCTCGTCTCCTTCATCAATGGTTTCATCATTCGGATGAACAAACTGCAGCGTCAACCTCCCATCCTCTCTACATGCATGCAGAAACTCCAAGGTAGGCTTCCTCACTTCTTTAAGGACAAACCTACCATCATGCCTATAAGACTTAAAGATAACCTGAGGCTTTCCAGTCCTTCCGATACATGAAATTGGTGGGGGGAATGCCCTTCCACCTGATCTTGGCCTGCTGAGATCCTCTGCTACAGAACGCCTTGTGATTCTTTCTTTCTTCTGGTGTCGCCAGTCATCATTTATATCATTCTTCAAGTCTTCAACATCATCAGAACTTTCAAAACCAAGCCCTTCGGTACATAGTTGCAAGCTCTCATAATTCATTCGAGAAAAGTTATCACCATTCTTATGACAACCTGTGTACTGATGATTCTTCAGAGCGGTGCTCGAGACAGAGTCCAATATTGATGGGCTCTTCTTGACCTCCATGCAATCATTCTTGTCGAGTCTTCTTGTTCTGGCATCCGAGTTCAAATCTAGGAACGATGAAGTTGCCAATAAAGGAGGAGGAGGTGATTGAGGATCCTCCTTGAAATGAAGTTCACCGAATATCTCAGTTAAGGAGGATGGCTCCAATGGTTTTACAGGCTTGATTTGGTTCCATGATGAGAGGGATTCAAGCAGTGTAGGGTTTTCTGGCAATGGTTTTTCAAATATATGCTGGAGCCCTCCACAGGCAGCCATAGCTAGGTTTTGGCTCAGTCAATCCAGTCTAGTAGTATAAAGAAGATGAGCCTTCTTTTTTCTTGGTGGGAGGTAGAGAGAAAGAGGGAGATAAAGAAACACGAGAATGGCGTGGGGGTTGAAAAATATCAAGAGAAGATGCTTCTTGTTCGTTTGGTTAGGGCATAGAGCATCTCTTCCATTGGAGAGGAATAAGGATGGGTGGTTTTGAAGCTAGCTCGAAATTTGGTGGTCATAAATAAATGTATGCATGCAAGCTTAATTCAATTCTTGAAAAATCCCAGTGTTTAATAAATAGATATTAAATTATGTTTTACCTTACCTCTCCAAAAAATCTCATAAAAATCTCAAAATAAAAATTGATGAGGAGATGAACTTCAATCGATCAAGGAAAGCTACAAAGAACATGAATTGTGGTGGAAAGGATATGAAGCAATTTAAGTAAAAAGAGACTAATTGGAATTCAGATAGCTCTTGGAAGAAAACATAACATGTTTGGTGAAAGGGGATGGAGATAAAAATATATAAAATAAATTGATGGGATAATTTTGATCGATGCCTAAAATAATCTAATTTTTATTCTTTTCAATTAAGAGATACGAGAGGATATATATATATTATTATTATTATTTTTCTGTTCTTCTTATATCTAGGGGTGAGCAAATTCGGTTCGGTTCGGTTTTTATCTAAAAAACTAACCAAAATTAAATTTTAAAAAACTTGAAAATTCAAACTGAAACCGAACTGGAACCGGTTCAAACCGACCGGTTTCGGTTCGGTTCGGTTCGGTTTTTTTAACAAAAAAACCGAAAAACCTGTATTATTTTTTTATTGCTACTCATGACCTTAATAAAACACGAATTCATTAACATATTGTTTTTCTCAGCAAAGAAAACACACATTGCCTCTATCATAAATTTCTTCTTAAGAAGTTTGTTAAAAAATAAACAAAATCACAGAGCATATGTTAAAAAAAAAACAAAGATTGACAGAAAAAAAAAAAACCATACTTGGTGTGACACGATTCAAGGTCGGGTGTGAGAGAGGGATGTGACTGCCTGACTGGATCTGGAGTTGGACTCAGGAGGTTCGGTGAGCCGGCGTGGTGTGTGTCCTACAATTCAAGATCGGGTGTGACTACGTGAAAGAGGGACGTGGTCGCCTGGGGTTTGAAGATGAAGATGCTGGGAGAGGATGTGGCTGGCTGTGGTCTAGTAGATGAAGATGGTGGGAGAGGGATGTGGTTGAGTGCTTGAAGATGAAGATGCTGGGAGAGGGATGTGGCTGCCTGTGGTTCAGTAGATGAAGATGGATTGATTTCATTACAGATGTGAAATTTTGAATTGTGAATTGTGAGTTGAGGGAGTGGCACAGGAGCAAGGAGAAGGACGGCTGGAGCAGGAGAATGGATGTTAGGGTTAAGAAAAATAACAAATTTTTTTTTGTATTTATAGTACCCCTTAAACCGAACCGGTTCGGTTCGGTTGGGGTTTTTCCGGTTTCAGGTTTTTCCGGTTCGGTTCGGTTCGGAAATTTTTGTAAAAAAATTAATCGGTTTAATCGGGTTTTTTTTTCGGTTTGGTTTTTTTAATTATTTTTTTCTCGGTTTTCTCGGTTTATTCAGTTTCTTGGTTTTTTTGCTCACCCCTACTTATATCTTATATTTAATTTTTCTGTTTTAAAACAGTAACCAACCAATAACTACCTTAAAAAATCTCCTTCTCACCCTTTTTTTGTCCCAAATTCGAGCAAGCATGGTTTTTTACTAGAGTCACCATCATGGAGAGAATTACTATTTTCTGAAAATTTATATATGACATTTAACAATCCAATCAGAACCCTCTATTGCTAGGGTTTCAATTTTAGGAAAAGCTCTTTTCTTTCTCTTCATTTGATTTACTGGGAGATTCAATGGACATGGCAGAATATAATGAGAAAATGCCCTCTCTTATTTTTGTATTTTAAAATTATTTATAAAAAAATCAATTCTTGTATTTTAAATTAAATTTTTTGATGTCTTCAAATTATTTGGATATGCTAATATAAAAAATAATTTTTAAAAAATAAAAAAATTATTTGATATATTTTTTTATAAAAAATTACTCTCATGCTTAAAAATAACATCAGATAACAACATAGAGTTAATTGCAGCCTGTGCTCCTAAATCGGGAGGATTATAATAACTTCTACTATTTTTTTTAGATTAACGTGGATGTCCGGGTCAGCTTGCGCGCACCACGACTAATCCCACGGGCCCTGAAGTTAATGACCATGTAAGCCTCCAGTGGCCATCACATGAGCAACCAAGAACTTGAACCTGAGATCACAGAGGGAACAAACCCCTTGATCCCATAATAACTTCCACTATTACTACTCCATGACATGGGGAAAGAGGGACCAGCGCCTTTTCTTGGGTTCGTTGAACAAGGCGATTTTTATCCAAATTTCAATCACAGCATGGTGTCTGATAGTGCCATTTAGCTGTACAGACCATGCTGATGTTGATCGGGCTGGTCAATTTAATATCTTCATTCACCGCACATCCTCACCAGTCCATTATCACTGCGTCTAATATATATTTCCTGTTTCTTCTCACCACCTTGAGCATCTATCTTGTGAGTGTGATTTTCGTCATAAAGGGCACAAAAGTATGATAAGAATCATTGGTTTTGATCATGCACTGCCGTGATGAGCAGTGATACATCAATTCATTGACATAATCCCTTCTATCTTGGTCTGTTTTTATTATAGAGTTAGGTCAGATTGTTAGCCACACGTAAGATGGGCTGTCGACACGATATTCAGGGAAGTCCTGTGAACTGATATTCACTAGTCCATTGCCTTCGTTAACATCATCACCACTCACTAATCTCTATGATTAAGCTCCAATCAGCTGACCCTGTTACACAAAATCTATGTGCTTGTGAGCTACGGACTAATCATTTATCAACCTGAACTAAACACAGGAAACCGTAACGAAGACCCTATGTTACTGTAATTTTTGTAGCCAGCAGCTCTTGGAATATTCCCACTGGATCTTTGCACATGTCCAATCCTGTTCCAGGAAATGATTGGCTGTTATCCTTCAATATTAAAAAGCCTATCTTCAGCTTGATACAGTACATCCTGACATATAATGACAGGGCATTATAGTGCCAATCACCAGGCAAGTAGCTCCTGTTCTAACCGTAGAGTGCCATAGTCGTGTGCGTTTTTTTGCCGCAACATTTTACTGGTTCAGTGGCTTTTCAGAAGCAGCGCCACATCTAAAATCTGGATATTCTGATTCTAGTACAAGTAGCTGCTAAATCTACAGCCATAAGGACTACATCCAAATATAAATGGGGACAAAAACAAAAACTTTTCAACAACTAAAAGATGGCATAAAAGACAATGTTCGATTCTGAAATGGAAAAAACAAATAAAAAAAAGGAGGGAAGGGGAAAAGATCCAAGGTGATAATAGTAGAAGACTAGCAAAGCTAACATCAATGTTACTCAAGTGTTAAAGAAATGCGGCTGCAATTTTAAGTAGAAGATGTTAGTTCCACACCAATTTCATCCATCAAATTGGGAAACCACCAGGCACACAGAAACCTTATGTGAACAATAACAAACGTACTTATTGTTTCCAAATCAAAGATACATATCCTCCTTTTTTGAAGAATCAGTTGGGACAAAACTACTTATGGACAACCTTCATCGCCAAGCTTCAATACGCTCCGACCTTGACTCTATAAAGCTACTAATTCCTCGAGTCTTGTTAGAAGGCGGTGTTAAATGAAGTACAGATGACTGCCTGCTAAATTTTCCAGGGCTCTTTCTGAGACTGGAACTACTTGATTGGCCAGCACTTTTCTTTCTGGTACCTGCTTGAACACCGGCCTTAACTCTACGACTGTATGTGTCATTGACTAAGTCAACCTCGGTAGCAGTCCCACAGCAATGATCTCCATTGGCAATTAGCTTTTCAACAGAGGTTGCATAACTGAGGTCTTCTTCAACAGCTATGAAATTGTTTTGACTGGAGTTGTAGGAACTTTCTACAACAGGTTCTTCAGCCATGAAGGCTTGCTCAATTGTTTCATTTTCATTTTCTCTACCTTTGGCACAGGACATCGAAGGGCTGTCATGACCGTTCTCATCAAATGGCTCAAGACGTGAAGAAGGTGACGACTCCACCACAGAATCTTCTCTCTCTCGCAGTGTCCTTAGGATAAGGGTCTTGAGGAAATTCATCACTTGGACAGCATACATTAAGGCAGTCAGAGGATCTGCCAGCTGCAACAAAATTAAGACAAGGGGCCAATGAAATAACCGTTAGTGACTAAGTCTCTGGCTGATCCCTTTGCTGTGCTCTTACATGGCAGAGTACTAGCATGTCGCATCTACGGACATAATTGAAGAAGAGATTGAAAAGGAAAGTGAGAGTTTCACTACTATTAGCTTCCCTGAAATCAAAATAGGCTCTATTCTAAAGAAAAGCAAGACAAATCATTTGAATGCAACAAACAGCATGTAAAAACCAGATCTTAGATAAACACGAAAAATCATTGAAGTTCAGGAACGTCCAAACAACAATAGACATGTACTTGAGTCATGTTCGGTGCAAAAACTGTGGCTACGTTGTGTGCATTCATCTTGTTCAGGTGTTCTTGCTGGACAACATCAGCCATCAGATTGATCGCCCAATCTAATAGAGCAGCTTCTGTTGGAGGTAGATTTCTTGCAAGATTAGCACAATCCTCTTCAGTTCGACATTCTATTACTTGTTCAGGCGATAATGAATCCAGAACCCCTGTTGGAAGCTCTCTAAACCAAGCCTAGACAAACAGATGCCTTCAAGTCAGTATAGCCATGTGTTGAAAGCAAAAAAAAAGAAGTCAATGCGGAGACAAAAAAGGAACACTTTCTACAGATGGAACCCCAGTCTAAGCACAGAAGACAGATGATATGTTCAAAGAAACTGGATTGCAGATGAGATGATGGCAGTGAAATGGGGCGGCCACAGTGCAGCATTTGGTTACAGAGAATGTGGAACTGAAGCTAGAGATCAGGCTGGTAGTGGTGGCACGAAAGAATTGCAGGACCCATGGTTGTAAGCAATCTTCACCGAAAAGCTTAATGATGAAGTACCATAGATCCAGCTTTAATGAAATGACATTCAGAAAATAATTTTGTAAGCATATACAACATAAACAAGTAACTCATACTACTAAGATAGCACCCATCAATTGACACAGGATCGATATGATAACTAGATCATCACAAATTTACAGGCCCATAAACTTTTAGAATAAAGGTTAATTTAATTTTGTTCAGCCTTATACAATTTTCCTCGACTTTTGCTCCCACCAAGAAAAGGAATTGATTGTTGCTTACAATTTTCTCCTGTCAGCTTAATTATAACAAACACAGCTTACAAGGATGTTATATGTGTGATCTACACATGGCAGCATTTCTTCCATTTTTTTCCTTGTTTCACTATCTTCAGTGTAGCATTAACCAGTTCAATTCGCCTCACAATGAATAGGTAATTTTATTCACTATTAAATGTGTGATAATTCATAACTCAAGCAGGTGCATAATGGGGAAATGATCCGAGAATTTATGTTGCTATACCTTGATAAGTCCTGCCAGACAATGTACATCAACCCCTTCTGGTACCACCCCACCATTCAGTTGCTCCCTAACAAACTCCTCCTGACTGTTTTCTGCGGCAATTCTGAAAATCCCTTCAGCCTGAATGCAACAATTAATAATTTGATGGTGACCATAAACAAAATAAAATGAAATCCAACAAATTAAAATTAAAACAAGCCCCAAGATGCCTAAATCAGACAATTTCCCCATCTCTGGAGTCATCATAATGATGCTAACAGAGAAAAATGACAAGGTGATATACCTGCAAGCCTCCATGAGCATACAATCGTCTTTGCATTAGCAAGAGAATTGTTGGCACGCTGTTCCCTCTTGAGTCATATGACAACTGCATAGATTCTGTGGAAACTCCAAAAACAGTTGCGCTGCATAATTAAAAAAAAATCAAATTATTAGGCAAAGAACGAGGCAGCAATTGTACAAGTTAAAATAGTTAACTGCTTTTAATTGGCATGATGTAGAGCTCAGTAGACAGGAATAACTTAAAAACACAGCTTCGGTGCCAAAGGTGGTTTGTTTAAACTAGCAGCGAAACAGAACATTCAACATGTTAAATCCTGGCGTGCGCCTGTCTCGCAAACTGATCAAGCGGGGAGTTTGTGATTACACACATACGACTACAACCATAACCAAGGCACCAGTGCAAGTGATCAAGAAAGGGGAGGGGGCTTCAGTTCATCTGTAATAGTAAAGTTGTGAATAACAATTATTTTCTTATTTATATCACTAACACGGAACGAACAGAATTCAATTCGATAATCAAGAGGGAAACAAGACTTCCATCAGCAGCAGTTAGAACAAATGAATGCCGTAGTGGAATCAAAAGTTTAAGTAGAGTTTGAGAATATTAAATTGGTTAGCTTATAATGTTTGGGGAATTGAGATAAAATAATTTCATCGCAAGGGCTCGCGCAAACAAATTGGGCATTCTGACTTTCGATGAAGGCTGGAGTATGGAACATATACTCCCTTAAACAAATGAAACTTGGTTCCAGAAATTAAGCATTTGTACAAAGGTCCGTGAAGCGATTTCTATGCGTCAATCCATGTAGAACTAAGTTGAAAAGGTTGTGGTATTTACATGGAAAAGTCCAACTTATGTGGATTCAAATAGCTGGCCAGCAGCTACTCCTCATTCCAAGAATATAATGCATCAAAATAAGACGGGAAAGAGGAGTGGTCTGCCACTTCTCCCCAAACTTGGGGAGTTGACAAAAATGGAAGCAAAAAGCTCCAATATTTTACAATAAAATATCAGATAACGCTTTCCATTTTTTTTAGATTAATATAGGTGTTTGGATCAGTTTGCGCGCACCATGATTAATCTCACGGATCCTGAAGTTAACGACCATGTAAGCCTCCAATGGCTATCATATAAGCAACCAAGGACTCGAACTTGAGACAACATAAAAAGCAAACCTCTTAATCCCAAATCTTTACCACTTGACCACCACCTAGATGATTTCTTTCCATATTTGATATAGCTGACGGTTGCTTATGTGCTCAGATCCATGATTCCAACTAACACCGATATAAAACATGGGATAAGAGCAAAATTTATAGGTCAATTTCTCCTATTTGTTTATTGCTACTAAGCTTTTCAGTTGAATATCTTTAGTATTTATTGATTCCAGAAATTGTTTCTGATGCGAAACTTTACAGTTGAATTCTTCTCTCTCTCTCTCTCTTCCCAGAAAATGGAACTTCACAGAAACATCAAACTTCAATGGAGGGGAAAAAAGGACCAAAGAACTTTAAATTAGTTCTAAGAAAATTCACAATTTCAAGACTGGATAAGGCAATAGAACCACAAGATTGAATCCATCACTTGGGTACAACAAGCTGGAAAACATTCCAACATGCAAAAGGGAGAGAGAGAAACCCCGACTTTGACGCAAAACAAGCATCCATAAAAATTAAAACCCAACCCCAGAAAATTAAAATCATAAAGACCAATGAAAAACAGGAGCTTTCACCAATTAACTGCTAAAAAGTCCACGTTTATGAGAACTGCATTTTCAGAAACCAAAGAAACAATCACTTGCCAAAAAAAGAAACTTAACAGTGCCAAGGATTGAAATAACCATAAAAAACACAGGAAGGATAAAAATAAAGAAAACCCGCAATTTCATTTCGATCAAAAAACACAATGTACCTACCTAGCACTGGGAGGCCTCCTGGGGACTTCAGGTTCGAACTCAACAGGCAAACCCAAGAACCCATTAAACCTATCAAAGGTAACATGAGCCACATGGCGCACATTGGTTGGCCAACCAATCTCCATACTAGCACAAAGTTCCCTTCTATCACTCTTGCAAGCCACTAGAGACTTCCTGAAAAGTGCCACAAGAAGAGCCAGTAAAGAAAGCTGATCCCTCTGATTCTTTTCTCTTTGCTTCACCAACTCCACATCATCTTCATCAATGCCATCTTGTGTTAAAGGAGATTGTGGGGGTATACAAGTCACAGAAGAGGAGGAGGAGGAAGTTGGAGGAGGAGAAGAAGGGAAATGTGAAGGGGAGTGAAGGACTTCAGTCATGGCTGGCAAAGAAAAGGTCCAATCTTTTCTTCCTTGAAATATTAATAAAAAACAAGAAAAGGAAGTATTTTTCTTGATTTTCCAAGTCTTTTCTTTAACAAAAGAAGATTTGTTGTTGAAAGAAGTCTTCACAGAAAGAGATTTGTGGAGTTGTATTGAAGGAATAGACTTTCTTTCTTTGTGGGACGTGAGAATCATTAACTCTCGCAAAGAAAAAAAGTTTATGTATTCTTTCTTTCTCTCTCTTGAGAATTGAAGAAGCAAAGTAGATGCTAGAGAGAGAGAGAGGAGGGGGGGATTTGGTGGGAAATAAATTGATTGTATAGAAAAAAGGGAAAGGTAATTAAAAGGGTGCTTAATTAGTAGCTTGAAGTAGAAGGGTTTGATTATGGTGGGTTAATAAATTCTTTGCAGGGATAGCTGTGGCTGTGGCTGTGGCCTCTTTTGTCTTTGACAGCCAACAAAAATCACATTTTTTACAGGGATAGCTGAGCTTTCTCCGTGGGAATTGAAGCGGCCCTGTAGGCTTTATGAGGGGAGTGGGGGCAGGGGGGCCTGGCTCAATCTTGCTGTGAAAAAAACTCTACCATTGGTACGTACGTTAATGCGTGTGAATCGGCGCCTGTATCAAGTAACAGCAGTAAAATATGGCCATGGTAAAGATGAAGATTTTTGCTCTCCCTCCCTGTTACTTCCATTTTCAGACTTGACTGAACTCTACCTAGAAATTACCATGAAATTAAAAATCACTTTTCTTGATGATGAAGAAGCAATATTGTTCAACAGTTGATATTGTCTTTGCTTGTTGAACCAGAAAAAACCTAGATATGTGTCTCTCCAACAATGCAAGACTCGCTTGTTTTGGCATTGGTGAAATCAAACCTTGCCTTAGTTGGCATCCTCTTCTTGAAGTAGATGTGAATAAATGCCATAGATATGCGGGTAGGAGTCGTGTGAGTATGACATTTTGCAAGTTCTCGAATGTGTCGCTAGATTTCATAGCCATTATGCCCCGTTTGTGCTCATCGAGTTAAAAGGTTTGTACATGGTTATTAAACACCCAAGAACGACTCGGATATTATATCGTCGGGTCAACCTGAATCTATGTTTTTTTAATATAAATACCATATAGTATAAGCTCTAATAGCTTGTTATCTTTTCATCACTCGCTAAAAATTGTTAAGCATACAGTCTAGATTAACGTGAGGGAACAAAGAAGTATATGAGTGATAAAAAACATGTGGATCAATTCTTATGAGAATATTATGGGCGTGCTTAGCACCCACGTAATTGATTCAAGAGATAGGGGGGGGGGGAGAGAGAGAGAGAGATGGATGGATCCTTGCTAATATCATCAATGGTGACGACATGATCTTAATTTGTGGATAATCGTGCTACTTTTTTATATTGCTTTACTTTAATGCCAGAACTTATCCTTTGATATTTGTGTAGGATATTTCCAAAACTAGACCCGATTTAAGATCTACATCATCAGCAAGTTCATTTGAATTAATTCAGTTTAAAATAAAATAAAATAATATCATTTAAATAAATAAATAAAAACAATTCTTTTCATTTATCTCGTCTAAACAGACCCCAAATTAATAAATTATCAAGTTGATCAATTAGACCTTGCTGAATCTTACAACCATGTTCATGACTGCTGGTTGAAAAACAAATGCTATGTTCAATGTTCAACATCAATTTTTCGGCATAAAAAAATCGGGTCTTAGATGATAGTCAAGTTTACCTGATAAATTACTTATTAAAAAGGTTTAGTTCATGAATCACATATTGTTGTCAAATTCTATTATACAAATAGAAATTATAATGTTCTGATATTCTATCCAGACAAAAAGCTAAAGTGTTCCACTCTAATGATATGCTTTATTGGAAATTCATGTATGTGGTTAGTTTTCATGACTCTTGGAAAACAACTGAAAGAAAAAAAAGAAGAGATTTATTATAAAAAAGAACTGACGACTAATTACTTGAGAGCAAACTCAATTCTCTGTAGAGAAGAAGCTAGGCAAAAGAAGGACAAAATCTTCAAAATAAAAAATAATGGAAGGCGTGTTCCAATCCTGCTGTTTTCGTGACAAATTGTTGGCCGGCCCACAACTTTTCTTGCACTTGTCTTTGCTTTTGCGTGATTCATGTAAGCTGCTGGCAAGCTGGTGGTTGTTGCTAATTAATACTTGCAAGCAAATTCAACCACCAAATGTCTTGTTCCTTTAGCTACAATAACCAGAATCTGTAGAAGTGGTGAAGACATGGAATTACAAGTGTTTTTGTTTTTTATTTTCGAAAAAAAAAATCACAATCCTTTAAGTTTTCTAGTTATGATAAGATTCTTTTTTATTCAACGTTAAAGATATTTTTAAATTAATTTATGTATTAATAATTAAGAAACTGGGCTCAATCCAACAAATTAATCTAGTGACTTGTTGACCTGGATTTAATACAAGTTAAGTTTTATATTAAATTAAATGACAGTTGAACTGGTTAAACTCAATTATTCAAGCAAACTCCTACTGTTATCTTGTGATAAGAAGTCCTCCGTTTGTTCGTCATCAGAAATTTAAGATCGAACTGATCCAGAGGACAGGAACCAGGACAGAAGTTAAGTGTGTTTTTCTTCTTGCAGAATAGGTTATGGAGAGCAAAAGGGATGGTAGAGAATTCAGCAAGATGAAGGGAATAACAAGGACAACAACCTATTTTGTTATTGATGATTCTGAAATCCCAGATGGGGCTTTGATGGAAATTCTTTTTTAAGACTTCCTCTGAAATCTATATTCAAGTTCAAGTGTGTATCCAAGCGATGGCTTTCAGTGATTTCCGATCCTTATCTTGTCACCTTCTTTTTGGCTCAGCTAAAGAAGGAGAGTTTATCACCAGTATGGGACCTTCTCTTCTGCTACACGTATAATGGAGGTGGTGAGATCTCTGCCTAAGATATGGCTCCTCGTCTAACGTTCAAAAACCATCCGGACTTTAAACCTCGAAATAATCGTCTAACATACACTGTCTAACAATACGAGGGCATGACATTAGCATCAGGTCATTGCTTGCGGCTAACACTTTGATGGATTGATTTTGTGGGTGTGCTTCACTTGTCAGAAATTCCAAGGGAAAAACCTTATGCACCGCTACCTTTATCATGATATCGCTCATGCAAAAATATGGCATGTATATGTCATACTGCCGAGCCATTGTGTATAATGAGATTGTGCATCGGGTTGCTTTTACCTCTGTAATCATAGCTTATGATCCAAATACGACTTCTCATCAACTTGCCTAAAGATGGGCAGAGTCCCGTTGGAGGAGTGATTGGTATGTTTTGTGCGAGCCTCTGTTATCTCCATGTGGATGCAGGTTATTCACGAACCTGATAATCAGGGGCGGAGCAAGAAAAAAAAATTGAGGGGGGCCAAATTAAAAAAATCATTTTAAAAAAATTTGTTTTATTGAAATATATATTAAATGAGGGTCAAAAGAGGAGCTGGGAAAAAAATTGTTGTGTTTTCAAGGAAAGGGCCAAGCAAATTTGTATCTTTAAAGCCATTGTCAAACGCGGAACTACATAAGAATGCCATCCATGGTTTGCTCTATGAAAAAAAAGAAATATCCAAGCACATCGTGTGCAAAAATCTTGCTTATTGGTAGCTACTACCATGGCTCCAAGGGTGATAGAAGCAACTAAAAGTGATGCCTCCTTCATTCTTTTCATTCTTCACAAAAAACAATGGCATCAGTCCCGTACTTCCTCTTGCTTCTTCCCACCAGATTTGAGATACCATCCCAGAGCACCAAGAGCTGTAATAGTACCAGCTACAACTGCATAATTCCGGTATTTGTCAGTTGATACTTTTTCAGTGGATGATCCTGGTGGTGTTGAGGAAGCAGCGGTGCTTGCTTTGACATCAGCTGGTGCCCCACCTGTGCCTGAGGCAGTTGTCTCCTCGGGTTTAGGACCCTGAATAAAATAAACAAGTTTGAGCTTCAAGGAATTGATACAGTTCCATCCAAGAAAACCTAATTAAACACAGTGCAGCCGGTATAGTATCTTTTTTGAGAAAGCTGAAAGGGGTGGATTTTTACCCCAGTAAAAGTACCCCAAACCCAAAGGTAATATTAAATGCTTGAAAAAAATAATCAAGAAGTCCGAAAGTTGCATTCTATTCTGATAATAGCACATACGATGGCAATAACAAAGTTCAAAAGAAAATGTGCTATAACCATACCTTGCGTGCAAGTTTCTCCAGTTTTTCTTGCTCAACTTTCTGCAAAAGCCAAAACAATGTACTGCATCATAAGCTATATGAAAAGAAGTAGAAGTCCTAAGAAATCAGCTATCCTTTCATTAAAATTCTGTAAAACTACTAGATAATAAATTAGATAAAAATATTTAATCAGTTTTGCCAGGGCACCAATCAGACATAATGACATTTATTATGATGTCAGTACAGGCAAGATACTCAATTTTTTTGGCGCAAAAAACAACAATAACATACACACAGGGTTCTTCTTTAACTCTTTTGGTGTCATACACATCTTAATAAAATGCCTCCCAAGTCCCATCTCTTTCTCTCATCTGGTTAAATAATAGGGAAGCACAGTTCTTGACAGAAATAATAGGTAAAAATAACAATTTGAACTTTCAACAGCGAGATTGCTGCTGCCTACAAGAATGAGTTAAAATAATGTGCTATTCCAATGAAAACTGTACCACCAAAAGTCATCACTCATTTTGAAATTAACCATTTTTTATCCGTAACTGGTGGATAAATTTGGATGCTTTAAATCAATGCATCATCCCATCAATTAAAACATAGAAGATGGTAAGCCTCGAAGAGACATTTTCCCTCAACAGACCATTCACTTACTCAATCCTTTCCAGAAAAAATGGTTCAAATGCCGCATAGAACTCGTATGAAAGCTTCTTTTTTTATATATATATTTTTTGTTCCCATATGATTTGTCTCTCTCAAAAAGGAAAGCAAAGTGATGTCAATGCCAAGAAAGCGGTTCATAATTGCACCAAATGAGTTAGCAGTTAAGAGCCACCAAGCCAACAATGGTAAATCAGGCACTAAAATCTAATAGGATTGATAACTAACAGTTCAACACTGCATATATGTCAGTTCACCAAGTTGCAAGTTTAAAGGTAGGCGCTCTTTTTTTTTCAATCAAACTGTAAAGATAGGGATGATGGCCTTTTCAATTTCTTATAATTACAAAAAGAAAATATCAATTTTTGGCATTTAAACATAGCACCTTCAACTTTATTCATATTTTACAAATATAAAAAAAAAAAAAAGTCAAGCATCACTAGTGTGTTTTGCCCACAGCTGTGTGCTGGAGCTGAATGAACATCTTAATTGTACAAACAAACTTTTCAGAAAGGTTTCGTTTTCAACAGAATTTCAACCATATTTCCTCACTTCCTATTTGCTTACTGTCACAGGTTGAATACGCCACTAACGATTTCCCACAGGACAAACTTCCCCTCAAATTGCATTTGCCCTTTTTACTAGAAAACGTAGAATAATAAGGTTTTAGATTGTTTTTTCCACAACTTTTCTGGTAAATCAAATAGTTGCCCGAAAACTATTTTCCTCTTGTTTCACTCTCTTTTACCTCAATCTTCCTAGCAATGACATTCCTATACAAATTTCTGACAAGCACCAGGGGGTGCAAAATATTCCCAACAAGCATCTAATCCTCATGCACTACCAAAACTGAAAACATTTTAATTCCAATACATGCAATTTAAAAAATCCCACCCACTAATAACTACAACCCGCAAACCGAAAATGCAAAACAAACATTAACTTAAGCATTCCACCAACTTACAGAACACAACCAATATCAGTTTCAATCTTTCACAATACCCCACAACGAAAAAAGTTTACAATAAGGTGGTCTAGTAATAATTATTAAGCTAGCATTCAACCCAACAGGCATTGTTTACACCCCATTTCCAACGAACTAACATTTTTTTTTTCTGTTACAAGAGGCTGGTTCTCTATGCTTCTTAGATCACAACATAATCAAAATCCCAAATCCACCAATTCCGCAACTATCACTACAAGCAAGCCTTATTTAGGACTAAATTGCACAAAAAAATGACAGATTTTCTTCGTTATAGCAAAAGAAAAAAAAGGGACTTTTCAGGACAATATCAAAAATAAAATTGATAGGTTTGCAAAACAAAAACCAAGGCAAAAACTGTAAAAAATAAATGCTGGGTTTTTCTTTTATTTATTTATATTACCTTAATGTAAACATTTTCTGCAGCCTTTTCCTCTTCGCCAAGCACTTTACCACCACTCGAAAACCTTCTAAGGACTACACGTCTTGCTGCAGAACCAATTGCCGTCGCCATCGTGAGCACTCCTAATTACCACCTGAAATAATCAACTGATTAACAATTTAAATCGAAGAGATGGCAGTGTTGATAATCTTGGATATTAAATTAGGGATTAAGAGAAATATTTATCAGCTTACTGAGCAAAATATGCAGCACCGATGCAGTGTGGGGGAGGGAGAGCGAGGGAGAGATGGTGTGGGTTTGCTGCTTTGGTTGGCTTATAAGGGGGCTGGCTGGCTTTGCTTGGACATGTTAACGTGGGATAGGAATCAAGTGGAGTTGTCGAGGAAAGAAGATTCTGACCGTTGATTTAGAGTTTTTATGTGGCAATGATGATGATTTTTTAGTGGGACCGGGTGTAGGAGTCATTCAAGGTTCTCCCGTATAAAAGGATTAAAATCCAGATCAATCAAGTTTATTTAATTTAAAAAAAAACATTAAAATAATATTATTAAAAAAAAGTTAAAGAAATAATAAGTTTTAATTAATTGACTGAGCCACGTAATAATCTAGGTTTCTGAACTTATCATACAATTATACTAATTAATTTTTTTATATTTATTTTTATAAAACGAAACCTGACTCTGGTGAGAGGTTAACCTGTCGGCTGTCATACTAAAATGAGTTCAATAATAATGTAAGGAACTTTCTAGTTTCTATTAGGCCATCTTTAGTTTGCGATTGTATCTGATGATTCTGATCTAGACAAGAAGAGAGCGGAAAACGAAAGCTGCAAGAAAAGGTCCCTATATTTTCTGATATTCTCAATTTAGTATCTCCTTCCATATTCATTTATAGATTCATCCAAATTGTGCTTTAGTTTTTGTAATAATGACGTTGTTTGTAGGAAACATTTGTGGAGAGTTTGGCTAAAACACTTAATTGAGAATTTTTTAATACTCGAAGGACTCGATAGAGACAAAAAAAATAATTCTACAGGGACTTGAAAAAGACGAGGTTTCTTCGTTCATTTTTCTTTGCCTTGCAGGTATTTTGCAAAGGGAAAACCTGTTGTTAGTGACCACATCAGATGGTCAGATTTCATTATTGACACAAGCAAATATTGAGCAGATGAATTTGAGCTGAAAAACTCAGCAGGCATTTTAGAAACCAGTGACATTAATTAGCAAACCAGCTGTATCCAGTGGAAGTTGAAGCAAAAAAAACAAAGAGAATTGACATTGATTTTGTTCAAGAAGATTTCCTCTGGGAGAGGTTACAAAGATAGAATGGGTATAATTAAAGGGCATGATAATACATGATACACAGGATTTGTTCTCTCCAGTACATCAACAAATTATCCCATTTCTAGATACATTTCTCCCTTCAAAATGTAACTTGTAGAATCCGTTGGCTAGCTTTTATGGATCTGCAACGTTTCTTCATCTACTCGTTTTTCAACTTGTTGCTCAAAAAACTTTTTGATTTGCCAGTGTAAATAGATTTTGCTAGCGATAAAGCTTTTAATGCTGCAGAAGATGCCTTTCTTTTCCAAATGTTTTTACGAATTCGCTTCTTTGTTCTAGAAGTACGTTTTTTTGGAACAGCAGCAACTGCAGTACAAAAACAAAGAGGTTACATGTTATGCACGTGTGCAAACACACATGCAGGCACAGGTATGAACGTTGCATGCACAAAGCTGAGAATGCTACACACAAATTTTTAAGGTTTTCGTATATAGAAATAGTTGCCCATGATACTGTAAAATGATAGCAAAGGGCAAATTCACAAGCATTTAAAAGTTAGTTTCATCTACTGTGTCCTGCACGCGTCCCTCCTCACACAACAGACAGATTGTTTGTCATGCTTGCAACGAACATGAAGATGTAAAAACCCGCTTCTAGACAAACACAGGTAATATAATAGGAAGCTAAGTTTGACAGGTAACAATACTGATGTTGCAAAAGTTGTATGCCTCAATGATGCATTTGGTGTCAACCACAGAGATATCAAGATGGAAAGTGAAACTGGGATAAGAACTTACGCCTTCCAAGGTCATCCTCGAGCTCATCAATCTCAAAACCGCTTCCAATAAGAGTGTCAAAACAAATCGATGGTATCTGTGTTTTTTTTTTTTTTTTGTTAGAACTCCAAAACTGAGTTGAAGTATAAGATAAAGGAGAGAGGTCTGAAATAAGAACATAAACCATGCTTCCAATCAAGGAAAGGAAAGGGGCATCCTTTTAACAGGACAAAAGAAAAAAACATTATGCTTAAATATTCAAACATTACCTGATCATCCACTATTTCTGCCTCTACCACTCCTGCGTTGCCAAAAATTATGCAAGGATAAGTTAACTAGTTCACAGGAGCCCATAAAAACCAAATGAAAATACAGAAAGGCAACACAAATCAGTGCTAGCAACAATGTTTCCTAGATCATCCGCATGACAGATTTTATCCTTGGGGGCACCATGTGTTAGATAGTTAGGATTAGTATGTAATCCTGTTATCTGAATTTCAAAAAGGCAATCAAGCATCATGATTGTTATGCATTAATCGAAACAATTTAAGAACCACAACAGAAACACTTAGCTGCAAATGCAGTGCTTTCAAGTCCTACCTGTTGAAGTGCATCCATTTGTTGTATCACCGTAGAAATCCTAGTAAAAAGTCGCCATTTTTCAAAAAACAATATCAGAATATGGAAAGCAACCTGTATTCAAGTCCAAGCATGATGGAAGTTAAAGGCCAAGAACACTCACCCCTGTAATAAGACCAGTAGCATGAACATTCACAGCTGTAGAACCTATTTAGAGCAAAATGCAAACTTCAATAATAGTAAAATTTGCCATGGTTATCTAACTTGGGAAGTTAAAAATTCAAACTTCTCAGAAATGATGCAACAAAAACACAATAAATTAGTTCACTGAAGTCTCAGAAGTGCATTCATCACCTAAATTCAAGCTTGAAACTAAATAATTTCAACAGGAAATTGAAAACAACAACATTTTCAGTTAATTTTCGAAGATTAAACATCAAAGAGCAAAAAATAACAAATATATTAAACATACATGAACTCAGCAAGGCCAAAATCATAATGCAGTTAAGACGGAACCCATCAAAAAACAAATTCAATAGAGAGAACCCATTAACCAGAAACAAAAACCAAGCACGCGCATTTACTCTTTTTCTCTAATTTAAAAGGGAGAGAGAGGCAGACCACTGGAGGTGCCATTAAGGACAGCACCAGCAGCTTTCTTCTTGGTAGCAGTCTTGGCAGAGAGAGAGAAAGAAAAGGATTGAAGTGGGAGACTAACGGAGACGCCATGGAATGAGGAATGATTAGAGGGAAGTGGAGAGAGGAGAGAGTGAACCGTTGGTTGAGATGCTGTGAGTGTTGCGGGGGCTGCCATGGCTACTGCTGTTGCATTTCTTACGATTTGGGATAGGATAATAATAAAGAGAAATTCTGTAGATAATGTTTAGTGAGCTGGGCTTTCCCGGTGGAGTCTACTCTGGAAATAAAAGGCCAGTCTTTGCCATTATAGCCCGGTAAAGCTTTGGACTTTTTTATATAAGAAAACAAAAGCCCAATACGAGGTAGGATTTGATAGAAAAACGTAATAATGATAATAATTTTGTGTTAGTTATTTGCAAATAATTTACTTGGTTTTATTTATTTTTCATTTCAATAATAGAGGATATTTTAAATTAAATTGATAAGACTAATTTTTACTTGATTTGGATATATTTAATAATTAATGTCGATTTCAGTATTTTAATTTATCTTTAAATATAGGAGTGGATTTTTTTTGTTGACTGTATAAAAGCTTTCTTTGAATAACATGTAATTAGCTAACTCTAATATAGTAATAAAACATGACAAATCCTCGCAAAAAATAATCACACGAGGCTTATAATTTAAACCACTAAACTATTACTTGTCAGTTTTCATAACCCACTTTTCAGATTAAAACCTTAAAATCTCAAAATATATATAGATTGGAAGAAAAAAAAGTTCATTTAGGAGTCAACTATTACTTGCACTATGTTACAGGTAAAATTAATTAATTTAGATATAAAAAATTATTTAGGTGTTATAAATATGTTTTATAATAAAATAAAAATTTTAAATCATGTGAGGTTAACCCGACTAATTTGATAAGTTTAAGTATATTTTAGATAATAATTAAAAATTTAATTTAATTTAAAAAACAAAAACAATTTTCTTTTTATGTTAAGATAAGGAATATATTTGACCAATTAAGATTAATTTGAATTAATTTATTAATTTTACAATTCAAATCATGAATCAATCAAAATTCGTGAAGAGTAAATAAAAATAAAAAATTTAATTTAATTTTTATTGAACTTCATATTAAAGTATATTTAAAAAAAAAAATTGAATTAATTCGGGTCAATCTACCAAAATATCTTGATTTATGTATCACTACTTAATTTATATTATTAAAATAACTTCATAATAAAAAAATAAAATAAATAATGAAGTTTAATTTTCAATCAATTACTTATTATTATGATATAATGAAATTGAAAAAAAAATCCAACTATACAAGAGAAGAGAGATGAACCGAATTAACCTACATTAATCTATTAAATTTTAATTATACTGAGATAATTTTACAGAAAATAATTAAAAAAATATAAAATTTAATTTCAATTCAACCAAAAATTAAAGGAGAAGGTTGAAAAAAATAAACTAAAAAAATTAAAAAATAAAGTTAATTTTTTAAATTTACAACTTGAATTATAATATCATAATAAATAAACCTAAAAAAGAATATTTTCACATAAAAACTTAAAATAACGTAAAAAAAAAAAAGGAAATGGAAAAAAAAAGTGTGAACAAGGAGAGAAATAATCCTCAATCAGTTTCTGTTAATTAATCATTTAAATCTTGTAACAATTTTTGAAATTAATACATCATTGAAAAACCCTATGCTTTCAACATTAAGTTAATGGATTGGAATTTGGAACATGAATAAATTTAAAGAAGAACACGCTTGTTGGAGCACAGTTATCAAACAGTGGCAGATCAATTCGTTAAATTTAATTTAATGTTGATCTGTTCAGAAAATCGAATGATTTTTTATTTATTTATCTAAAACGAGGATGTTTTAGATAAAACAGTAAAAAAACACGACATACATGGGTTAATAACCCACTGATCCAGAGTTAACCGTGTCCCATGCATAGCCATGACTCCCGAGTAATTAAATTGACATTTCCTAAAAAAGGCCTGCAAGACCACCTCTGCCACGTAAAGATGAATTCCACGTGGCCCAACCCCACCGGTGGATTCCACGTAAATTCCCTCCTCTCTCCCCACTGACTCTAGCTTACACAGACCCCCCGTTTGTTTCTCGAGAAAATAAAATAGTAATAATAATAATAATATCTACACCTCCACGATGGCGGTTCGAGCCACCGTGTCTCGATTCCCGAAGAACGAAGACGAGCAGGAATCATCAGGGCTACCATGGGGAGTAACAGTAACGCCGTTTGCGTCCAAAGACGAGAACGGACTGTCTCCTGTGTACGGATCGGACGGCGATCTGTTACCTCGCTGCGAGAACTGCTACGCTTACTTCAACACCTACTGTGAGCTTGATCAGTGGGCATGGAATTGTAGTCTATGTGGCACTCTCAACGGACTCACCTCTCAAGCAATCGCGCGTTACTCGCATCCCCGGTCTTGTGCTGAGACGATGTCTTCTTTTATCGATCTCGAGTTGTCCAGTGAGTAATTTGAAGGATTTTGTGTTTAGCTCAGGGTTTTTAATTTGTTTTAGTGAGTGACTGGTGTTTGGTTTGTGCAGTGGAGGGATCAGAGGAAGAAATGATGCAAGCGTGTCCGGTCTATGTTGCGGCGGTTGACTTGTCGTGTGAGATTTTATTAATTTATCGTTAATTTTGTTTTGTGTTAATATAATTTGAATTAACCAGAATGCATTAGTGGTAAACTCGTAATTAATTAAGTCTTCATAAAGTTTATGATGACTAGAAGCTGAATCTGAATGACCATTAGAAGAGTATACGTGCATTTGCCTGCACTCATTCTAGTTAGAAACTTCTCTAACTACTTTCTGCTCCCATTGTGATGGCGAGGCAAGTCTTTGCCTTTCTGCAATATGGGTTCCTGTTTTATAATCATGAAAGGTGGAAATAGGATCAAACTCTTAAATCATTTACTATGCATCATGGTAAACATTTTAAGTTAGAGTGTGGCGCATAGACCTTTGAATTTAAGAGATGGAAATGACAAAGTGGCAATGAAGTCTCTGATTTGTTCTCATTTAGCTGCAATGGAGTGGCAATGTCTCTATGGTGGTGCCTTTGTAACTACGTCCATATCTGCTTTACTTGTCAATTTGGTTTTTGTTTTTTTTTTAATTTTGATTCGAGGAGAGTAGATTGGTGTGCATATCCAGAAGGAATATTTTTTTATTACTTTTTTTTTTAAATATAAGCAGTTTTTAACTTTTTTTTAATTATTATTTGGTGTCACTTTGCAGGCTAAGATCTTTCTAATATATGTTTGATTTTGCTAAGAGGTAACAACTTTTGTATTCTGCTGAATTTGTCTGCAGCTTCAGAAGAATTTTTGGAGCTCACTAAAAGTGCATTGCAAGCAGCCTTGGAAGGTTTACCTATTTCTTTTATTATACGATATTTTCAGATCTAAATGATAGATTAGTTCTTAACCACATGGGTTACGTCCTTTGAGGGTGATTTATGTTTCTGTTTTGCTGCAGCTCTTGCTCCGGGTTCTTTATTTGGACTTGCGACCTTTAGCCACAAAATGGGGTTGTATGATGTTCAAGGGCCTATTCCAGTTGTAAAGAATGTTTTTATCTCTCCTGATACAGAAGGAACCCTGCCAATCGAGCTCGAAGATGTCATGCCTTTGTTACAATTCCTGGCTCCTGTATGTTAGGCACACTTTTTTATGTTTTTGGGATTTTTTATTTCATTTATTTATTTGTTGCTCTTGATAAAGCTAAACGGGAAAGAAGGATTAACTCATGCAATCAAACCGATGCTTCATAGAATGCTTAGTTGAGCTAGTTTTGGATTTTTCACTTTTTATTGTCATTGAGTGGTTATAGTGTTCTCTAGGGTGGTTTGTGGTTTGGTAGTTTAATTGACAAGTTTTGTCTAACTTAATGCTGTTACCATCCTAAGTTCAGTTTTGTGCTACAGGTGGAAACTTGTAAAGACCGTATTACAGCTGCACTTGACACACTCAGGCCAACAACCTCGTGGGAGAGAACCACAGGTGCAGGGCAAGGACTAGAAGGTGTTCTAATGGGCGGGCGAGGTTTTGGTGTGGCAATGGAAGCCCTGGTTAAGTACATCGGATCAGAATATGGAAATACATTTGCTTTAGGTACATGATACATAGAGTCCACATTATGATAGGCATCCTTTGTCTCATGTAACATGTGCTAAGTGCTTTTTACCTTTTGACACTTGTTGCAGCAAGAGTTTTTGCCTTTATGTCTGGTCCTCCTGATTATGGAGCTGGGCAATTAGATACAAGAAGGTATGGTGAACAATATGCTAGTAAAGGAGAGGATGCAGACAGGGCTTTGCTTCCAGAGCAGACTCCATTTTATAAAGATCTGGTAATCTCGTTGCCTTTGTTCACATCCTGCATTGCAAGTTTTGGGAAATGTGAGCATTGACCTATATTTTACAGGCTGTTGTTGCTGTTCAAGCAGGTGTTTGTGTAGACATATTTGCTGTCACAAATGAGTACACGGATCTGGCATCCCTCAAGTTTCTTAGTATTGAAAGTGGAGGCTCATTGTTTCTCTATTCAAACACTGATGACTCAACACTTCCTCAGGATATGTGAGTACAATAGACAATAGTAATTAGAACCAAGATATTCCTAGCTCTTTTTTTGTTGTGGGATCAATGAAACTAGTACTATAATTTTAATTGCAAAATGAGTGCAGTGAATGTCTGGTGTTTGTCATCTCTAAGATGTATGGTTGTGCATGTTTAACTAGTAAGGCAAATAAATTATTTATGTGCTATAGATACCTGTCTGTTGTTTTATTATAATCCATCTGTAGTGGTTCTATGATCCACGTGTGATTTTATGTGCTATCTTTTTTAAGGTATCGGATGCTTAGTCGACCGTATGCTTTCGGTTGCATATTGCGATTGAGGACATCTTCTGAATTCAAACCTGGTCATTCTGTAAGTGACAGCCATGTTCTTATGAGTTCGTTGAGCAGGGTCTACCATGTTTTTTACTTGCAAGCTCAAAATATGTCCTGCAGTATGGTCATTTCTTCCCAGATCCACAGTACGAGAATGTTCAACACATTATTTGCTGTGATTCTTTTGCAACATATGCTTATGACTTTGATTTTACGAGCACAACTGGGTTTTCCAGGTATCCATGTATTTCTGAGAGCTAATATAAACTGTGATCTTTTGTTGGCTAAATACCATTGGAACTTGACAACAGTATCAATTTGTATAAAAAATTGAGGAAAGTTAATTTAGAGCGTATGAAATAATTTTCTCACAGTCCTTTATGTGATTACTAGTGCATTGAGTATATTAACTTCAAGCAAATTTTACTGTAATCTGAATGGTTTCTGCCCTAACTGAATCTCAGACATGAGTTAAACAACAAATCCTTAAAAAAAAAGAAGCTAAAATGACTATTGTCAGAACACATTTTGGAGTTGAATTATAAATCAACAGTGATGTGGTGATAATAGATTTCCATTTAGCCATTTATACTCAAAACTTATGAGTGCATTTTGTTATATCTGTTGCAATATTATTTAATCTTATGCTGATAAAATCACAAATTAATTGTCGAATGACAGCTGCTCCTTCTAATGCATTATTTGTATTGGCCTTTTTGCCATTTCCGTGGTCAACCACAAGTCTATCAAGGAACAGTACAGTCGCTTGTTAGTTAGTTAAGAGTAGAGAATTGCCCACTGTAGTTCATTGGTTTATTCAGTGTCTTAGATCTTGCAATTTCACTTGATGTTTTCTCTCACAAAACTGCATTTTCTCATGTGCTAACAAAGATTTGGATTTGTGAACAGGGATGGAGGATCAGTATGTTCCTTCTCTACTGTAACTTGAAATGGAAAGTGCCACTAGTTTTAATTAATGAGCACGGACAAGTATAAATCTTATTGATGACATTATTGCTCTGAAGATGGCACAGTTTCAATAGATCCATCATTTGCCTTCTCAACTATTAGTCTGACTGACAATTCCTTGTTTGGCTTGACTTGGTTTTTAGGCTTCATGTTTTTTATATAATCTACCTCGCTCCTGCCCTCTCTTTATAACTCATCAAATGTATCTAGTTTGTTTGAGCTTCTTTTCAGTAATTAAATTATAATTGCACTTTAAATTCAATAGCTTCATTATTTTTGCAGATATGCATCTGAACAACCTGTACTACAGATTGCATTTCAGTACACAGTTGTGGTGCCTCCTGAGGAGCTCTCAGCTTCAAGCTTGGTTTCTGCTAGTAGGTATGGCAAAGCTGGTGTGGTTACTGAATATCTTGTTTTGGTATGAATGCCGATGAATGAAATAAAAATTAGGCTTACTGGACCAGTATTTCATAATATATTGTTGATGCACCATAAGGTTCTTGCTAGCATTCCATCTCTCTCTGGGTTAATGTAATTTGTTGTATGTTTATGCAGAGGCAAGCATTTACTTAAACGCCGATTAAGAATCAGAACTTTGCAATTTGGTACCGCTAGAAATATGAATGAACTTTATGACAGTGTTGATCCTGAAGCTGTTCTATCAATACTTGTTCACAAGGTATCCCCCCATTTCTCTTATAGTAACAATCTGTTAAAAGAAAAGAAAAGAAAAAACAATAGTATTTGATTCCGTTGGTGAACCTTGGGGTAGGGCAGTACCATGGTCATAATCATAGCAGGCAATCAAATAAAGTAGATAGTGATCAACGTGTACCAAAATAATCAAACAATAAACAGGGAGTTTGCAAGAGAGAAATGCTAATTACTTCCCTGATTCACCTTATTCTAAGGTCTGTTTGTAGCTTTTCTGTATAAGGCTTGCTTGCTGAAAGAATTCTTTGCCATTTCTTTACGCAACATGGGCAATCCTCCTCCCTTATTCTCTCCTCTCCCATTCCTGGCATGAGCATGATTTGTCCTGTTGTCTTTCTATTAATTTAAGGGTATTTGCTCCTTAGGCTAATTGATTGTATATCCATTCAGCATCTGTTCATTATGCATTTTGTTGACTCTAGGTTATATTAGCCTCATTGGAGCAAGGAGTCCAGGAGGGCAGGATGTTGCTTCATGATTGGCTTGTAATCCTCACTGCCCAGTATAATGATGCCTCTGAAATTGTTCAGTTTGAGAATGGTGGTTCAATAGCTTCCCAGATAGATGTTGCATTCTCACAATGCCCGCAACTGCAGCCCTTGCCTCGCCTAGTTTTTGCTTTACTTCGAAATCCTCTTCTTCGCTTCCATGAAGAAGGTGTCCATCCTGATTACCGGATATACCTCCAATGCCTTTGCAGGTACACCATGTTTACATTTGAGTTGCAATATATAACTTGGCTGTAGATCATGTTAGAGCATTTTAAAAGACCTTTTTTTTTTCTTTTTCTTTTTTGAGGAGGGGGGGTCTATTCAGCTGTTGAATTATTATTTTTTACTATTGATGAGTTTAGAAGCACATGGATACAGTGTGTTCACTGGATAAACATAATGTCATAAGACTCGTCAGTGGTCTGCTTCATCAAGCCCCCTCCCCACTCCCCCCTTCCACTGTCTTGGGGTTGGGAAGAATGTTGCATATTTGTCTTTAACTTAATTTGTAATTTCTACTTTATTATCCTTGGTGTTTATAATAGTTGTTTTCATTTTCATGCATAAGGTGAAACTTTGGGCTTCTATAATTTTTATCACAATTTACTTTTATTGTGGATATCACCACATAACTTTTTTCTTTGTTGACCATTCGATGGCTTTGAGGGAGTGGGTGAGCTTAGGGACTCCTCTTAAGAGAAGAGGTTTGCCGTCCATTAGGCTATACCCTGGAAACTTTAAACGTGATACTTGAAAATTAACCCCACTTTTCTTTTGTATGAAAAATTAGAAGTCTCACTTCTCTGAATTTTTTCTCACTGCAGTGCATTGGAACCAGGTTCCCTTCATCGAGTTATATATCCAGTATTGATGTCATATTCTACACCAGATAAACAAGCTTTTCCACGCCACTCTTTGAGTCATGCTGCGCTGATTACCAGCGGGAGTCCAATATTTTTCCTTGATGCATTTACAACTCTAATTGTGTTCTATTCTTCTACTGCAGACCCCACCCTTCCTTTTCCTCCACCTCAAGATTGTAAGTTGTTTTTACGTTGGAATCTGCTTTTATGCAGAAGAAATTATTTCTTCCAAGAATATCCTCGATCCTCGTTCTGAGACAAAAGGTCCTCTTATCAGGTTTATTGAGGAGTACAATTAACAAACTGAAGCAGGAAAGGAGTATCACTCCAAAATTATTTTTTATCCGGGGAGGGCAGGATGACGCCTCTGCCTTTGAGAACTACCTCATTGAAGAGCAGGATGTTGATGGTAGTGGCTTCACTAGTGTCATGGGTTTTGTGTCTTTCCTTGAAGACGTTACCCAAAGAGTGATGGAATACATGAAATAGAAGACCAGACAGGAACCTGCGCATAATTCACCAAGCACAGGAAAAGGCACGTCAACACATTCATTGATGAAATGTGCATGTTCATACAATCTGCTTGCAGTTTCAGAACTCTGTTTTGCCAATCAAGATTTGAAAGTTCTGTATCGCCATGGAATCAAAGCATCAGATTGTTATCAATTTGCCTGCATTAACCAGTTGGAAGTTCCATTGTCAAACTTTGGAACACACTCATCATCTCTGTAATTCAAAGTTGCAATCATGGGAGATCTGCCCTCCATCTTGATTAGAATACGGATAGAGGTTAATCAAATTGTACTGCGAGTTGCTTTCTTTGAGGTTTTATTTTTATTTTTGTTAGTATTATTTTTTCCCCTGTTGTATGGGGAACAAATAATTCAATTACATTGAGAGGCAATAGATGCATCATAATACTTCTTTGGGAGTAATACTCTCCAGTCTTTGATTCAGTGGCTCAAGATCAGCTGGAGAGGAAAGCACTGTTCTGTTCTGAGTTGATTTAGTAGTTGCTTCATTTGAAATCTCCAAGCAGAGATTGGTTTATGTTTTCGTCTCGTCGATTATATCTCCATAACTTTTATATATAGACCAAGAGCCCTTCTACGAACTATTTCGTTGAGATCGTGGACAGCACAAGATGTGCGTTTTTTTTTAGAAGAAATCCTTTTGAGAACAATGTTACAGCATCTTGATCAGTGGGCATTGTAAGAGTGAAATATCAGGAGTCAGTGTCTCTTACAGCGGCCATTGCTCAATATGTTATGACTATGGAAGTCATTGAGGATGCGATGGAAGATGAGCAGATTTGATCTTGAGATGTAAACTTAAATTTTGAATTCTTTTACACATGCTATATATTTATATATATGCGATCGCGCGCGTGTGCTGTAAAGTTGCAGTGATGATAGCAAAGACTTCTTTTACAGTTAAAGAGTTCTGAAGCTTCATACCGCCCAGTCATCTCGTCTACAGAGGTCTGTCTCTCTCGTAGCAATCTGCTCCATCTTGAGTGTCTCGTTTTTAAAGAGGAAAGAGATGTCCTCCCCATGGGCATGAGTTCATGGCGAAGCAAAACCCTAAAATGCCCAGAAAGGCTCCCTCAAGTTCCCCAGCGTCTCGGATCAAACATGCTTTTGCTTTGCAAATCAGTACCGGAACTGTATGTTACTTCACGGAGGCCCCGGAATCTGAAACTGGGCAATTTACTGAAGAACAAACTGCACATATTTGCCTCTCATCAAAAGCAATTAACATAATCGCTTTATTGTGCATGTTTGATCCTAAGTTGCCCTCTGTCTATTATGTGTTGATCTTTTAACACTGACAGAGTGAATTTTCTTTTGGAAAGTTGATTGATCCGTTTGTTTGTTTGCAGAAAAGTTATTTCCTTTTAAAAAGTGAATTATAAGGAAAGTGAATTCCGAGAAAGTGAATTCCAGGAAAGTGAAGTATTTTTCGATGTTTGGCAGTGTTATGAAAAATAAACTGGAAAACACTTTCCAGTGTTTGGTTATGTTATGGAAAATGAACTGGAAAATAATTTATTAATATTTTATTTTTCTCAAGTTTATTAAAATAAAAAGGAATAAATCTTACAAATTAAAAAGTTGAATAATAATAAAATTAAAAAAAAATAATTTCATAAATTATCTCAAATAAAATAAATAATAATCAAAACAATAAAGATCAAATCTTAAAAAAAAAAATGAAGATATTAAAATAATAATAATTAACATTTCATAAAGTATTTCAAATAAAATAAATAACAATCAAAAGAATGAGGACCAAATTTGATAAAAAAAAATTCAATAAAAAAATAATGGGAGAAAAACAAATAACAATTATAAAAATAAGGACCAAAGTAAATATAAAAATTAAATTTTAAGAAATGAAATTGAAAAATAAATATTTAAAACAAAATATATATAGCAATCAAAAGTTTGAAGATCAAATTTGATATAATCAGCAAATAATGACATTTCTAAACTTTTCACAACTTCTGAAAAGTGTTTTCCTCCCAAATTTTTCAGGAAAACACTTTCTTGAAAATCAAGCCAAATTTTCCTTTGACTGGAAAGTGTTTTCCGTTTACCAACTTTCATAACAGTAAACAAACACAAAAAAGTTTGGAAAGTGTTTTCCAAGAAATCACTTTCCGGAAAACAAACACAGCTAAAAGGAAAATACTTTCCTGAAAATCAAACTAAATTTTTTTTTACTAAAAAATATTTTCGTTGACCAGAAAGTATTTTTTGTTGACCGGAAAGTGTTTTCCGTTGACTGGAAAATGTTTTTTGTTGACCGGAAAGTGTTTTCCGTTAATCAACTTTTCTAATAACAAACAAACACATGAAAGTTTGGAAAGTAATTTCCTGGAAACTGTTTTTCAGGAAATAAACATGACCTTAAAATGTATTCTTCCATGCTTCAAATCATCAATCTAGATATAAAAAAAAATTAATAAAAAATAAAATAAAAAAGCTCCTTGATATGAGTCCCAGCACGCGGATACACAACATTTAAACTTCAGAGTCACGTTTCAGGTGACCTTAGAAGTGTTCCATCCAGGCAGTGGACGATGTTTTCCAACCTCGTGACAAAACAGCACCATTTGCTCCTGCGTTGTGAGATGAGCATGTGATACTATATAATATGCACGTGCTACGCAGGTGGCCCATCCTTTCTCCTTTTTTTTTTTAAGATAAAAAAATATCAAGGTAATGCAAGTGTTTATTAAAAAAAAAAAAACTTAAATGATTCACTTCATTAAAATAAATAAATAAAATACATAATAGTAAATAATAAATGATAAATGATAACAAAAAATGTTAAAAAAACTCTACTCATATTTATTTAAGTTAACGTATAAATTTTATGATTTGATTCTAATACTATAATAATTCTATTTAAAGTAACTTTAATAAATTTTTTAAGCTTAATCATAAAACAAACCAATATTAAAAAGTAAGATAACTCGAATTATTTTTAGAATCAATAAAAAATCCTATAAAAATTAAATAAAAAAATAACAGAGCTCGGTTTCTAGTTTAATAAATATCAAAAGATAAAACTAAAAAATTATGAACTAAAAAAAAAAAAAAAATAAGCAAACACGGATGAATATCTTAAACCTGGATTAATCTTCTAAATTCATAACATGTGAAATCCTAGATTTTAGCTCAACCAATAAACTCAATTTTAACCAATTTAATATTGAATAATAAAATTAAAAGAAAAAATTAATTTTTTTTTGTCAGAGTAGAGAAATAATAATTAAAAAAATATAATCAAATTTGATAGGAAAAAAATCGGATAAATATGAAATCATAAAAAAATATTTTTTAAAATCATCTAAAATAAAACAAATAGTAATGAAAAAAAAAGGAATAATCAAAATTGACAAATAAAAAAAATCAAAGAAGCTCAAAATTGAACAAATAATTTTAAATAAGATAAATAATAATTAAAATAACAAAAATAAATTATATGACAAATAAAAAAAATCAAAGAAGCTCAAAATTGAACAAATAATTTTAAATAAGATAAATAATAATTAAAATAACAAAAATCAATTATAAAAATAAAAATAAATTTGAGAGTTGCTTTGAGAATGTAAAGTACCATACATTGAAATTGAAAATGAAAAAAAAATAAAAATTATTTTTTATTTAGAATAAAAATTCCATAACTAGATGGACATGCACATGCATTAAAATTGAGTGGTAGTTAAAGACAATTTGATCAATATACTAAAAGTCATCATCGTATCATTTTTATATTTTTAATATTATTTATATTTATTAAATTATTAAAACTTCACTGAATTAACTTGATAAAAATAAAAAAAACCTAATATATACCATATAATTTATTTATTTTTCACGTAAAAAATAATAAAGGACTAATTTGTCTCGAAAGTAACTCACCAATAACCGATTGATCATATTGAAAGAACATTACCAACCCAAATAGCAAGGTCCTTAGGTTTTGTTTTGAGGTGTAAAAATATTATTATGATGTTTTAATTCAGAATAACTTGTATCTTGGTTTATCACCAAAGAAAGAAGGAGCTGTTTTAGATTTTTGTTAATTATCACGATTTTTGTTTCTATAAGAACGACATCATGCTGTGCCAAATTAATAATTTTGGGTTACCCTAAGAGATGTTTAATTGTTAGGTCAAGCTTCCTTATCCGCATTAAAACAATAATAACACAATCTGTTGGTGCAGTTGTTTATATATATATATAAAGATTTTTTTTAAGAAAACAGAATACCACTAATCAATATTTTCAAGCTTCCGCTATGAAGTGCTTAGGGTTTGCTTACCCTTTGAAACAGGTTTTTTATTTTTGAAAAAGTCTTTCTGTCAAATCAATTCAAGCACTTTCTCTCTCCCAGCTTGAAGTTGTAGAGCAGCAATTATCGCAGGCAGAAAGTTTCTCCTCTCCTCTCCTCTCCAGTACGTTCTCAACGTTTATTACATTTCTCTTCTTCTTGTCTTCTGGGTTTTCTCTCCCCTCTTTTTCGTCCGTTGATTTCTTTTTTTAGTGTCTGCGAAAGTGTTTTTTTCTTAACAAGATCCCATATCTGGCATGTGTTGTTACTTCGAACCGAATCCTTGAAAAAAAATGATGTAATAAATTTTTTAGCTAAAAGCATTATTATTATTATTATAGACTTGTGATTAAAAATCTGAAGAAAGGAAATCCAAAAAGATTAAGAGCCAGGTTTTGACTAAGATTTAGCCAACCTGGAGAACACTGGCATTTTGAGAACTTACCCCATCAAGCCTGGTTAGGGTCTGATCCGTACCGGGGACTTGATTAACTGGATTTCTTTTGGGGCTTCATTTTTCAGCTGTTCCTGGTAGTTTTAGATTTCTAGCTAGGTCATGTATAGAAAAGTTTGATGCTTGCCATGTGTTTGACTGCTTTTGTCCTACAATCTGTGGTTTATGAAATTCTTTAGGTTGGGACTCGATAAATGTCAAACCTGCAAGTTCTAGATTCACAGTTTATATGCAGGGAAACTAGAATGGTAGAACAAGGTAATATTTGCTTAAGAATCTTGTTTGTTTGCAATGTTTGTTGAGAAATATGAATTTTTGATAGGTATGTTTTAAAGCAATGTGACAGCAAACTAAATGTATAGAATCTCCTCTGCATCAAATGCGTGTATGACTCGTAGGGATCTTTGTAGGGATCTTTCATCTTTCCAAGGTTTAGTACGAATGATTCTTTTGTGTCTGGAAACTCTGCACTTGTTATTGAAAACTTATGTATAAAGTCCATCCTGTTCGGTATGTTTAGTTTGATGTGTCACCTTGAATTGTTGCAGGAAGGTGCACAGACTGGTATGTTAGTCTGGAACTCGTATTTTTTTGTGAGATTCGATCATGTTGTGGTTTGATCACCTTTTGTTTCACCCAGCCCTTCTCACTTTTATCTGAATGACTTGAAAAAGAATCATGGAGACCTCTTATGTGTAACTTTGACGTGTCACCGTGATTTAGCTCAAATCAGTGTGATTCTCTCCTTAAATTATTCAATTATCTACAAACTAAAATTTTTATTTCTGTTATGAGGTTCTTAAATGTGACCTTTGTAATGAAGCCTCTTCATGCTTAAACTTGCACTTCTATTCCAGGACAGTGGTCGCATGACCTTCCTAAGCTACATTGCTGTCATTCAGAAATCTCTTTTACCTTTCTCTGTTACTACTGCTAATTTTATCATAAATCCTTTAGTGGAAGTCTTTCACATTGCAACCACTTTGAACTCCTTTTGGCCTTTCATTTTATTTCCTCCTTTCAATATGTGTATACATCCCATGAATTCTTGTGGCCTCTGTACCCTATTCACAGTTGCCTTGCAAGCTTGTGTACTTAGATATATAAGATGCCAAGTACAAAGGGAAATGGATCAGCAGCTGCTGAGCAAGCAGAGTCTGAAAAGCCAGTTGAGTATGATGAGAAGGTTGATCTTGATGAAGACTATGATCCTGAGGAAATGATGGATGAAGAGGTTGAGTATGAAGAAGTAGAGGAAATAGTGGAAGAAGAAGTGGAAGAAGAGGAAATAATAGAAGAGGAGGAAGAAGTAGAGGTGGAGGAAGAGGATGACAATGATACTAGAAATGCTAATGCAGGTGACGAGACAAAGGTTGAAGATGAGGATGAGAAGAAAAAATACGACGAGCTCCTTGCCCGCCCTCCTCATGGTTCTGAAGTATATATTGGTGGCATTCCAAATGATGCTTCCGAGGAGGACTTGAGGGATTTTTGCGAGACTGTTGGAGAAGTTACAGAGGTAAGCTCGACTTCTACTCATGAAGCATCTGTGTATATGATCTTTGTGAAGATGAAGACTCTGGCAAATTTTATGACCACAGGTTCGAATTATGAGAGAAAAAGATTCAAGTGAGAACAGGGGCTTTGCATTTGTGACCTTTAGAAGTGTTGATTTGGCTTCTATGGCAATTGGTGAGCTGAATAATACTGAATTCAAGGTGAATGTCCTTACTTTAATTTGTTTGTGGTAGTTGTGCTCATGCTTGTTTCGAGATTTTTTAAGCATGCTTCTTCAGTTACATGTGTTGATATTTCTCTCACTCAGGGTAAAAAAATCAAATGCTCAACATCTCAGGCGAAGCACCGGTTGTTCCTTAGCAACATTCCTAGAAGTTGGGGAGAGGATGGTCTGAGGAAGATTGTGGCTGAGGTGGGGCCTGGAGTTACCAACGTGCAGTTGGTGAAGGTTAGTGAAATTAGTGTTCTACTTGACTTTTCAATACTTTCAACAGTGTTTTTATTTCTCATCTTTTTTATAAAGAAAAAATTGGGCAGCACGTGCAATTTACTCATTGGTTATTGAACAATTGGTCACAGGAGAAGAGCTCAAGCAATAACAGGGGCTATGCTTTTATTGAGTACTACAATAATGCTTGTGCTGAGTATTCAAGGCAGAAGATGATGGATCCAAAATTTAAGCTGGGTGATAATGCCCCAGCTGTGAGCTGGGCTGACCCTAAAAATGCTGACTCTTCTGCTTCTTCACAGGTTTGTAAAACATTTGAATTGATTAACCATCTTCATGATCTAGTTTTTTGCATCTGGTTTTCTTTGATTATGCTATGATATGCCTTGTGCTTTGGAATTTAACTTGGTAAATCTCACCTCAGCTTCTCTCTTACAGGTTAAGGCACTATATGTGAAAAATTTACCAAAGACGGTAACCCAAGATCAGTTGAAAAAGCTATTTGAACGACATGGAAAAATCACCAAAGTGGTTTTGCCGCCAGCAAAATCTGGACAGGAGAAAAATAGAATTGGTTTTGTGCATTTTGCTGAGAGGTCTAGTGCCATGAAAGCATTGAAGGATACTGAAAAATATGAACTAGATGGTGATCATTGATTTATCCATCTTATATGTATTTGTTATCTCATTGCAAGTGAACAAGTTATTTATGTTGGTTTGGTTTGTTGTGATTTTTAGGCCAGCTTGTGGAGTGTGCTCTTGCAAAACCTCAGTCAGAGCAGAAGGCTGCTGGAGGCTCAAACTTGCAGAATACAGGTTTGTTACCAGGTTACCCACCTAGTGTTGGTTATGGTATGATGGGGAATGCCTATGGTGCTCTTGGAGCAGGATATGTTACAGCAGGCTTTGCACAGGTCAGAAGATGACTCATTGTACACTTAGTAATCTTATTTTGAACTACCTGGTCTGGACGGCTATCTTCTATATATATTTTGCTCGTTAACCATTTTGGATATGGCCTTAATGTGAAAGAGGATTGCCTGCCATCTTTTCTAGTGAATTTTGAGCTTTGGCTATGGCTTTATGATACATATGCATGAAGATTAACTGATCTCTTTTTCATTCTGGTGAAATCCAGTTTCTGTGCTGTTATAATGGGCTGGTTTTTATTATAAGCCTTACAATTGTAGATCATTATGTTCCATCTATCCAACATTAGGAGAGAAGCTCTGACTGAAGCCGATTATTATTCAGGCACTTGCTATTTTCGCCCCCCATCTCCTCATTTTCCTCCCGCTCTAGTTTGTTGTTATTCTTTTTGAGCTTCAAACTTTTGGTCAATGAGCTATACAAAAGATGTAATAAAATGTATGCTATTGACACCTCATTAGAAGCTGCAGAATGCTGGGATGATGGATTCTAATAGTACAATTCATTTATTTGTTTCTTCTTTATTAAAACTTAAATTCTGCAGTTTCTTGCTTTCGGCCAATATTAAAGTCTTCCCTTTTTTTTTTAGCAGCCATTGATCTACGGTAGTGGACCATCCCCTGCTGGCATGGCAATGATGCCAATGCTTCTACCTGATGGGCAGTTCGGATATGTGCTGTAAGCTGAGCTGGAGATCCTTTACCTTTTTATTTCTTACATTTTTATCTCCGAATGGAGGGTGTGGGATCTTATCAAACTCATCCTTTATTTAGTGTTCAAGGAAGGGAAAACAGAAACAAAAAGTTCAGTTTTCTACCTCACACCCCCTTCCCCATCCAACACCCATTCATTAAACGAGAAAAAAAAAGGGAGAAAAAGATAGAGCTGCAATTAGCATAATCAGGAATGAATCTGTTCAAACAAAAGGGAGAAAAAGAGAGCTGCAATTAGCATAATCAGCAATGAATCTGTTCAAACAATGTGATAGTCATCCCTGCCCTGCGCACTGTATTAACCTCTTGTTGCCTATCTATTTGAATCTGTTCTATCCAATCATTTCACTGTTGAAACCCCCATCCCAGAACCTTTTTGTTACAGACTCCACAGGCTTGAGCACTTTACATTGCACAAATTAATGTTTACAGGTTGCAATCACGAGTTTAACCTGTCCCTTGAGTTTGCCTCCCACTTAAATCTCAGTAACACCTGCAATAGTAAAATATTGGCTTGCAAATAAATTAGTTTTGTAGAACTCAACGTGGCATGGTTGGTTGTGCATTCCTGAGGACTGAGCCTCTCTGTTTCTTTGCAGGCAACAGCCAGGAGTACAGCTGCACCCACCAACTTCATATCAAAGAAATGATAGCAGGAGTGGAAGTGGGCGAGGCAACAAAATGGGTGGCAGTTCAAACAGGGGTAGACATAGCAATGACTCCGGCCATGGCCAGAGATTTCGTCCATACTAAGTGCTTTTGCTGCGTGCTTGCAGTCATAGATGAAGAAAGTGCTTCTCGTCATTGTCCGTTTTTTTTTCTTTGTTTTATTATCGTAGTGTAATGGAGCTGATTTTTGGAAACTTTTACGCTTGTATCTATATTGATTATTTCATTACATTTGTTCTTTGTGATGGTGGAAGTTTCACTGGTCCGTTTTCTCCCATGAAAAATAAATACAAGGCCATGCTTTCTCCAAAGGTATTTCCAGGTGGAGGTTTTACTTATGAGGCACTTTTCCGCAGCTAGCATGGCAGTAACATGATATTCCATTTTCTTTTTCAAAAAGATAAAAAGGAAGTGGCAGATCCAGTTCTCTAGCTAATACAAAAAAGACACGAAAAAGGCTACAAACAGGGTAACTGGAACAAGTGACATGGTTGCTTTCAGGTTATGGCCTATAACAGGAAGCAGATGCTGTGCGTGCCCGTTTCGTCTGAATGGTAAGATTAGAATTGCGAACATTGGATAAGAAATGTCGCTCATGCTTAACAGCCTATACAGCGTGAAGGCATGTGAGCATCATTTTTCGCTGGTGTCCCCTTTCTTTGGTGTGCTTTTACCTCCGCTTTTCTTTGATGGCCTTCCTGTTTTCCTCTTCTTTTCCACCTCTTTGTTCTGTGATGATCCTACCTTCTTTCCACCATTCTTCCGCTTAAATTCTGCAAGACCACAAAAATACCTATGAATTCTTCACAAGAAAGAAATTCCGCATAAGATAAAAGTACAAAATGCAAAGCCAATTTATTGAGAATTTGGCAGAAAGTAAAAAAAGATTGTATGCAGCTCAGTTAGCTGGTATTTAAGAACACTTCAGTTGATGTCAACACGACATGACATTCATAATACGGATGCAATAAGCTAGCACAGACATTTCAACAAAAGATTCAGTTCATAACGTGGGCTTTTATATCAAAAGAAAACATTTGGTGACGGTCAAAAGCAATACATAATGAGAGCACAGAACCTGCCACACAAGTGCACAGACAAGTGTATTCATACTTTAAAATTAGAAGAACAAGGATCAGTGCTCCCATGAGCTGATTGACAACTAGCAACAACATGAGGCATGCGGTTTGACAGCCATCTAGATGTAATAGTAATAGATATTTCTGTCATCCTTTTAAAACCCTCTCATCATTAATTTATGAAAACATGCCTTTTATAGTTATCTTTCTGCGGCATAATAGATCATTTGACATCATCTAATGATCCTACAACGGATTTTGATTAGATATCATGAGGTAGCTGTTTCCATCCTCCTTTGTTCTACATGTCTTTGCTTCCACATTGATCAGTGTAAGTGCAGCTAGATGAGTTGGGACAGAAGTGGTTATGCTCCTAGTATGTACTATTTCCAAAAGAGAACTAACTGTATTAAACTTCCAGGTGGTGTATATCATTGGCGCAATTATCTTACATTATCTTCTAAACATGCACACTGATAAGAAACTCTTGTCAGATAATAGTCCACCCCAAAATGCTGGTCTAGATTCAATATACGTGATCGAAAACCTTCAGAGCTAAATCTAAAGCCTAGAACTTCTTACAGGCAGAATTGATGCCCTAATATCTAAACCATGAGGGGCAACTGAAGATACAAAAATCCCATATTCAAGTCTTTCTTGTAAATATTTAGAAGTCCGTTGGCCCTCATCTCAATTTTTGTATCATTCAGACACGCAGCTAGGTCATCATCTAACCGATCAAACCAGGTCTATAACTGCCATAAAGTTGCAAAGCTAAGCATGGTTTCACACTGCCCACCCAACTATCATTCCCAACACATCCACACACAGGAAGTTAACAACCTAGAACACAAACTCACCTCTACATTAAGCAACAAGAAACTAAGCATGCTTGGAAGATCTTGCCTGGTCATCAGATACTTACCACTCAGGGAGACTTTGAGAGGCCCAACAAACTCAGGAAACTCAATATCTTCAAGCGCTTTAAACACATCATCGGCATTCATTGTTTGCCTCTTTGATTCCTTGCATATGTCATTAGCCCTAATCACGGTAATTATTAAAACCCATAATCACAAATAAAAAATCTCCTTCAAAAAAATGTACAGTATTTAATTTAAAATAAACAGCAGAAATAAATCAAAAAATTTCAATAAACCGAAAACCCCATAATCATTTCTTAAACTGAAACCTAACTAGGCAGGGTAATTGAGATAATTAGACCAGGAACCCTGAAGTTTCGATTTTTAGTTAAAAAAGAAAAACCCTAAACTGAATACGTGAAATGGTAGATTATTAAATTAAATTTGTGGGATTGTTGAAAGCTTACGTGGCAGAGAGATAATGGATGAAAATGCGAGCGCTTTCGGAGAAAGCGAGGAGGGCGTCTTTGTGGACGTTAATGTCAGAATCTTCAGGGGAGCAGCGGGAAAGAGGATCCTTCACCACCCGGCGCACAATAGCCTTCGGAAGCCCCTCAGCTTCTGCTACTACTTTCTCCGTTTCCATCTCTCTCTCTCTAAGATGCACAACAGTATTTCCCTTCCCTCTCTTTCTCTCCTTATAAATCTCTAGGGGTAGGGTAGGGGCCTTCTCGTTCCCGCCATCAGCAATGAATGAAGATGTCTCGGGCGATCAATTCAGCCCGCCCACCTTGGATCTTGGACTATGTTTTTATGGGCTTTATATTTGCTGGAAAGCCCATGAAACCGTCCAATGTTGTTAAGCACAAACCCGAGTAACACGGCAAGCGAAGAGATAATTAATCCAGCATTTCACTAAAATTCCGTATAAATATCTCGAATATAAATTTAATTATGTTTCATCTTTCCTCAAAGAAAGACGACCATGTATTGATGATTAATATCTTATTAATTACACGAAATTAATTCACATATCAAAAATATCTCCTCCTCACCCGGATAAGAACATGAACATATGGTCGTTGGACTCTTTCTTCACAATAATAAAAAAATATTTTCAATTCCAGCTAATACCAATAACATATAATATAATCTTATTATAAGAAAAAAAATATCTAATACACCATAGTTATCAAGTCCTTTTTCATCTTCCAATGTCTAAAATTCAAAGCTTTATTTGTATTTTAATTTTTAATCAAATGGAACTACATTAATTCAAAAATAAAGTTTTAGTGACACGATTATAATAATAATAAAATATTATTATTTTAATAAAAATAATTAATATAGTGACATATAAGTTAATCCAAGTAGTAAAAAGCATCTAATATAATAAATCGTGTATATTTTAACTAATATTATAAATCTTAAAATTAATAATTACATAAATTTTTAATAATATTAAAATTTATAAAATTTAAATTAATAATATTTAAAAAATAAATCTAAAATAAAAGAGTTAAATTATAACTTTTAAAATTAGCACTGAATGTTTATTTTCACGAGTGATTATTGTTTCACATGTTAAGTTTTAAGATGTCCCTCTCGTTGCCGACGCAAGTCATTCTTTCACTCCTGTTTCATGTTTTTTTTTTAAATTAAACACGTGTACGGCGATCACTTATCAACAACCAAAATTATGTCCAGCTCTGGGGCGAGACAACCAGTTGACCATTTTCAAACCCCGAAGCTAACTCAAGCAAGCAGCCGTAACCAAAGCCAAGAAGCAAAAGCTAAGGAAGGCCAACAAGCATTGGTAGCATAAAAATTCTCTCTTCAGTAATCTCCCAAATACAAAAGCACCTAGCTTTCTCGTTTGTTTCTCAAGCATTTCTTGAATCAAGAACCATGTTTTTTTTCTCTAAAAAACCACGATCATCATCATCATCTCATGCACCCTCTGCTCCATCTCTACCTGATTCATATGATCAACGAGGTCAGGCATACAGTACTTCTCATCAAAGTAACCACAGCCACCAGCAGCAGCAGCAGTCTTATTATGGACAGGGAAATGGTGGTAGCTCTTCATATGGGCACTCAGGTTTTCCACCAGGGACATCTCCAGATGTTATTAGGAGCTTTGAGATGGTTGATAGAGATAGGAGTGGATTTATTGACGAGAACGAGTTGCAACAAGCTATTTCTTCTGGTTACCAAAGGTTTAGTATTAGGACTATTAGGCTGCTCATGTTTCTCTTCAAGAATCCTCATGATCCTCTACGATGTGGTTGGTCTTTATTTCCTTTTCTCTTGTTGGGGTTTGGGTTTAATTGATGTTCTTGAGTTTTCTTGATTTTGTAAGACAATTTGAGAGGTTATCAGTATATGGGTCCATTGGATGTTAATTTCTTGTCATAGATTTCAACTTTCATTTTTTGAATTGGATTTATTGGTTTAATTCATGACCCGTGACTGGATATTTTGACATGTTTTACCATGCTGTGTACTAGAAAAACTGGATCTTGGATTGTTGTTTGCTTCACTATCGAAGAACTATTTAAGCTTAATTTTTGTATGCCAATGTTTTTGGCTTCTAAATAAAATTGGATTTTGGTTCTCTCTTTGATTAATTTCTTGGCCAGTTCAAATTGGGCAGCGGGAGAATGCCTTGATTCGTTTCATCTGCAATGATGTCTTTTACTTTAACTTTTTTGGTATCATTGCATGTATTGATTTGGCTGAACTTTCCTAATACAGGACCCAAAGAATTTGCTGCTTTATGGGGTTGTCTTGGTCAATGGAGGGTGAGCAGTCTCTTCTTGTTTCTCTTGGGTCATATTTCCTTCTTATATATTGCCTTTGAGGATGCGAGGCATTTAAACCATTCCATGCTCTTCATTCTTTATAACACCGAGGAAAGGTTAAAACATGGAGTAGGATAGCTGATTTAGATTTTGCAGGAAAATCTATTGTGAAACTTAGTTGATTTAGCTGGATGAATTATTTGACAGTGGCCTATCTTCGCATAGCTGTTCTGATTCTCATTCATCTCAAAAGCATATGTTTTTCTTAACTATTATTAATTCCTGCAGAAGCAAAGCAATTGACAAATAACAGTGTTCGGAACTCCTTCACAACATCTATTACTAAAGCATTTTGCTTCTGATATGGCAAATCAATTATAAAGTTAGCTTTCCATAGAATTGATGATGGGAGAAAGGGGAAAACTAGGAGAAAAAAAATTCTTTTTCTTTTTTTCAAGAAGAAAAGTTTACACCAGAATTCTCAATAAATAAATTTGGAATAACTTGGTGAGTGCTCTTTCTCGTATAGCTGATGAACATTTGGAACAAAATTTTAAGGTTTTCACTGATAAGGGAGGAGCATATTTTATATTGCAGAAGGACCAGATTAGTTTGTCAATGCAACCCAATTCTAGGTTCACCATACATCATTTGAGTAGTTGGTTGGCAAACCACATACTTGTCATTAAGTGGCTTTGCTTTTTCAGCACTATTTTCTTATGCTATTACATGACATGCTTTTTCGCAATTGAAAGAGAACTTTGTTTTTCTCTTGCAGGGCATATTTGAGAGATATGATAAAGACAGGAGTGGGAAAATTGATTTGTTTGAACTGAGGGATGCTCTTTATAGCCTTGGGCTTGCTATTCCATCATCGGTTCTTCAGGTTCTGATTTCTAAGTATGATGATGGAAGTGGCCAAAGGATTGAACTCAATTTCGACAGTTTTGTCGAGTAAGTTTTCCCATGCTGATGCTCTTGTATGCATTTGTAGTACCTTTACTTCTGATCTGACTAAACTTGTTTTATTGTGTTTGATGTGCAGGTGCGGCATGATTTTGAAGGTAAGATCATAGTCCTACAAATTTAAACTCTTGTTACTTTCATCCTTTGATTCCATGTTTGTGTTCCTAAAGTGACCTTGTAAATCCATTGTGATTTCAGGGATTGACTGAAAAATTTAAGGAGAAGGATAAGCGGCATACCGGCACAACAACATTTAATTATGATGAATTGATGTCCATGGTCATTCCATTTCTTGTATCGTATGACTGACCACCGAACTTTTCATTTTACAATACTAGATTGAGATAGTTCTTGTATGCATTTTTTTTTTTTTTTTGTGTGTTGGTATGAGTTCTTGTATTTAAATTTTTTATTTTAGGGAAGAAATTTTCAAATTTGAACAATGATGTGAAGCCTCAGAACGATGATTCGATCTTACTTTTCGAAGGTTTCTTAGAATGGCAAAGTTGAAGTCACTGGGATTTCAAACTCTTCCCAAGACAAATTTGAAGTGAGCTTGTCAAAGTAACCAGATAAGTTAAACTTTTACTTAGTCGAGAAAGTGTTGGAATTTATTTGCAGAGACAAAATGTAAAGCGCTCGTCTTCACCTTTGCTGCCAGAGCAAACACTGTTATCCTGTCATCTTATCTCCTTTTGGCCTTGAAGTATACAGCACACTGTTATTTGATTCAGGATTGTAGACAGCAAACAAGGCAAAGCTAGAAGTGACCAAAAAGTGCACTCTCTCTCACACCACCTGGGATCCTTGATAGTTTGAGCACATATGGTTTGCTTACAAGCAATGCATTAAGTGGCAACTTGCCATTTTCTCTGTCAACTAGGCTAGAATTCCAACTTGGTTATGCTGCGATGCCTTCAGAATTCAATTTTACGGACAGGAAACCACAAAACTCATGCTCAAAGCAAAAAAAATGGGGCCACTATTTCAAAACGGGTTCGCTTTGGTAAATTCTCAGGGGCCAAAAGTAATTGAAAAATTGCAATCTCGTTGTCGCGCGTGTAGATCGTCGCACTTGATCTAATTCTATCTGACATGCAACTGTAAGATTTGAAAAAGGGTAAAACTTTTCTGAGCGAAGGGCGTTTGTAGGAACTTGGGAGTGTGAAAAAGGCGAGACCTTTGAGAAGCCCAAACACAATACCACATCGACAAATCACGAAACTAGTATACCTTCTTGGGTATAAAACAGCAACAATTGATTTACCTCGCGTCTTTCTAAATGATTAATTCAAGAGGACAGTTCTAAGGAACATGATCATAAGCCTGTTGGACCAATGGTGGCCGTATGATTCGAAGTCGAGTACGGCTGATGACTCCATTTACATATATAAGCGGCCTTTTATTTATTTATATATTTTATTACATGCAAAGAGTGTATGGCCTGGTAATTATTTCATGAGGTCGCTGGCCTGGATGCAATATATTTTAGTTGGGCGGTGGCCCGACACCTAGTAGCCAAGGGCCAGAGATGCACGTGTGTGTGTGTGTGTAATCTTTATGGAAGTGGCCTCGCGGCGAATAGCTCGGAATGGGTACTGTGTTCATGTTTAAACTCTTGCTAGGTACAAATACTTCCATGGAATCATCGGATTTAGATAAAGTTCATGAATTGACCGTAATGTACCTGCAAGAAATTCTTTGCCAAGAACTTGTGCGTTTCCATGATTAGTGGTCTTCGTGCATACTTGGTATCATACTTGAAATTAAAAAAATAATAATTTAATATATTTAGTTTAATATATTTAATTGAAAATATTTTTAAAATTAAAGTTATAAAATAATTTAAAAAATATATATTTATATTAATAAAATATATACTTTATATAAAATAATTTTTATTATTCTATTAAACAATTTATAATTATATTATGTATAAAACTCATCTGATAACAACTATAATTTTTATTATTTTTTGAGCGTATAATAAAATTAGATAAAATATTATCAAATATAAAATTAATATTATCATGTGAGTAAATTTAATTTATTCTATTCTAGTTTTTCAAAAAAAAATTAATCACATTATGATGCGAAAAAATTTAATTCACTTTAATTTAGTTTTTTTAAAAATCTATTAAAAAATTAATATATTAAAAAACTATAATTGCACTGTTCACTTCACAATGCAATTAGCAATTTCAAAAAGTATGAATTCCTTGCTTTCTAAAAATTAGTTTCAGCCACAAATAAATAATGGGATCTACATTTTTTATTTTTTAACAATTCATAACCAAATGACTAATTGATGTATTTTAAAAAAAAACACGAATTCTAACGCATAGATAAATGAACCCTCCATCAAGGTGCATGGTGCTAATTCAAAAAAAAATGTACAGAGCACATATTTGTGTTAGGATTAAGAAATAAGAGTCTTAAAATATATATGGCTTAATGACACTAAATAATATATAGTATAAATTCAAATTAAATCAATTCAATATATATATATATCAATCAATGTTAACACACAGCGCTTGCTTCTTTAGAGAAGAATGAATTTAAAGCACGTTGAGATTGTTGCTTTGCCATGTGAACATTTGAAAGTAGAAGTAAGAACCTTCATAATTTTTTTTTTCATATATAACATAAATATCATAAAAAAATTAATATTTTTTGTATTTTAGTCTAAGGCAGGGCATGATTTGTCTAAAAGGCTCGTGACAAGTGTTTCTTTATACCTCACAAAATCCCACTTCGACAGATATGGGATATAGCTACTCTAGGTCTACAGGAAGCTACTACCATTATAAAAAAAAAAAAAAAAATTCAATCTACTTAATTAATTTATAAAAATTTTTATTGGCTCTTGAAAAATCAAGGCTTCCATGAATTTTTTTTTTTTTTTGAAATATACGTATACACAAACATGACTTTAACCCTGTTGATTTTAGTAGAGTTCAAGCTTGTCGCCTTTCTTTCACTGTGTTTCTTAGAAAGTTTTCTTAGCCCTCCTCATCTAAAGCTGAAATTCCATTAGAGAATGTATATATAACCGAATCTTGTGTTAAGAATTTGAAAGGCAGATTCAATCTTTTTAAACCAATACAACATATGGTTTTGATTTTTTTAAAATACAATTATTATTTTTAATTAAAAACAACATTGATTTAGAAAAAAACAATTTGATATATCATACAGATTAATTAATAGGCGGACTCATCAAATTATATTGAATTTTATAACTACGATGATTACAAGGATATTATTCATAATTAACTTGTGGCACCCAAAATGCAGAAACAAGACTGGCTGAAGCTTTGTAAATCTTCAACGTGTTCTTCCTTGTTAGGCATTTGAACAAGAATTGAGTTTAACAATTCTACCTAGCTTCTCACTTTCTATTTTCTTTTGAGAAGGAAGAACTCTGCCCAGCATAAATTCACCTTACTGCCCCCGATATTTCTATAATTTAAATCTATAGAAGAACTACCGATCCAGGATGCAGCATCCTGACATGTTAGTGATTAATGTCATTTTTTCAATAACAGTACACAATGAAACTGGTATAGATGCTTTGCTAGACACTGAAACAGCTTTAGCCATGTGTTTGTGTGATCGGAACAAGACCCTTGCTGCCATTCTCTCTCCCTGCATAAAGATATTGTGGCAGTGTATTAGTCATGTGGTTGAGCAATACATCACAAAACACCAGAAGTTAGATTATAGTTAAAAGCTGTGAACATCATAATTAATTGGTGGCAGCTTATAGTTACATGCTGTGAACATCATAATTAATCGGTAGCAGCTCCCCAACACACAAAAAGGCCGGCGAGGTGACATGTTGTGGATGTCACAGCTTGTGCAAGCCAACTGCTAGCACAACTTGGTCTCTGTTTTTTCCTTAAACATTTCAACATTACATGGTGGCCTCTAAGAGCCAAACAAGAATATCTAACAAAGCAATTGGTACTATAGCAAGGGCGGGGTCAGCAGTTTTTTTATCCTGGACTATTAGATATATATAAATTATTTTTTAAAATTAATCATTCATTTATATATATAAATTTTTCAAGTTAATATTAAAGTTTTAATCCGAGTTTAAAGTACATAAAATTAAAAAAAATACACTATCAAAATTAAACCCTTTCATATTTTATGGAATAGAATTTTTCTATAATTGAATCTAAATTAATATCTTCAATAAGTTTTCGTCCAATGTAAATCATCATAAAATATGTTAAAAACTTATTTTTTATTTTATTGTGAAATACAATTTTAACATATTTTATTGTTAAAAGTGTTTACTTTGTAATGGTAATAAAAATGAACAAAGTCAAAATATAACGAATTAACACGTCAATCAAAGATAGGATTATAATTTATTTATTTTAATTAATCCTCGATATAATTCAAAAATAATAAATATATTCTAAAAACTCTTATAATAAATAGTATTAATCTTCTAATAATATTTTGTCTGATATCTCAAATAATATATTTTTTATTTATTGAAATCTTCATAAAAAAGATATGGGAATTCTAATGTCAAAGCGAGGGTTTTTTAATGGGAATATATTTAGCCAATCTAAGAATCACTGAAAAAACTTTTTTCATAACTTATTCAAACTATTAATTGCTGCATTTGGAGGTTAGGATTTATTTTTTTACCTAGTCTACAGCCCCCCTTCAGCCTTGTATACCCCTCCGCCCGGGGACCATAGAGAGATTGATGCAGCAACTTTTTTAGGTCTTGTAAAGGTAGCTCATTATATATTTGATTATGTAGCGACCGAGAATCAAATATCATGGTAGGAGCTAGCTAGTCACTCTATCGAAGGGCCAAGTGGAATCGCCTGTATGTAAATCTTATCCTTGTTTGGGCCATTTCTGATGCAACAAGAAGTATCTGTGTGAAAGCAGGTTGTCCGTGATGTTGATAGCCACCTGCCGACTTTATGCTCAAGTATCAATTGATGTTACACGTGTTGAATATGAATCATAATTTTCATTCAACAAAAGGGTTAAAGTTAATCTTTCACTGGAAGCCACAAGGCTGGCTGAGGAATAAAAACTGCTATAAAAAACCTGAAGAGTCGTTTGTTCTTAGCTTTTACAAAATAAAAGTATTGAGCGGAGAAAGTAACTTGGACTTGAATACTTAATGCCTAGACGTGTTGGAAACTACTACAGCTATGATGCTAGAAAAACTTTGGACCGGACCATCCTTTGGTATTCATGAAATATCAAAGAGCTCACCAGACAGCAATGTTAAGCCTACTGATGTTCACTTGAAATAGACATGGGAGAACGATACAACTATGGCTGATGCGATAAATTCTCCTTTACGATAGAGATAATAAAGGTGTAGACAAAGAGGTAGCCGTCTTTAGAGATGGAGCTCAAAGTCAATACAAAAGTGGTGAGGTATCCATTTTGGAGAATCCAGAAAAAAATAACAATAAAGAAGATATTGAAAGACTGCTGCCGAAAGCCGCCCGGCCCTAGCAGGTTCTTTTCCTGATAGAAGCAAGTTTGGACTTTTGTCTAGTTGAAGGCGGCAAGAATTTTGCTCAAGGAAAGATTCACATGCATTATTAGAGAGGAGGAGGATTGATGGCTCATTGGGTGTGTGTGTGTGTATTTGTAGTGTGTATTTGTATTTTTTTTTTTTCAACATCAAAATTAGATTTCAAAACAGCAGACACTGTATGTCAAAGCATCCCCACTTGGTGCATGCACAAAGTAGGCAACATCAGATGGGTTCTACCTTACAGATCCGGAGGGGAAAAAAAGTTGATAAGATGATTCAGAAATCTCAACCATGTGATTTGCAGACTATTCTAAGCAAAACCATATATATATATATATATATATATATACACATGAACATCAAACAGTATCGATAGTCAACCAATTTGATCTGAACCTAACCAGGTTAGGTAATGAGCAGGCCAACTTTAGTTGAATTCAATTTCTGCATTGAAGAATTCAGAACTTGAGATGGTCACTGTTTCAATTAAAATGAACTCAGTATCTCACCTATAAAAAATCTTGCTGCGGCTATGCGATTTGTGGTGTTAGACTTTGGTTGTTTATCTATCCCTCGTTCACCGGAATTCAGGTAACCTAAGCATGGATCAAGTATGCTAAAACAGATATCACCAAGGTGAAGGTGGACAATGCCTGCAGGATCATTCGAAATGCAATACACGAGATTAGATTCGTTGTTAATTATGTTTAAAACCAAAACATGGTGATGATGAGAGAAAATATGAGTTACTTTTATATTGGATGCCGAGGAATAAATTATTCCAGGAAGATTGCCCTGCAATCTGATGTTAAAAACTGGAGTGCCGTCGGGATAAAAGAGCCCGTAGTTCCTTTCAGATGTCGGACCAGGCTTTAAATTCTCGTTAAATAGTGCAAAAACATATATGTCAACCGGCACGGATGGTTTTGCTGGTGTGCCTTGCTTCTGCTGAATTCTCTTCAACAGATTACTATGATATAGCTCTGCGTTTTGTAGTGTTGATCCGACCTCGGTAGGATCCCCCTTGGATGGCCAACCTGTCTCTGAGATCTTAACTTCAATATCTGTATGTCCGATTGCTTTAATTGCTGAATACACAGCATCTACTTGAGCGTACAACATATTATCATAATGCAGATTTGTGTTTGGATCTGTCATCCCTTCGTTAGGCTGGAAGAGGACATAATCTAGAGGTATTTGGTCTGGGTTATCCTTGTATGCGAAAAAGGGATATGCGTTGATAAGGAATGGTGACTTGGTTTGAGAATGAAAATCCAAGATCGCATGCATGTATTCGATAATATCTTGCCGGAAAGTCCCGGATGAAGGAGGGTATGAATTTCCTATGATGGTAAAGGGATGTGCAGTAGTGACAATCACTTGTTTATCTAATCCAAGATTAACAAGAGTGTTATGCACCATCTTCATTGCCGGAAGGAGATTTGACCATAACTGAGTATCATTGCTCATGAACACCTCGTTCCCGACAGAGATGCAAGTGATTTTGGTTTGAGCGAGGTAGGGTTGAAGATGCTGTTGAACCCAGTTTTGAGCTTTGACAGGGTCAGCCATGTCTTGGAGGTACTCGTTCCCAATCCCAACAATGAATTCAACACTTGAATTAGAAAAGGCCTGCAGGACTTTGGGATCGGCATCATAGAGTTTTAACCTGCTGACGTCGAGGGATTGAAGCATCACGGAAACACGGGAGGGAGATGGGAGGTTGTCGGCAATCTGTCCATAGTTAATTCCAAGCCCAGCACCAAGGACTCGGACACCTGAATCCGAAAAACAGAGTTTTCAGTTGGACAAACTTAACCATGATAGGAAAACCAAAGAATAAAGGAACAAGAACCAGAACCATCCAGCATCACAACACACAATTCAAAAATGCAGAAGATCCGGGGATTAGCTTCTAGTCAGGATCCGAAATTAAAATATGCGTGCAAACATGTATTGAAGAAAATATGATCATGATGCCCACATGAAAAAAAATATCAAAATATTTTTTTAAAAAAAAACCTCGGAAGGGACATAAAAAAACTTTCTCAGTCTAAAACTCGAACAAGAATAAAATTTACTAGCTTCGCATGCCACAATGAATGTTCAACAAGTAACAGGATCCTTTCCAGTTCATAATTATTCCCATCAAGCTCTAGTTAGATTAAAGTCCCAGTTCCAAACTCATAAAAGGGAACCCGCCTAGAGAAGAAACACAAAAACAGGTAAATCCCGCTGAATTCACCACAGACATAGGAAAATAAATGCAAAAGGGATCAGTTATTTTAATATTGGTGGTAATTTCGCAGACCTTGGTTTCCAAGCTCGAATATACAGTATACAACAATAAAAAAGGCAACCAAGTTAAGCCAGCAACTTAAGCATATATTTTTCTTTCCTCGCACTTTCCTGGAAAACAAACAAGCAGAACAATGCATGCAAAAGGCAGTCGAAACAAGAAAGAACTAACCTGAAAGAGTGAGAAGCATGGAAAGAAGATGGAGATGGACAGAGTAAGTGGCCATAACTGATCTGATATTAGTTTAAACGAGGCCACACAACAGACAGTTAGACTTTTCTGTTTGCCCGCTAACAAAGCAGTATTGCAAGATAAAAAGCTATGGTATTTATAGAGTGTTTGCCCTGCGTCAGAGATAGCGATGGCTGCTTTTAGCAAGTTTTCACATCAGTATGGGAATGCGAATTCAGTTTTTCTGAGCTCTCCTATATACATTTTTTGTTTTGTAATCCTTTTTATGTATTTTAAAGTCCACTTTTTTCCTTAGACGTAAGGGTTTTTTTTCTGTAATTACAAAGCTGTCTCCATCTTGGTCCTGTCACATTTTACATGGCTATTAGCAAATTTATGAAATGATTTTGTTCTTGGATGCACGCACCTGCTATCAAGAGAATATATATTATATTTTGTGGATTTAAGATGCGGTTCATAGGGTTTCGAACAAGTTTTAACGGTTAAGGCATTCTCGAGTTACTGCCATACGTTAGAGATATCATGCGTATCATACACGTGTACCGGTCAAATGTACGAGTGGGAGTTGATCACGAGCAATGTACATACTGGGATATGGGGCGAGGCGGCCATGGAAACAGGATAAGGGAAGCCTTTTCTCAGGCGCAGTAAAGGATCATTAATTAATGGCGTGAGGATCAGTGGCTAGTTATAGCCAGCAACATGACAATTCTCAGCGTGGAGGACGCCAAAGAAAGCGAAAAAGAAATTGCTCTGACCAGATATGTTAAAAAAACAATTATTGAGGAGAAAATGAAGATGGAATTGAATTGAATATACAGTCGGAGATAAGTTCAGCATACCATGTACGAATTTGTGGCCGAAAATTCTATATTTTCAACTCATAAAACTACTGAACTTTTTATTTTAAAAAAAAAACCCATGAGAAGGAAGGGAACATGTGCACGTAAACTTATAGCGCACGCCCTTCGTTGATTAAATAATAGATTGCACACCTAAGCATCTTATTGTTCATCTTGTTTTTATTTATTTAATGGTAAACAATAAAAATATTTTATTGTGCATCAGGATTAGTATTTTATTGCATTTATTTTACCTTTATTTATGGGGATGTATTTTCATGCTCTTGTAATTAGTTTTTTTTTTTAATAAAAAACGTTAATTTAAACTAAAACAACATCAAATTAGATGCTATTTGTTATAAAATATTTTACAGGATACAATAACACAGTGAGGAAATGATGAACATGCATCTACATGGTAATTAGTAGCAGTCATCAAGAGTTTTACCTCGTGAGTTATTAACTGTGCTATATTCCTCGAGCCTAATCACGAGAGCATATAATCTTTATCCCTCGATCTGAAATTCTTCTAGTGTTATTACAACAGTTTAATATTTTTGTGTTTTCAAGATTTTTTTAAGAATTTTAAGATTATTTTATTATTTTCTTTAAATTTTTCATTTTCATATGATAATGTTGAAAATAATTTTTAAAGAATTAAAAAATATTATTTTAATATATCTTTAAATAAAAAAAGATTTTAAAAAATAACAATTTGTAAACACCGGCCAACATGATCTCGACACGATGCGCCACCAGCAAGTGTCGATCAGAGAATCTTGTTTATAATTGATTGATTTGTAGAAAGAAAGAAAGAAGGCGGTGAAAAGAGGAAGAGGAAGCAAAAGGGTGGTCTTTTTCCATGGGGGCCAAACCAACAAGCGACAGCCCACAGCGTAGAGAGAGAGAGAGAGAGAGAGAGAGAGGGAGGGAGGAAATAACAAAACTACTAAACAGTTAATTAATATTAATAAATAAACGGGTAAAGCTCAGTTTTTGTCCTTACAGTTTGTTAAACAGCCTTTGCCGCTTGAGCTCTGATGCTTCATGAGTTTTCTAGAGATGACGCTTGCAAAGGAAGATGAGAACAGTGATGATAAACAGGACATGTTGCTTATTATTGATATTTTAAAAGGGTTAAAATATACAAAGATATATTTATTTCATGTCTCTGTTATATATATATATATATATATCAAGTTTAAATTAGTCCGAGATTATATTATTTTATATTTAATGTTTATTAAATAAATAAAAATAATAAAATTTAAATTTGAGATCATTTGATAATGAAAACTATCTTTATTTAATAATTTAAATTATTAAATAAAAGTTTAAAATATAAATTACATTATAATCTGAAAATATAAATGTATTCATGCATCCTACGGAAACTCTATCTATAGATTTGAGAAAGGAGGGAAGAGTAAGAAAAACTAAAATGCAAGTTTGAAAGATATCAGTCTCTTTAATTGTTAGTTATTTAGCATTTAAAATTAAAACAATTTTAAATTACGATCACGGAGGTGGAGTCCACAAGGGTAAGATTAGGAATTACACAGATTACCATTTAATTATTAAACAGTCCAAGCGCTGACGCGAATCCTATGTGGAGTGCACGTGTTAGCCACCGTCCATCACGCGGCTTCCTCGCTATCGAACGTCGGCTCCCACTCTGCATTTCCACGTGTCATGTTTGTTTTTCTCCAATTAATAAAATCACATCTTATACTTAATGACTTGAAATCGGATTTAAAAAAAAAATTGAGAATAAAAAGAAGAGGGAAAGGGTATCCCTCCCTGCAGCCGACCTCTCATGAATCCAATGGATCTCTACAATTAATAAATTAAACAATATATATATATAGCTGTGCATGGTTATTATAATTCTAATTAGAACAAAAGTCCAACAAAACAGTCAAAAGTCCAAATCCAGGTTCAGAGTCAGCACAGACTGCTTGAAGAATTAAAGCTTATCGGATTCTAGGCATGTCTCCGACAGATCAAATCTTACACGTGGGGTTACATGTTTACATATCTAACCATTTCCATTGACCAGATAGAATTAAACTTTAGGTTAAAACAAAATACAGAATGGAGCTCTCTCTCCCACAGCATAGTCTTAAATTGGAAAAAGGTTGGGCAGGGTCGAAGTATTTTAACCTGGCCTGGTCATGAACGATGGTGAGGAGCGGGCAAGCCGTACAAGAAGCACACGGCAATGGAGGCCATTAATCTTGTTCAGGAAACCTAAACGGTGATAACTAGCTAGCTGGTGTCTTGAAATTCACAATACTCTAGCAGCTATCACACGTTAACATAACTGCATTCCTTTGCCTTTACACTCATTTATCATATAACAACCTCGAATTTCAAGAGAACTTACTATCCTTCCATTTCTCTATCAATTTCGATCCAATATTAGTGGATCTAGCAGGCAAGATAATTAGATTTAGTGTCCTAACCAAACATTATAGTTTTGAATTTGACGGTAAAGCAACCATTAATATCCTTAAATAAAATTGCTTAACTGCTAGATTATAGATTATTGGGTTTAGTTAGGCCATCAAACTCAAATGTTATTATTTAACTATTTAACCGGATTCAAGAAGTTTTGGGCTCGGCAAGAATGCCAAACCCAATAATATAGAGTAGGGCTACCCATTAAAATATAAAAATATTGAGTTCAGCTAGATAAACAAACTTAATATTATTGATTTTCATTGTGAAATCTGACCTAATATTTCTAAATTTAGTTGTAAAACAAGACCTAATATTTTTAGATTTGGTGAATAAGTCAATTGAGTCTGGTGGTAGCCAAGTCCCATTGTTATTAGGTCTTGATCCAAAAGGTCAACAATACTTTTTAACTAAAAAACAGTAAAGTAAAGAAAACGCTCTTTGGTGCTTTAATGTTGTCCACATTATAAATATTGTGTGTCTATAATGTGGCTCACAGTATAATATTATAATGTATTTTTTTATGTATGCAAAAGCGTCTATAATGTGGCTCACAGTATAATACTATGCATGTAGTATTTTTATAATGTATTTTTTTATGTATGCAAAACCAGATCCAGTAGTAGTGGATCTAATAGCAAAGCTAAATTTAGTAACATTTTTTAACTAAAGAATAAAAAAGATAATGCTCGATAGTGTTATAATATTGTTCACAGTATAAACACTTAATATCTACATTATAATTTACCATATAACAAATTTATATCCATAATATCTCTATGGTGTTTTTCTTATACATTTTAAAATATAATATATAGATTAAATTAATTTAACTTTTGTCGACTGATATAAATCGAAAAATAAATTGATACGCTCGACTTGAGTTTAGTCCCGTATTAACAAGCCTTTGAATTGATTCACGGGACAGTGCTAGGTTTCATAACATTGTCATAAATGACACTCACATTGTATTGCAATGTGATGACGTGAGACTTTAACTTCACTGGTATGAAGAACCACGAGATGGTTTGGACATGGAAAGAGTTGTCCTGACGGTTTAAACATCTGTTTCTTCAAAATCACATCTCAGGTGCGAAAGTGGAAATATTTTATTGATTTTCAAGTCTTGCATGGATATTTTAACTCTAGATAAAATTCTGTTGACAGAGATCTAATCCATACACATTCCACGATGGAATCATGTGCTTTTCATCGAATTTCGATAAAAAAAATAAATCCTCACTGAATTGGATGCGATGGCTTCAAAATGAAAAAAGAAGTTTTAATAATGATTCTTTACCTTAAAAACAGAGTAACCACACTTGTCAGAGTACCAACTACCTGAAACCAGATCTCAAGACATCGTTTGATGGCTGATGTTGTCCTCTAGGAACATAGTGCTTCTTAAAAAAAAGAAAAAAAAAGAAAAAAAAAAAGGAGGAAAATACTGAACTCTCCATTAGTTTTAAAGCTGGATTGGAAAGAGGCTTTTTGCTATTCCCCATTAGAATTACACTGAAAAGATATCTGTGGCCATTTTCTATGGCCCAGGAGATTATACTAAATTCTTCACTTTCGTGAGATGTTCATGAAAGGCTTAATCTTGAAGGGCTACAAATAATGACCAGACTTTTTCCAGAAATAAAAAAGGAAAGATTGAAGATACTCATTACCTACGAGCATGATTTTTATTAATACATAATATTTTGTCACTATCATGATGTACAACAGACTATGATAGAGAGTGAATGTTGATTTGTCCATTTGAAGGAGCGACTGCCACATGCAAAAGTTAATGGAAAAGAAAGGAATATAAAAGAAGACGAGTCGCTTTCCCCTTTTTTCTTTTTTCTTCATGATTTTCAACTAATGTTGGATTGAAGGCACTGAGATGTCAAGCATTCATATGATAATTGAAGGGCCAAACCTTGTTTGCGATGCAAGTTTCTTGAAAAAAGGTGCCGGATCATTTTTGCTTCACTATCAAGTGTTAAATCGAGGCCTAATCATAGTTCACCAACACAGGATTTCAACAAAAAATAATTACAGCAGTCGAATATTTCCAAGATGTTTCAACTTTGAGTTCCCATTAGAAGATTTTTTATAAAATTATGTTTATAAGAAACCATTAAATTAATCATTTCTGGATTGTTTTAAAAAATACATGAAACTCTAATTCGAATATATTTTGAAAATCACTGTTCAAACGTAGCCCAGACATGTCACTCAAGCGTTATCCAGGCACGAGGAATCCAATCAACCAAATAGATAAAAGGACTTTGGCAGTAAAAATGGGATTTTTCTTTTAAAGAAATAGTATGGCTCGTTAGAATTTTGGATGGACAAATGGGTGTTCTGTGTTGTCTTTCGATTCGAGCTTGATGTATTTATCCATGGATATTTCAATCCTGAGTTCCCATCAGATGAATTTTTTAAACAATCCAAGAAGGATAGATTCATTTACAAAATTCTTTCAAGGAAAATTCGTTTAGATTTAGATTACAATGAGATTCTCAGAGATCACGAGAAACAAAAAAGGAAATGGTGCCTCACCGGTTCTGTCTCCTGCTCAGCCTCTGAAGATGTCAGGGGAACGCAAAGAGATTTCGGTGATCAAGATGCGAAGGCTAAATGTCAAAACTGGTCTTTCGAATATGTGCTTGTAGTCTTTTTGAAATCATAAAGTTAAACTTTCCTCCAGAAAAACAACGCACTAGCTCTGAGGCAGCCTCGTCCACTCGTTGAAGATTCTAGTCCATCTTGGTCTCATCATCCTCCACAAAATCTTCAAGCTAACTCAACTTACGATCCATTACAAACACTTCCTGTTAGGATAACACACACACACACACACACACATTTTTTTACCTAGCAAAAAAATCACCCTTGACACCTTTTTCAGGGTTTGGGGGCAGAGCACGGTTTGAAAAACCCAATGAATGCCAAGACCAATCCATCCTCTATGGCATTCCATATTCTCCCATATCACTACACGTTTCCTCAGGATTTCTTAAAATTTCAGTTGTAATCTAAAATCCGTATCATCTCATTAGTAAGAAAATTGCAAACCTGTCGTTGTGATTTTCCTGGAAAGAATTTTGTAAACGAATCTGATCATGTTTGTGTGAAACATTCATCTAATGGAAGCTCGAACAACACCGAACAAACCCTTTATCCATCCTTTGAAACATTCATCTAATGGAAGCTCGAATTTAAACTTAGACTGAAAGACAACACCGAACAAACCCTTTATCCATCCTAAATTTTTAATGAGCCATACTTTTTTTTTTCCCCACCCAATTTATAATTCTCTAGCGGGGGATTTGAACCTGAAACCTTCACTTGTGGGGCAATATCTACTCCATCCACCCTTGTATCTTAAAATCCTTGTATTTTAAGGTTTTTTGGGTTTATCCCGTGTCTCTAGGCCCGTCTCCTGTCTTTTATTCCTTTCCTTTCTCAATCATACTCAGCAGTGTTTTTGCCTTTTCCTCTCCTTGAATGGTGACGTTTTTTTGCTTCCATAGGTGCCGGGTTTGGTTAATGTAGATTTTGCTGATGTTCGAGCTATTATGAAAAGATGCAGGCTCTACTCTTTTGGGAACCTGCAAGTAAAAGATCTAAACGACAGAACTTGCTGTTTTCAGATTTTTCTAGTTCTAGCTATTTATGGGCTATACTGGACGAGGTCCAGATGCAATGTCCAATGGAGGTGACTGTCAAACGGTTTTAGAGGCCAAGCCGCAATAAGTGATTTAGTAGACAATGTGGTGGGTTATCGTTTTGTGAGCTCTGAGCAAGTTTCTGTTTCTCCTGTACGTTAGGGGTTTCCCATAACTGACCCAAGTTGATATGAAGGTCTAATAACCTAAATCACAATTGATAATATATAATCATGAGATTGTACATGCAGGCTTCTGGCTTCAGCAAAATACTCGAAAACAATGACAGAATCCGTAGAGCATATTGCCCCCCCATGCAACGGGCCCATCGTCTCCGTGGGCTACAAATACAATAAACCCACGAGAGATACCTAACAAGAAATGATGGAAGCCAAAACTCTGAAAAGTGTCTCAAAACTCGAATACCTCACATAACCTGTGTCCTGCTTTAGTGCTGATAACTTGAAACGTTTTTAACTAAATTTGGAGAGGCGCGCCAGGCCAATGCAATAGTGCAACGCATAGGCGACGCTTGAGAACCCCAGTAGCAAGATTTTTTTTGCTTCCATAGGTTATGTGAGGTAGTCTAGTGGTGAAAGCCCAAAACTCTGAAAAGCCCAACTCTATTATTCTCAAAACTGGACTACCTCACATAACCTGTCCTGCTTGAGTGCTGATAACATGGCTGCTTGGGTGCTGATGACACGGAACGTTTTTAACTACAATTGGAGGGGCGCGCCAGGCCCATGCAATAGTGCAACGCAAAGGCGACGCTTGAGAACCCCAGTAGCAAGCTACTATAACAGGCCCTCCCCCTTAAAAAATTAATTTAATATCGTGTGGGCCATTGGCCCACGTATCAGATATTAAACTGATAAGAACAGATACTACACTTGATCTTAGCCAAAAGGCCGAGAAAGGTATGCCTCATAACATTTCATGCTTCTTTTTTTATACTGTGCGTCTGCACTCTTTTGTGCAAAACGTTTCGATGTGGGACAGAGAAACCACAAACACAACAGAGGTGCTAGGTAGCAGCCTCCCTCCATGAGGATATGAAGGCACTGGTTTCTCAAATCAAAACCAAGGAGGTGTGTGCTTTCCCTTTGGCGACAAGGGGTTAAACCATCAAACACCCCCTGAATCCCTAGCTCTACTTCCAAGGCCCTGATTCCATCAATTCCTAGATTTGTTTTTAATGATTCAGGAGCAAAACCTCATATGTTTTTTTTTTCAGGGTGGTTGCTATCTTTTGATTGCAAGGGTTGCTCTGCATGATTCGTATCTAGAGTCCAATTGATCTGGCCACAAGCACTTGTCTCGATATGCCCTCTATTCTAGTTTTTGACAAGATTTACAAATGGAGAAAGAACTGTTACAAAACCATAGCAAAAGTACTCAAAGACAAAGCAACTATAATTTTCTTTCTGACCAAAGGAGGAAAAGGGTTTCATGCCTCAATTTTTTTCGCCTCTTTTAATCGATATTTACAATCTTTTCTATACAAAATGTGCTCTTGTTTGTTGATGAAAAGTGGCAGGAGAATAATTTGTTTGCAGCTTAAAATCTAATATGACTCTTTAAAATATATTCAGTTTCGTTTTATCTCTTGAATGTCCTGGGCTAGGCTTATGATAACATGAGTACAAGTCGACCATGGAAACAACCTTTTTATCCATCCCAAGGGCATAAAGACAGCTCAGCCCAAACATTGTATGTTTTGGAAGTGGCCATGCCCCATTCTTTATTTCACTGAAACCCCAATATTACTTTTGCTTATGCATGAATACTGGTTTCTGTTGGTTTTCTTGCCTTGCATCTACCTTGTAGCTGTCCCCTTCTCAACTTTGCAGCCATGCTTGCAAGTTTCAACTTTGAGAGTTAAGAGTGAATTAGATTTAGATTACCCCTGAAAACTTCAGAAATCAATTGCAACATCTATTTATTTACTACAGTACCGTGTAGAAGAAACCATGTTGGAATTACACAACAAAGACGAAATCCCTACAGAAATAAAGGTCTATGACAGCCTTCACCATCATTTCAATGATCCATAACAATCACAGAACTACATTCCAAGTCAATTCCGATTTCTGACTGCAAAAGCCCTCAGTAAAGATCACCTTCCTTGTGAGTGTGAATCACACAGTCAGAAGTTGGATAGGAAATGCATGTCAGAAGATAGCCCTCCCCCATTTGATTCTCATCGAGGAACGAACCATCAGACTGGTCGACAGAACCTGATGCCACCTTCCCAGCACAGGTAGAGCAAGCCCCAGCCCTGCAAGAATAAGGCAGGTCAATTCCTGCATTCTCAGCAGCATCTAGGATGTACACGTCATCTGGAGCTTCAAATTCATGCTCTGTGCCTTCTGGTGTAATCAACTTAACCTTGTACACTGCCATTGATGCTTTGTAATTGGGGGAGCATTTAAAGCCAAATGACTTAGCGACACTCCTTACTGATCCCAGTGAGGATGGGCTCTTGACAATGGCGCTGGTAAACCGATTTTGGAGTGCAGTTTTGACCACGCTTTGGAAGGGAGCGTTCACTGTTGTCATCTTAACTCCAGAACACAAAATAGAAATTGTCAGCTGGTTAATAAGATGTTTTGATACTTGTAAGAATCGAATGGTTCCATTCTTTTTGCATGGAATTTGAAAGCCCTAATTTTTGTCACCCTACAGCAAGAAATAAATTGCAGGACAAGGTACCAAATTCCATTTTATAAAAGCCACTGTTGAATCATTCATTGGCAGTGTCACTCAACAGCCATCTCATTGGAGGTTTTCATATTTGTATAGCACCACAACAAAACGAATCAGACATGCTAAGGAAGCTGCATCATTATTGACAGGAAAAGCAGCATTGATCAAAATTCAAAAGTATTGAGCAAGGAAATCCTAAGAACAAGTTAAAAAAATAAAAATAAAAGGCTCCCTGCTCCTAGCCCATGGATTCTTAAATACCTTCAAGCATACAATCACATCATATTTAAATACAACAGGGTAGCAGTGTATGCCTCACCTATATTCACAACAAAATGGAACCAAATAATCCATTCCTACAATGAGAAGGCATTTGATTTTTGGAGCACTATGAGAAGAGCAAGCTAATGGCTCTCCGCTCTTCACTCGAGGCTCCATCTTATAAAAGATAACATAAAGGAAGTAAAAGCCAAGATTAGCTACTCATTCTTGGAAAGAAAGAAAAATAACAATCCCCTACTCTTTTGTAAATCGAAGTTCATAAAATTAGTTAGAATGCTAATTGCTAAAGAAGTTTAGCAGTAATAAAGGAACTAGAAAAACTTGATATCATAGGCAACCCAGATTCAAAACATTCTCAGCTTAGCATGTACACACAAACATAATTTGCAGCAAGCTCCGGAAAACACAGGAACAATACACAAGAATTAGCTCCACGACAAACAATGCAAGATCAGCTAGCAAGATGGTTCCTTTTCGTTGCAAAGCGAGTAAAAAAAATAAACTTTTAGACTAGAGCTTTCACAGCCCAAATAAGCCCTGATCACAAGGCTGAGGCGCAATAAAAATATAAAAACTCTCATTTTCACCAATTGATTGACTCCTAACACTACTGGTGTTAAACTTCCAAACCCAGCTTCTCAATTTTCCCTTTCTTTCCAAAATGTCACCCATTTGAAGACTAAACCGAATATCCTAGACCTAACTAGTTAAAAAATCATAAAAGAACTTTAATGAAACATGTAAGAATTAAGAATCAAGCGAGTGGCTTGAAAAAAACGTCAAACAAATCAAAGGGCTATTAATAAGATGTTGTTTTCAGTAATTTTCCTTTCCATTAAACCTCAATATTTAGAAAACAAAACGAAAAACAGGAACCACAAATTGATTAAAGACTCAAACTTGTTTTGTTCTTGTCGACCAAAACAAGATACAGGAGGGAGGGAGGGGGAGAGAGAGAGAGAGAGGTTCCCACTGTCAGAAAGACACAGACATTTTACATACCCCACAGATTCCATAGAATCAAGAACTACATCACATTAAAAAAAAATAGAACCAAGCAAAACAACATAAACTTCAAAGAGAATCAAACCACTGAAAAATAACCTAACACTAGGGAGAAAAAGGAGCTTACTTTGGTGGGGTGGCCAGGTTTCTTCAGATGAGGCGGAGAGTACGATGTTGTAGAGAAGAGGTGGTGTTGATATTACTTGAAGAGATGCTGCTGGTGGCTTTTGGGATCTTTGAAAGGGAAGAGGCGGCTCTTTTTAAAGCGAAAGACTGATTGCCCCAAGTGCTACCACCACTGTCCATGAACACTAGGAATAACCTAGTTGGATTGGAGCCAGCCACTAATTAGTATTTTATTAGCCGTCACTAATCTACCTAATTAACAAGTTTTTAATTGATTATTTTTTCTAGTTTACTTGAACGCCCATGTTCATCTCTTTTTTTTTCCTTTCCATTTAAATTCTATATGTCATGGAATCAATTTTTTTTTTAATGAATGGCATTGAATCAAATTCAACAATCTATAAATAAATCAAGTGCCCTTTTTAGCATTGGTATAATGCTTATGTCTGAGATCACTGAATTTGAGTACGATAGAATATTGTGTCTTTCTTAATTTCATGATATGTTTTTTTGTGTTTGTAAAATAGTGAAATGATAAGCAATTATAATATTCCGAGGAATTTTTTTTAATTAACATTTGTTAGATTGTTATAGATCTATCATTTTATTCTACAATATTCATCCTAACAGAGTGATAGAGTCTAATCTTTTTTTTTGAAAAAAAAAGGAGACAAAGAACAAGGGAGATAGACTTGACTTTAAGATCTTAAAATCAAGAGCCTTGTTTGTAGTTGTATTAACTGAACAATTTTTTTATGTAATTATCTGTATTTTTAAAAGTAATTACAACTCTTTAAACAGGTTTGAAATTAACATTTCCAAGAAAAACGTTCAGAATCCTAAACAAGAATAAGAAATACAAGAAAAGAAAAGAGAATATTAAATTAAGGATGTAGATTTAAAATTAAATACAAAAATAATAAAATTGAAAAAAAATAAATTTCATTTTAAAATTTTTCAAACCTCAAATGGTTATAACGAGTCGACCTGTCATAAGTTCAAGTGTGTAAAATCTATTGAAATAAATTAAATTTATGGATTAAATAAAAAAATTTAATTAATATAAGTTGGTGATTATGTATCTTTGGGCCGGTAATCACTGCAAGATTATCAATATATATAATATTTTACCTGTTTATAAAATATCTAATTGGTCTGCTTTGATTT
>NW_011502840.1:0-15914 GCF_000495115.2 Populus euphratica | reverse complement strand
ACACGGTTTTTGAAATGTTTGTTAAATTCCCAGTACCTCTCACTTGGTGATCTTGAATATTACAGAAAGGAACGTGTGCTTTGGGTTTCTCTTTTAGTGGAGGGCGTCGGTGGTGGGGTGGTGGTACCGTGGAGGCTGTCTGTTTCTGTCTATATGCAATACAATACAAGCTTTATCCCCACCTTTTCTTTTTTGACTTTGAAGTATCTTATAATATTTGACTTCGGCAATGGAACTAATAGCATGCATTTCCCACTCTTTATCATTCTGTTCATATTTGAACTCCATTTTTGAGCACACGTATTAATTTTCCATGTACTGGTAGCTGTCCTGCGGTGATTTATGCTAACGATTGTCTCCTTGAGCATACGTTTATCCGCTAAGGTACGGTACAGATATCTGTCTGCTAACAATGGGCCAAGCCTGCACAACAAACTGGGTTGTAATTCAGTCAATATTTCTTATTTCTGTTACACTTGGAATTAAATTTATTTTCCCACAATATCATAAACACTTTCCATCATTGAATATAAATAGATCTGTGCTTAAAAACCGTGTTCGAATGTCTGACTTATATTTTAAAACCTTGTAGCCTGTTCTGGTACTGAATGAGAAAGCACACCATCCTTGCATCACTGCTAGCAGAATGTTAGGCCATCTGCGTGGTTGATATACCGAACAGCCTTCTACTGCGGCACAGATTGAATTTCAGTTCCACATGCACAGATCATCACATCCTTCAATGGCGTGCTTTAATAAGTCTATGTAATTAAGAGTTCAAGAACATTTAACTTTTCTGGTTATCGGGGATCTGCTATTCTGAATTATCTTTACTAATTGATAGACAGGTTGTGACTTGAAACATATCCTCTTTTTCTTCTTCTACATTTTTTCTTGAACAAAACATGTTAATAGAAAATGCTAATAGTTTTCAACTTTGGTGCTGTTTATTGATGAGAGCACTATTTCAATTTCAAAATTTTTAGATCGATGGACAAAATGTTTTTTCTATTTTTAAACTCATATTTTAACTCACATTTTATTAGCACAAATTTTCCCGACATGCTCACAACAAAAATCATCCTTCAAAAAAATTCTCATTAGAAATTTACTATTTGTCAATAACACCATCAAAAGATTAATATTTTCTTCTAAATGCAGGATGTCAAAGTAATAAATAACCCTGTAAGATCGGAGTTGAACCACATGGATGTTAAATATATAAATAAAAAAATAGATAATAATAGAAAAAGGAGTTGAAGAAAGCTTTGAGATGTAATATTGATATAACGATTAAATGAGTATAAAATAATTGTCAAGATTAGATCATCTATGAATGGTATTTCAAATAAGTATAATATAAACTTTTTTTATTACTCAACTAGAAACCACATGCAAAAGAGGTTCCAATCGGATTGTAAATTGTTAACATGATTATTTTAGTTATCTTATTCGAATAATACTAATACTTGTAAATGTTGTTAAATATTCATGATTATAACTTATGTTAACAGCAAATCAAGTTCTTTTCATAGCATAGGTGTCGGTTATACCATATGGTTGGGCTATGAAAGTGTCAAGTATTTGTTGTATAAAAGATTATATAATATAAATCTAGATTAACCATTTAATAAGCAAAGTATTAAAACTGAACAAGATAACAAATACAAAATATGTTAGCATCCAACATCAAAAGTCCATGTTGAATTCATATTGTACTTATTTTTACACCATTAGTGTAACCTTTTCACCTTGATATAATAAACTTAGCTAAATATAATGAAGAGGAGAAATATAAATAAACAAGTGGAGAACATGATTATATAAGTATAGTAAAGGAAATGAAAGGTATAAACAAGAGATTACTGAAAGCAAAACTTAAACTTTACAAAACTATAAAGAAAGAGAGTAATAACATGATCTTGATCTAAAAACTAAAATACCTAAATACATAAATATGATTAATTATAGGAATCAGATCAAATCTTGTATAGTATTATTTTTGCTTCTTAGAATAAGATTGTTGCCTATTTAAATTCTGCCTATATATTTCCTCTATGAAAGAGAACAATAACATACAAAAAATTCAGTTTGCAGACACTATTGTTTTTGTACATGGTATTAGAGCAAGGGTCGTAGAATTGTTTAAAAACAAATTTCACCATCACTTTTTTTTTCTCTGAAACTCAGATAATACATGGCGAATCCTAACCCTATTGTTCCTATTCCACAAAATAACCAAACACCACCCATTATTATCCATGAAGACAATTTTGTATTCTCTAGCAATATCATATTGAATGAGATTATAAATAAATTAATTAGATAAATCTTTGTAATAAATTTCTTACCATCATAAAAATTTAATATTAAAAAGCAATTTTAATTTACTTGGCAGTAGCCTTAGGAGTAAAGTCTATAAAATTTCTTATAAGTAGCCGTTTAAAAGCTTGAATGATTTAATTTAGCTTATTCCTTCCTAATAAATTAAGTTATAATTACAACAATCAAGTTAACTCCTTTGCTTCTTATTCTAGTTCCTAACGAGAACTACGGATTGAAAGAAACTAGAAAGCACATATATATCATCTTAAAACAATTTAATAAGAATGAATGGAAATTAGTAGGATAATTTTGAAATAAGGAGAAATAAGTACTTGAATATGACACAACCAGAAATTTGTCTAAAATCAATAGAATTACCAGTGAAATAATTATATCGGTAAATTGTAGTGATAATTACCAATGAATACTAATTTGATTTTACTGATAGAATGACCAAGGGATTTAAACTAGGATCTTCGTATAATGACATGACCAATTCACCATCAGAATTATTAATGGAAGCACCATCGAAGTATTCCATCGGTGATCTCATTGATAAAAGTTAATATATCACTACTTTACCAACCCTCTCCTCTCTTATTTCTCCTTCTTCTTCCCCATCCTTACCCTCCCCTCCCAAACTACAAACAACTACTCCCCCTGAAATTATCTCCTCATCTCAACACAAGTTACATTTCTTTAACTTTCATGGTCACAACATCCGTATTCTAATTTATTAGGGTTTTTATTTTTTTTGTAAGTAAATCTATGTTTTTAAATTTTAATATTTAAATGTTTATTTTATTGTTTTTTTAGTATATGTAATTTGTTAGTGTATGTGCATGTTTTATTGTTTTTTCTCAAACAAACTTGGTGTATGAATGTATAATTTTGTACTTATTATGGTTTATTTTAGATTTTATAAAATTTTATTTGTTTGTAAATTATTAAAACTTTATTGAATTACTGAATTAGATGTATTGTGATGAAATAATTAATAGTTTGTTTAACGAGTGCATTTTAATTTTTATCAATGCTATTGCGGAGTTGTAATTTCTGTAAATTTATATGTATAAATTTGTATGGACGTTGATAATTGATAATAAATATTTATTAGAAATTTTAATTAGTTTGTTGGATAATCTTGAGGTAAACCAATACTTTTTCAAGTTTATTCATTTAATTTTATAGAGGTTTGAGATTCACCCCAAGGATTGCGGAGGATGAATTATTGTAATGTGGTTAAGGGTTTTATTAATTTTGCAAATCTATTCCCAGAAATTTTACTAGAGACGGTACTAAGTGTCTATGTAGGAAGTGCAAAATAAAAGCATCTGTATCTAGATATTATAATGATGCATCTTCTACACAAAAGGATTCATAGAGGATTATCTGTGTTGGTATGCACATGGAGAACTATTTATTTGTGATGATCGTATGATATAAAGGTTCATTGGGTCAATTTCTAGTGCTAGTAACATGCATGAAGTTGTAAATGACAACAGTAATCCTTACAAGAATATGGTTATGGATGCAATGAAAATGAATCAAGTTAATGCTAGTTAATATCTAATCATAGAAAAAGAACCTAATGTAGATGCAATAAGGTTTTTTAATTTATTAAAAGATTCTAACGAACCATTATGGGATGATTGCACGAACTACAATAAAGCATCGATTGTAGCACATATGTTCACCATAAAGTCAGATCACAAGTTGAGTGATGTTGGTTATGATAAAATTATCGAATGAGCGAGAAGTATTTTACCTGAAGGAAACAGGTTGAAAGAGAATTTCTTTGCTATAAAGTCAATGATCAAACCCTTGGTTTAGGATACTAAAACATTGACATATGCTTATATTATACTACCTTGAAAATGTTGAGCTAACCTAGTGCATGACATGTGGGCATTCCCAATACAAACCCAGAATTGGTAAGGGAAAGTCTCTCTGAAGTATAAAAAACATAGATACTTCCTAATCACATATATATTATAGAGGTTAGTCATGTCACGAAGGATTACTAAGTACATGACATGGCACCAATCACATAATGCGGTTAATGAAGTGATGATGCAACCGTCTGATGACAAAGCATGGAAACACTTTAACAGTATGCATCCTCACTTTGCAGCTGAATCAAGGAACGTGCATATTGGGTTGTGTATGGACAGATTCAACCCATTCAGGTCATTTGCTGCTCCATATTCTTGTTGGCCGATCATACTTACAGTTTATAACTTGCCACCGGGATGTGTATGAGGTCAGAATTTTTTTTTTTTTATCTACGGTCATACTCGGTCCAAGCAGTCCAAGTTCTTTGTAACATTGTAAAGTGACACAATCACAAGATTGATGTTTTCTCGTAAGTGCAGGAGTTGAAGTAATAAATAACCTGGCAAGAACATGATTGAACCACATGGAGTTTAATTGTATAAATTAAAAGCAATAATAATATAACAACAACAACACTAGTAGTAGTAGTAGTAATAGTAGTAAAGAAAAAAAAGAAAAAAAAGAAGAAATTCATGAGAACTTTAAGATGGAAGATCAATGTGAGGATTAAAGAATAATAAAAACAAATATCAAGGTTAGAGGATCCATTAATGATATTTTAACCAATTATAGTATAAATTCTTTTTATTACTTAACTGGAAACCACAGGTAAATGAGGTTCCAATCAGATTATAAATTGTTAACATGATTACATTAGTTATCTTATTTGAATAATGCTAATACTTGTAAATGTTGTCAGGTATTTATGATTATAACTTATATTATAAACATACAGTGTATCTTTAACTCATGTAACGAGCTTTCAGCTAATAACTTCTAGACTAGTTGATCTTAGGGCACTAGGTATTGAGACACCCTTACGAGTTTAGTAACTCGGGTTAATAAATGTTGCAGATACTGATATGTAAATAGTGTAATGTTTGATTCTCTTAAGCTTTTCTCCTTAACCTATATAATAAATGTTGGGCTAATAGCTCCCAAGTTAGTTGACTTTAGGGTATTAGGTGTTAAAACACCACTTTAGGCTTAATTGTTTAAGTTAGAAAGGCTACGAAACCAAACTTATCTATGATTTTATTATCATTATTTTTTTATTTTATTTTTTTTTATGTTTTTTTTTTACAATTTATATACTATCTCTTTTCCTTAGTTGTTGTCTTTAACAAAAGAACATGAATAATGTAATAATCCAATATGTAACCCACAATCATATGTTAAAGTGTGTGTGTGAAAATAAAGGTTTAAGAATACTTGTTAAATGAGTATATGAACATAATTAAGTGATAACAATGCGAGAGGTTATTAACCTGAATATTTCAAGAAGTATTTTGATAAACCTTATTATGAATATTACAAATAACCATTCAAAAATGTTTACCAAAATACGTCTCAATAGTTAATAAAATTCCTCCTTATTCTGCCATCTTAGTAACAACAATTTTGCAAATGATTTATGAAATAGAAAACACAGTTAGTTTTTTTTTTAATATCAACTACTACCCTCTCCCCCCAACCAAAACAAGACATTATCCTCAATGTTCTAATGTTGAAAGATAGAGTATAGGAGACATCACTTAAAACAACGAACACTGACAAACCTGAAACACACTTAAACAAATATAAGAAATAACAAAACAAAATAATTTACTATTTAGAAAACCAAAAGACACAAGGATTCACAAACGAAGGCTCAAATCCAATCTAACTTTCTTACAGCTTTCGTTAGTTGACCAATTTATACGACTCATAGAGGGATTAATTTCAAAAGTGAAAGATTATAGTTGGTCAATCAATTGTATAACAGCAATAGTAGAGATTATGATTGGTCATGTTGAAGATGTTAGAAATTTCTGTTCCATAACATGATCAAGAAAAGACAATAATTTATCATAAAAACCATTAACATTTAACAAACCTATGATGGTTAATGTGTCATGAGGCTTAAGAGGAAATATAAAAGATCTCTTCCATTATGCCTAGATGACACGACTAAAAGATTGATGTCTTCTCCCAAGTGCAGGAGTGTCGAAGTAATAAATAACCCGGCAAGACCGGGGTCGAACCACAGGGAGGTTAATCGTACAAATTATAAACAACAATTATAAACAACAATAATAGCAATAATAACAACAATAATAACAACAACAACAACAACTATAATAATAATAATAATAATAATAGTCGTAGTAGTAGTAGTAGTAGTAGTAGTAGTAGTAGTAATAATAATAAAGAAAGAGAAGAAGAAGAAGATGATGAGAACTTGGAAATGGAAAATTAATGTAAGGATTAAACAATAATAATAACAAATGTCAAGGTCAGAGGTTCCACTAATGGTATGTCAAACAAGTATAGTATAAATTCTTATTATTCAATTGGAAACCACACATGTATATCAAACAAGTATAGTATAAACTCTTATTATTGAATTGGAAACCACACACAAAGGAGGTTCCAATCAGATTATATATTGTTAACATGATTACATTAGTCATCTTATTCGATTAATGCTAATACTTGTAAATCTCGTCAAGCATTCATGATTATAACTTATGTTAACAACAAATCAAGTTCCTTTTATAGCTCAGGTGTCGGTTATACCATACATTATGGGCTATGAAAGTGCCAAGCATTTGTTGTACCAAGTGTTATATAACATAAATCAAGATTAGTCATTTAACAAGCAAAGTATTAAAGAGTGAACAAGATAACAAATACAAAACATGTTAGTATCAAACATTAAAGTCCATATTAAGTTTACACTATACTTATTCTTACACCATTAGTGTAACCTTTTCACCTTGACATAATAAACTTAGCTAGACATAATGAAAGAAAAAAAAATAAATAAACAAAATAAGAACATAAATAAGATAAAAGTTAACTAAGTAAAGGAAAGGAAATGAAAGACATAAACTTGATATTAATGAAAGCAAAGCATAAACATTACAAAAAATACAAAGAGAGAAAGCCAGAGCATGATCTTGATCTGGACACACAGATACCTAAATGCATGGCAAATGCCTCCTGTTATAGGCCAAAATTGGGAACTATTGATTGGATGACTAATTGATGAGTGGGTGGCCAACTCTTGACTTGGTGACAATCCTTATCTTCTCTTGTCTACCTAAAATGTCATTGATAACATCAAAACTGGAGCCACTTGAAAACATGAAAGTTGTAGGAAATTGTCTCAACTTTCTTGTGTAAAAACTTCAGCTCATTTTGAGTTCTAGAACGCCATATATGGCCAAAATACTGAACAGTGCTCGGGCTGGAGGACAGATTTGGGCTTCTTTGTTGTTGCTACAATTTGGACTTGAAAATGGCCTTTTTAGATCTTGGGCTCCATATGAAAGTTATAGGCCTATGTGTTACCTTTCCATCTATATAAAGTAGACCTAAATATGGGATCTAGAGCTCCAGATATTACCCAATTACCGAATAGTGTTCCGATTTGGATTGCACCGACATCTCTTTTCGAAGTTTAGCCATCTCTTTGTCCTTTCAATTTAAGTTCTTAAATTCATCAATCAATCCTTTCATTTATGTGATAAGCCTGCATTTAAAATGAACATTAATCATAAATTAAAGGTATCTTATAGTATTAGATAGATTATTATAAACATGCTTTAGTTAAGGAGTTATTGATACTTGAAGTGCAAAATGATGATATAAAACCATGATAATAATACACTTTTAAGTACTAATCACACCCCCCAACCAGCTTATTACTAGTCCCTAGTAATCAAAGCATTAAAATAGGAAAACAATTTGCAAATTCCACAAAGCAAGGTATTCATCATTTAACTTCCATTAATCTATCTAGATAAACAAACTCTCATTTATATATATATCTGCTCAATACCTCTTAACAAGATATTCATAAACCTTTCTTTTGTGCTTAATGTATCAACACATAATTATGGGGCTTTTCTTGGAAGAAAACAAAATTTTTGTTCTAATGTTTAAGGTTACCTTCCTTGGGTTGAGATTATTATTTTTGTCTTTTTTTTTAAATATATATGCATATAATTTAAAAACATCATGCATCTTTCACCCATGTAACGAGCTTTCAGCTAATGACTCCCAAACCAGTTGGTCTTAGGGCATTAGTTGTTAAGACACCCCTACGAGCTTAGTAACTCGGGTCGCAGATACTGATATGTAGATAGTGCAATGTTTGATTCCCTTAAGCTTTTCTCCTCAACCCATGTAACAAACGTTGGGCCAATAGCTCCCAAGTCAGTTGACTTTAGGGTATTAGGTGTTAAAACACCCCTTCGGGCTTAATTGCTTAGGTTAGGGAGGCTACGAAACCAAACTCATCTACATTTTTATTATCATCATTTTTTTTTGTTTTTGTTTTTTTTTTGTTTTTTTTATTATATACAATCCCTTTCCCTTAGTTGTTACCTTTAACAAAAGAACATAAATAATGTAATAATCTAATATGCAACCCACAATCATATGTTAAATTGTGTGTGTGTAAATTAAGGTTTAAGAATACATGTTAAATAAGTATATGAGCAGAATTACGTGGTAACAATACGAGAGTTTGTAAACCTGAATATTTTAGGAAGTATTATAATAGACCTTGTTAAGAATGATTACTAAGATGCGTCTCAAAAGTCACTTTAACAAAAGAACTCCTTTACTCTGCCATCCTAGTAACAACAATTATGCACATGCTTTATGAAATGAAAAACAATTTTTTTTTTTATCAACTACTACCCTCTCCCCCCAACCAAAACGAGACATTGTCCTCAATGTTCTAAGGTAGAAAGATAGAGTATAGAAGATATCACCAGAAATAGCGAACACTAACAAACCTGAAACGCACTGAAACAAAAATAAAAAATACAAAACACAATAATAAAACCAAAAGACACAAAAATTCACAAATGAAGACTCAAATCTAATCTAAGCTTTTTACGGCTTTCCTTAGTTGACCAATTTATGCGACTCATGGAAGGATCAATTACAGGAATGAAGGATTGTAGTTTCTCAATTAATTGTTCAGCAGTAGCAACAGAGATTATGATTTGTCGTGCAGAAGATGTTAGAAATTCCTGTTCCACAGCATGATCAAGAAAAGACAACAACTTATCATAATAACCATTAACATTTAACAAACCTATGGGTTTATGGTGAATGTGCAGTTGGGCTCAAGACTGAATGTGCAATTGAGCCCAAGAGGAAATATGAAAGATCTCTTCCAATGTGCCTAGACCACCTGGTAAAGCAATGAAAGCATCAGCATGGTTAAACATTGCATTCATTCGAGCTGACATTGTGGAGACCTGAAGTTCCTCTCCAATTGTTTTTCCAATGATGTCCCCTTGTGCTAAAGCTTCGGGGACGACCCCCAAAAACTTGACTACCTCCTAAAAATGCAGCTATTGACACACCTCCCATTAACCCAAGACTGCCTCCCTCATACACTAAATGAATCTTTCTCTCAGCTAGCACTTGACCAAGATGATTTGCTGATTCTAAAAACTCCTTTTCTTTCCCAGGACTAGATCCACCAAAAACACAAATATTTCTTATATGATGACCTGAGGAACTTGCCATTTCTACACACTTCTGTAGTTGTTGAATGTATGGGTTGAGTAGAAATGAAAGGAAGGAAGAGAGGGTTTTATAGATGAGAAATTAGAAAGGCAATCATAACACCTATATCTAGGCCAGCTGGAGTCTCACACACTCTCTCTCTCTTTATTTATTTATTTATTTACTTTTGAAAAAGCATGTGTATGTATATGTAATTGTGATTGTGGCTCACATCTTCCCTTGGTTTTACGTCTAAGAATGGCGTAAACGCCCTTTATGGGTCGGGGATAGGCTTTCCATCCAGTTTTCTTAAAAACTGGCAAACAGGGTGTTTTTTAGTCAGATTCCCAAGACTAAGTCGATCATGTTCTTTATGAAATAGTGGCCATAAATCATGAATTGCACGATGCACATCTCCACTAGGATGCGTCTCAAGAGTCAATAGAAGATTATCTAAAGACTCCTTACTCAGACCATCCTTAATGAATTGTATTTTATCTTCACGATTTATAGATACCATTCCTAAAGAACGACATTGTGCATTACAAGTCCATCTAGCACATCGATGACAGACTTTTAGTCATTTTGCACGACGTTTCTTTGTAAAAGTGCTTTTACCTGTTCTAGGCATGTGTGAAATGAAGGACCTAGAGGACTCACCTAATAATTGGACCTTTGCTTCAATCAACCAGCGAATATCTTCAGGAATTCCATGATTCATTAACAATCTCAATCTTGCACATCTAGCACGGTAAATTTCTGTAATCGCATTCTGAGGTAGAGCGGGAAAATACTTTTTCAATTTTTCAAGATTAGTGTCCATTTTCAAATGAGAATTGGAAGAGAGATTCAAAGAATTGTACAAATATATACACAGATATCAGTTATTGTGGGAAACTGAAAGAACCGACTTAAGTCACGGAGCACCGTTATCCGCCATTTGACCGGAGTGAGAGAAACTAGCAAAAATCACTCAAAAAAAAATCAATCTTTATATACAAGATCACCCAATTTAATAGAGTCATATTCAACTGAAAAATTGTCAAAGTAAACTTTCAAACGATGCCCATTTACCTTGAAAACATTGTCATTCTTTGGATTCTCAATGTCATAGGCCCCATATGGATACACATGTTTCACAATAAAAGGACCGCTCCATCTTGATCTTAATTTTCCAGGAAATAAATGCAGTTGAGAATTATAAAGCAAGACTTTTTGACCAACATTGAATGTTTTTCTCAGTATTTTCTTGTCATGAAACTCTTTAATTCTTGCTTTATGAATTCTTGAATTTTCATATGCATCATTTCTTATTTCCTCAAGCTCAGTTATTTGTAATTTTCGTAGTTGACTAGCATCATCCAGATTTGAATTGAAAGCTTTAATAGCCCAATAAGCTTTATGTTCAAGTTCCACAGGCAAGTGACAAGGTTTTCCATAGACTAGTCTATAAGGTGACATACCTAATGATGTTTTATAAGCAGTTTGATAAGCCCAAAGTGCATCATTAAGTCTTAAAGACCAGTCTTTTCTATTAGGGTTCACTGTTTTCTCCAAAATATGTTTGATCTTCCTATTAACAAGCTCTACTTGTCCACTTGTTTGAGGGTGATAAGGGGTGGCAACTTTGTGTGTGATTCCATATTTCTTCATTAAAGACTCAAATGGCTTGTTGCAAAAATGTGTTCCACCATCACTTATTATGGCTCGAGGGACTCCAAATCGACTCAAAATATTTTCTTTCAAAAACTTTATCACTGTTTTGTGATCATTGTTTCGACTTGGAATTGCCTCTATCCATTTTGAAACATAATCTACTGCGACTAATATGTATAAGAAACCAAATGATGGAGGGAATGGACCCATGAAATCTATACCCCAACAGTCAAAGATCTCAATGACAATAATATGATTTAAAGACATCATGTGACGTTTTGAAATAGATCCCAACTTTTGACAATTTTCACATGGACCCATGAAATCTATACCCCAACAGTCAAAGATCTCAATGACAATAATATGATTTAAAGGCATCATGTGACGTTTTGAAATAGATCCCAACTTTTGACAATTTTCACAAGACTTACAGAATGCATGTGAGTCTTTGAACATGGTGGGCCAATAAAATCCACTTTGTAAGATTTTTGCAGTTGTCTTTCTTGACGAGAAATGGCCCCCACATGCCTTAGAATGACAAAATTTAATGACACTACTTACCTCATTGTCAGGAATGCATCTTCGAAAGATTTGATCAGGACAATATTTGAATAAATAAGGATCATCCCAATAAAAGTTCTTCACTTCGTTCAAGAACTTTCTTTTATCTTGGGTACTTCAATGAGCTGGCAATTGTCTTGAAACAAGAAAATTGACAATATTAGCAAACCAAGGCATTGTAGAGACAAAAAGTAAAGATTCATCAGGAAAGTAGTCATCGATTGGTGTGATGTCAGTTTTCGAATCTGTTGTCAATCTTGACAAGTGATCTGTGACAACATTTTCACTGCCTTTCTTATCTTTGATTGTGATATCAAATTCTTGAAGTAATAAAATCCATCGCACCAATCTAGCTTTAGAATCTTTCTTAGAAAGAAGATATTTCAATGCTGGATGATCACTAAAAACAACAACAGGTGAGCCAACAAGATAAGATCTAAATTTTTCACATGCAAATACTACTGCAAGTAATTCTTTTTCAGTGGTGGTATAATTCATTTGAGCACTATTTAAAGTTTTACTTGCATAGTAAATTACATAAGGTTTCTTATATTTTCTTTGTCCCAAAACAGCACCTACGGCATAATCACTAGCATCACATATTATTTCAAAAGGTAATGACCAATCGGGAGGTTGAATGATAGGAGCACAAGTAAGCAAGTTTTTAAGTTTAACAAAGGCTTCTTCACAATGTTCAGTCCATTCAAAAATAGTATCCTTTGTTAGAAGGTTACTTAAAGGCTTAGATATGACACTAAAATCTTTGATGAACCTTCTATAAAAACCAGCATGTCCTAGGAATGATCTAACGTCTTTAAGAGATTTTGGTGTTGGCAAGTTTGCAATTATATCGATTTTAAATTTGTCAACCTCAATTCCTTTTGATGAAACAATGTGACCAAGTACAATGCCGTTTGTTACCATAAAATGACATTTTTTCCAATTCAGCATAAGATTCTTCTCTTCACACTTGGTCAAAACCTTTTCTAAGTTAGTTAAACAATCATCAAATGAATCGCCAAAAACAGAAAAATCATCCATGAAAATCTCAAGAAAATGTTCAACCATATCACTAAATATACTAAGCATGCATCTTTGAAATGTGGTTAGTGCATTACATAATCCAAAAGGCATCCTTCGATATGCAAAAGTACCAAATGGACATGTGAAAGTAGTCTTTTCTTGATCTTCTAATGCAATTTCAATTTGGTTGTAACCCGAATAGCCATCTAGGAAACAATAAAATTCATGACCTGCAACTCTTTCTAGGATTTGATCTATAAAAGGTAAAGGAAAATGATCTTTTCTAGTCATTGAATTAAGTTTCCTATAGTCAATGCACATGCGCCAACCAGTAACAGTTCTAGTAGGAATTAACTCATTGTTCTCATTTGTTATCACAGTGACTCCAGACTTCTTGGGTACAACTTGGGTAGGACTTACCCATTTGCTGTCAGAAATAGGATAAATGATTTCATTATCTAGAAGCTTAATGACTTCATTTTTCACTACTTCTTTCATATTAGGATTTAGCCTTCGCTGCATTTCTCTAGAGGGTTTAGCATTTTCCTCTAAATAAATTCTGTGTGTACAAGTCAAAGGACTAATTCCTTTTATATCAGTTATGGTCCATCCTAATGCATTTTTGTGCATTTTCAGAGTTTGTAATAACTTACCTTTTTGATGTGCATTAAGTTTGGAAGAGATTATTACCGAAAAAGTTTCATTTTCTCCCAAAAATGAGTATTTAAGATTGGATGGCAACGCCTTCAAATCAGGTTTTGGTGGCTGAACACTTGAAGGTATGGACTTAATTGATTGTGGTGGCAATTCCTCAATTTGTGGCCTCCAATTACTTGTCTTTGATTCTTCTTGAAAATAAATCATTTGCAAATCATCAGATTCATCAATCTCAATTTCATTGGAAGTGGTTGGAAATTGATCATGAATTAATTTTTCAGTAAAGTCCACTTCCTGTAAATCATTATCATCTCTAGGTTGCTTGCAAATGTTGAAAATATTCATCTCTAATGTCATGTTTCCAAATGATAGCTTCATCAGTCCATTCCTACAATTAATCAATGCATTAGAAGTTGCAAGAAATGGACGTCCTAAAATAACAGGAAATGAATTACATACTTCAACAGGTTGGAAATGAATTACATGCTTCAACAGGTTCTGTGTCCAAGACAATAAAATCCACAGGATAAATGAATTTATCGACTTGTACTAACACATCTTCAATTATTCCTCTAGGCACTTTTATAGATCTATCGGCAAGTAAAAGAGTTATAGAAGTTGGTTTTAAGGGCAAGTAAAAGAGATATAGAAGTTGGTTTTAACTCACCTAGATTGAGACTTTGAAAAACTGAATATGGAAGTAAATTCACACTAGCTCCAAGATCAAGTAAGGCTCTTTCAATTTTATGCTCTCCAATAAAGCAAGAAATTGTAGGACAACTAGGGTCTTTATATTTCAAAGCATTATTGTTCTGAAGAATAGCACTTACTTGTTCAGCTAGAAAAGCTTTCTTTTTCACATTCAGTTTCCTATTCACAGTATATAGATCTTTTAAAAATTTAGCATAGGAAGGAACCTGTTTAATAGCATCCAACAAAGGTATATTGATCCTTACCTGTTTGAAAGTTTCAAAGATTTCAGAGTTATGATTGACATTCCTTTGTTTGGTCATGGCTTGAGGAAATGGAAGTGCTGGCAAAGAATCAGTCTTTTCTTTGCAATTTTCAGATTCAACCCCTTCCTTACCCTCAGAGATTGACTCATCATCTTTCTCATAAGGTTCAAGAGAGGGTTTTTCAATAACTTTACCACTACGCAGAGTAGTGACTGATTTGACTTGATCCATGTGTTGGCTTCCGGAACTACTTGCATTTGCATTGTATTGCCCCTTGGGATTTTGTTGTGGTTGAGATGGAAACTTACCTTTCTCTTGAAAACTGAGAGCAGATGTTAATTTTGCCAGAGTATCTTTAAAATCTATCATGTTTTGAGCAAGTTGAGTATTGATTGTCTCTTGCTTTTCAATGAATGCATGCAATATTTCCTCAAGATTTCTTCTAGGAGGTGGAGCATAAGGAAGTGTATATCCATGAGAACTTTGGAAATTATGGTGTGCTTGAAATGGTGGTTGTGAAGTTTGTGCATTGTTGTTCTCACTCTTCCAACTGAAATTTGGGTGATTTCTCCAACTAGGGTTATATGTTTGGGAGTATGGGTTGTGGTTGGCCATTTGAAAACTGTTTAAAGCATGAGCTTGTTCATGGAGACATTCCTTAAAAGAAGGTGACACGACTAAAAGATTGATGTCTTCTCCCAAGTGCAGGAGTGTCGAAGTAATAAATAACCCAGCAAGACCAGGGTCGAACCACAGGGAGGTTAATTGTACAAATTATAATACAACAACAATAACAACAACAACAATAACAACAACAATAGTAATAATAATAATAATAATAATAATAATAATAATAATAAAGAAAAAGAACGAGAAGAAGAAGAAGAAGATGAGAACTTAGAGATAAAATATTAATGTAAGGATTAAACGACGATAATAACAAATGTCAAGGTTAGAGGATCCACTAATGGTATGTCAAACAACTATAGTATAAACTCTTATTATTCAATTGGAAACCACACACAAAGGAGGTTCCAATCTGATTATAGATTGTTAACATGATTACATTAGTCATCTTATTCCATTAATGCTAATACTTGTAAATCTCGTCAAACATTCATGATTATAACTTATGTTAACAACAAATCAAGTTCCTTGCATAGCTCA
>NW_011502899.1:0-15243 GCF_000495115.2 Populus euphratica | reverse complement strand
AGTATTTTTCTTTTTTATTTTTTAGTCAATCCAAACTATTCAAACTTGAGTTTAATGTAATCCTAAAAAGATTAATTGAGTTGGTTCAAATTTTACTATTTAGGGTAGATTTTAAAAAAAGATAGCAAGAGAAATTAAATTTATTTATGACTAGTTTTGAGTTTTGATATGATTAATTTATCTAATTTATTAATTCACTTTTTTTCTGGTAAAAAAGAATTGTGTCTTCATTCTGGAGCTATTCCTTGTATTCATGCCTTGATCTGTATCATTCAAATTAAAGGAAGAGTTAGATTTTGAGAATTTTGTGAAGCTTAATTATCCATAATCGTAGGGAAGGGCTATAACTGATACATGATATTTCAATGCTAACTGATTTAATCTCTACATCATGCAATTAAAAAATGGTTCAAAGTAAACAGTTTTGTGTTAGTGTTTCAAGCTCTCGTTATGGAACTCACAAGATTGATGAAAAACTACACACTATATTAAGCAAAGCAAGATGTTAGTGTTTCAAGCTCTGATTATGGAACACACAAGATTGAGGAAAAACCACCCCTTTATTAAGCAAAGCAGAGCTGTTTAAATACAGCTCTTTACATAACAGAATTGAGAAATATTAGCCATTACTTCTACTATCTCTACTGTGATGATCCGCAGATCAAATCACCACAAATGTGGCGTGAGAATAGGTCCACTTCTTGACTACCACGCTAGCTGAGAATAGCGTGGGAATAGATCTACTCCTTGACTGCCATATCAATTGAGAAACATGTTATTATTCTGCACTTATGCATGCATGCATATATTATTTAAAATGAACTTAACAAATCCTCCCCTAAACTGAGCATGCCGTGTTTGTTCAGCTCAGTTTAATGCCTTCTTCTCTTGCACTCCTAAGAGCATGCGGAGTTTCACAAAATCTTCGAGTTTGAGTGGTTTGGTCATGATGTCCGCCACTTGCTCCTTTGTTCCATAGTAGACTAGTTCCACTTCTCCCTTCTTGATCAAATCTCTAATAAAATGAAATCTCACATTTATATGTTTTGTTCTTCCATGTAGTACCGAATTCTTAGACAGTTTAATGGATGAGCTATTGTCACAGAATACGGTAATACACTTACAATAATCTTCTTCAACACTATTTAGAACTTCCTTCATCCATATACTATGACATGCACATGTGGTAGCTGCTACATATTCAGCCTCCGTAGTTGATAGTGTGACGATTGGCTGCTTCCTAGAACTCCATGCTACTGCCCCATCTCCCATCATGAACACATGCCCGGACGTGCTTTTTCCTCCATCTAAGTCTCCTGCAAAATCGCTATCTGTGTAGCCTTTGAGGATGTTATCTGAACTTTTATTGTAGAAAACACCGAAATCAATTGTCCCCTTTAAGTACCGAAGTATTCTTTTTGCAGCTAGTAAATGTCCTTCTTTTGGCGCGGCCATGAATTTGCTTAAGAAACTTACAACATACATTATATCAGGTCGAGTTGTCATAATGTACATAAGGCTACCAATCAATTGCTTGTATTCGGTGCTGTTTACTTCTTCTCCTTTCTCCTGTGATGATAACTTAGTTCCTGGAACCATTGGATTATTAACTGCATTGCAGCTGCCCATTCCAAACCTCATAAGAAGTTCACCTGCATATTTTTCTTGACATAAAAATATTCCAACATCCGTTTGGTGTATTTCAACACCCAAAAAATACTTCATCCTCCCTAGGTCAGTCATATCAAATACTGATTGCATGGAAGCTTTAAATTCTCTACACAACTTTATATCATTGCCGGTAAAAATTAAATCATCCACATAGAGACTTACCACCAAAAAACTCCCTCCTTCCTTCTTTATGAACAAGGTGTGTTCATAACTGCATTTTTCAAAACCTTCACCATTGAAGTAGTCCTCTATCCGACTGTACCAAGCTCTTGGAGCTTGTTTTAGGCCATACAATGTCTTTCTTAATCGATACGCTTTTTGCTCCTCTCCTTTCCGAATGTATCCTTCAGGTTGTTCAATGTGAACAACCTCCTTCAGTTCTCCATGAAGAAATACGCTTTTCACGTCGAGCTGAAAAACTTCCCAACTTCGTAGTGCAGCGAGAGAGAGTATCATCCTAATAGTGTCCCATCTGGCAACTGGTGAGAATACTTCACTATAATCTATTCCTTGTCTTTGTGCGTAACCCTTCACAACTAGTCGCGCCTTGTATTTGTCGACTTCTCCCCTTTCATTTAATTTGGTTTTAAAAACCCACTTGACTCCAATTTTTTTCATCCCTTTGGGCAGCTCCACTAACTCCCACGTATTATTTTTTTCGATAGCCTGAATCTCGGCATCCATAGCGTGTCTCCATTTTATGTCTTTCACCGCCTCATCATAGCTTACTGGATCATCTGCTGTAGTGTAGAGCACCAGAAATTGATCGTCTCCTTCCTCCTCCTCTGTGAGATTTTCCCCAGTTACGTAGTCTTGTAAGTGTGCTGGAGCTCTACTAATTCTCTTTGGCTGCTCCCTTCGAATTGTTTGAGATGATGAGGTGGCGTTTGCTTGCCAGGTGGCGTCTGCTCGACTTGCTTCGCGGCTTGCTTCCTCAGCCTGAGCTTGAATTTGCTCATTTTCCATTTGAGCGTTGCCAGCATGGTCGTTGCCAGCGTTGCCTTCTTCGTCAGCAAATGGCTCTGCATCTTCCCATTTTAATTCCTCTGTGTCACCATCTATCCTCCCCCAATTCCAAATCTCCTCTTCAGCAAAAATCACGTCTCGGCTAGTGATGATTTGTTTGCTTTTTGGGTCAAAGAGTCTCAAATCTCCTCTTCAGCTAAAATCACGTCTCGACTAGTGATGATTTGTTTGCTTTCTGGGTTAAAGAATCGGTATGCTTTAGATTCTTCACTTACTCCTAAGAACACATATTTTTGACTCTTTTCTTCTAGCTTGACCCTCCTTTGATTTGGTACATGCACGTAAGCAATGCACCTAAAAATTTTAAAATGTGCCACACTTGGTTTCTGTCCAGTCCAGCATTCTTCTGGAGTTGCATCTTGTAGTGCTCCTGTTGGGCTTCGATTAATGATATGAACTGACCATTTTGCTGCCTCTGCCCAGAAACTTCTAGGCATTTTTCCTTCTACCAGTAGACACCGAACCATATTCACGAGTGTTCGGTTTTTGCGTTTTGCTACCCCGTTTTGTTGGGGTGTGTAGGACGTGGTAAGTTGTCTTTTGATACCCTGTGTGTTGCAAAAATCTGAAAAAAATTGAGAATTGTATTCTCCTTCACGATCACTTCGTAGACATCGAATTTTCAGCCCTGTCTCCATCTCCACGCTGGCTTTAAAAAACTTGAATTTCTCAAAGGTTTCGCTCTTCTCTATAAGTAAATAAATCCATGTCTTCCGGCTGAAATCATAAGTAAATGTCAGAATATACCGTCTGTTGCTCACGGTTTGTGGGGTTATGGGTCCACATAAATCGGAGTGGATTAGCTGCAATTTTCCGGAGGCTCTCCAGTTAGCCTTTTTTTGAATTTCTTCTCTATGTTGCTTCCCTTTGTTGCATACTTCACACACCTTGTGTACTGCTTGAATTTCTGGTAATCCATGCACCATTTTCTTATGATACAGTCCTTGAAGCCCTCTCAAATAAAGGTGGCCGAATCTCTTATGCCAAAGCCCTGTGATATCTTCCTATATTACTTGCAGACAAGTATTGTTATGTAATTCAGCAAGCATGACAAACATGTGGTTTGTGGTCATTTTTGTATGCACAATGAGGCCTTTCTTCGGATGAAAAATTTTACAAACTCCCTTTTTTATTAACACTGCTAAGCCTCTCTCCTGCAGCTGCCCTACACTTAACAAATTATTTGTTAAATCTGGGACGTAATAGACATTGCTGACAATTTGCGTCCTCCCTTGAACCTTCAGCTTCACATTTCCTTGACCCATAACTTGCATCCTAGCATTGTTGCCCAGCTTCACAGAGTGCGAAAATTTCTCATCCAAAGTGACAAACCACTTTTTGTTGCCTGTCATGTGGTTTGAACAACCTGAGTCAATAAATCACACTTCTTCCTTTGTCAGCTCCTTTGTTTCACTGTGAGCCATAAGGAGAAGGACATCGTTTTCTAATTTCACATCTCCACCATTCACTGTCACACAATCCACCAGTGCCACATTACCACCATTATCCAGCTCTACGACATTTCTATCATTTGACACCACACCATCTCCATTTATTTTCACGCAATCCAGCTTCACAGCATCTTCATCGTCCTCTGTTGTAATGTTTGCAGATCCCATTGGCTCAACGTGAGCCATGAGAAGAAGTTCCTCTTCATCATCCAATTCAACATAATTTGCATTCCTCTCCCAAGTAGGACACTCATACTGAAAGTGCCCTTGCTTATGACATTTAAAGCATTTCACAGTTGCTCTTCCAAATCCTTGTCGTCCTCTGCCTTTGCCTCTGTCTCGACTTTGATAGGTAGGACGTCTTCCTTCTCTCGGCTCATTGTGGAATCTGTCATCTCCAATTGAGACACGCAATGCATGCTCCTCATTGTGTTCTTTATCTAGCCTTTTGAACTTGGCTTCATGGACTACAAGTGAGCTTTATAGTTCGTCAATTGTCATTGCGCTTACATCCTTTGATTCTTCTATTGAAACCACAACATAAGTGAACCTTTCTGTCAAGGTTCAAAGCACCTTTTCCACCACCTTGGTGTCGGGCATCGTCTCCCCATTGCTCCTCATCTGGTTAGCCACCGAGGTGACTCTCACAAAATATTCTGCAATTGTTTCACTGTGTTTCATTTGCAGAATCTCAAAATCTCGTCTCAATGTATTGAGTAGAGATTGCTTCACTTTGGCATTTCCCCCAAACTTGCTTTTCAAAGAATCCCACACAATCTTCGATGTGAGCCTGTCCAGAATCTGTTCAAATGTAACTCTATCTATTGCTTGATATAGATAGTGTTTCACTTGATGATCTTTCATTTTTGCATCATCGAGTTGTGTCTGCTGCACATTGCTCAACGCAGTCCCCACGATCGGCTCTTGAATGCCATTTTCCACCAGGCTCCACAACCCTTTTGCTCGCAACAAATTTTCCATCAACTCACTCCAATGATCATAGTGTTGACCATCAAAATGAGGAATTTTTGTTAAACTCTTATCGTCACTCATTCTCACTCTCACTGTGTATCTCTCGCTGCAATTAATCTGTCCCAAACCTAGCTCTGATACCACTGTTAGTGTTTCAAGCTCTGATTATGGAACACACAAGATTGAGGAAAAACCACCCCTTTATTAAGCAAAGCAGAGCTGTTTAAATACAGCTCTTTACATAACAGAATTGAGAAATATTAGCCATTACTTCTACTATCTCTACTGTGATGATCCGCAGATCAAATCACCACAAATGTGGCGTGAGAATAGGTCCACTTCTTAACTACCACGCTAGTTGAGAATAGCGTGGGAATAGGTCTACTCCTTGAGTACCACATCAATTGAGAAACATGTTATTATTCTGCACTTATGCATGCATGCATATATTATTAAAATGAACTTAACAGTATAGTGAATAGAAAGAATTTAACACCATTACTCAAATAAGATCCAAAAACACACAATAAATATTTTAAAAGGAGATTAAGATTTTAAACCTTTATCTGAATATCAATTGACAAGTCACTTTTTTTTTTTTCTATTTCGATAACAATAACTCGTTAATTTGCACTGCATCAAGGGCAACGCCGGATGAAGTATTTTAAAGCAAAGTAACCATCTGACTTGAATGTGATAATCATCTTGGCCGCTGCCCTAATTCTTGTTTTTATCTTGATCCCAAGGAGGAGATTAAATTTAATGACCTCGCAACAGATTAGGTCATTCGAATACCTAAAGACGTGGTTGTCAAACTCTATTCAAATTACCAGCGGCTATTGTCCTCGGAGGCGAACTAGCGTCCGAATTCTACCGGAGCTTTTCTTTGCACGACGCGTCCCGGAATTGTGGAAACAATTTAACAAAAATGCATGTCTGTATTCGAAATGGGTCAGTGCTGGATAAAAAGAGATATGCTTCTGTTGCCCAAGGCAATGCATGATCCTTGCCTCCCAGTGTAGGATCGAATGATCGAAGTGCTTTTGCCTCAAGGACCATGACTCATCAAAGCATTGTAAGTTTATTACTCCTTAATTACTCGAATCCGAATCCAAATCCAATCTAGGAGATATAGAACTTAAATAAAAAACTTAGGTTGTAAGGATTATATATATGATGGTCAAAGAAGCTATTATGATACCCATGTGAAGGCTGGCACTAAGGTCCCAGCATGCAAATATTTAGGGTTTTCTGCAATAGAGATGGAGGTGTTCCCTTGTCCTACAATTTAAGGGCATAGACTCTTACAGTGTCCCAAGTGCACTGTACTTCCTCAGACATATCATCTGAAGAATATATAATTCTCCACACGAGAACGATAAGTTGAACTCCACGTCATATTATTCAACGATGTATTTTTGTATTAATTACGAGCCACGATGATATAGAAGAATATACTGTTGTTTACAAAATCATGTGTAATCCATATTCTGCAGTGGTAAAATGCAAATTTAACAGATTAGTTTGGAGAATAATCTTGCTACTTTGAGTATTTGATTGTTGAGAAATAATATTATTTTTAAAAAAATAACTATAAATTTATTTGATTATTTTTTTATTATATTTTATTGGATTGTTATTTGGTTAGATTCAAAATTCTTCTGATAAAATCTTTTAATGACATCAAATTTTGGTGCAATAAAAAATTTAAGGTAATTATTTTCAATTTTTTTTCTTTTTTCCTGTCTTTTTTTTTTCTTTTTTCTTCTTTTTATTTTGTCATGTCGTTATCTTTTGTTTTGGTTTTTAATTTTATAACCTTTTCAATATATTCTCGATAACTATATAAAAAAAATGTTCCAATCCTATTCATATAATTTAAAATTTCTTGAAATTTCTCCTGTATTTTTTTTTAAAAAAGAAGCTTTGTTAAACTTTTAATTTACTAAATAACTAACCTATATAAAGCTATTTTTATATTATTTTTTCTTAGTTCTCTATCATATTTTTTATTTATTAAATCCCCGTGTACATGCTGTAATATCTCACAAAAACATCTTACCCGAGAAAAATAAAAATAAAATTCAGAAAGTAGGTTATTCGGGGGTACAACATCGGAATTTTGAGAACTAGATATTAACATTGGGAAATCTTAAACTGCACAATAGAAATGAAATTTACCCTAAAATCGTTTTTCTTTGAAGTGGATAAATAAAAGCATTGGAGTAACCTATCTATAGTCAGGAATAACATGCAGGCTGTGGTTAACTGGCCCAGCTGATTTACTTAATAGATTCTGTTCGGCAGCACCTGCTCTCGTCTTTATAGCTCCTACTTGTTTCCTGACCTCTTGTTTGAAACTTGTTACTTGTATATGTCTCTACTTGCTCGTGCTAGGATCGGATTTAGTAAAAAAAAACGGTGGGGAACTAATGTAAAGCTAAGTTCACAGGAGCTGAAATTAATGAGAGAGTCGGGACAAAACAAGCAATGGACCAGCCAAGTGAGTAAATGTAAGAAAAACAAAACATTGAAATATGTTGTAGGGTGTTTTGTTGGGGGGGCGGCTCGAGAAGAAGACACTCGAGATCTAAACATTTTAGACTAGTGTTCTTTGCAATTCCACGCCTTTGTCCCACTTGATAGGTGCCATGAACATTGCTATTCCCAAACAAATCATGGAGACTTTTGTCCCGATTCTTTTTCTAGAAACAGTACACCACGAGGATTCAATACTCACCGGCTAGCTAGGAAAAGGGAAATTACCATGAATTTCAAAGACCAATTCTGTGTAAATGCAAGCTAAGATCGAGAGCAGGGATAGTCAAGTACAGGAAGGTGTTTTGGTTTGGTGGGTGTGCACTGACCTTCGTCTATTTTACTGAACAAGGATACAAGTTAAGACCTAGATAACCGTACAATTAAAAACCATTTTAGGCTGAATCTCACATAATTTGTACGAATGAAATAATAATAAATCGGGTTCATACAATCATTTCTCAGGTTGAGATATAAATCATACTTTATATGTGAAACCATAAGATGTTACTGGGATCGAGATCCAATATCCATGACCATGAGCATTATTAATATATATTAATATGCTGTGTGAAGATTTCTTGGAGGTGAAAACGTGATTCATGTTCCATGATAGAAAATAGAACGAATAACGTGGAATAACACCAAACATGGAAGAAACAGTGCTCCTCGTATCCTGTCCTATCTCAAGCTTGTAAAGAGAAAGCGCTACTGGTGCATCTCGGGTCACTCACTCTAATCTGGCCCAGAAAAAGAAAATTCAATTGGAAAGGATTCGCAAAAAACATTTCTTTCACTACACGCGACTTCGGAGCCCAGATGTGGGGTAAGTGGGCAACGGTAATGGTAAATGGCCCGTGAAAAAACAGAAGTGGATAATCCAACTCTTTCTCTCAATTATTGCCGATAAATGCAGCCCAGAAGGGAGCCCATATGCATTTTTCACACCCCAATAGAATGCAAGTTATAATAATCATATTAAGTATTTTGTTTGCATTTTTTTTCATATTGAAAAAAAAAAGAGAGGCTGAACTTAGGATGAATTTAAGGGTGTATATTGTAGGAGATTTTGATTTTGAGTCCTGGGAATCATTGTAATTTGAATAATCACTCCTAAAACTTTTAAAACAAATTTCTTTGCAAGAAAAAAAGGCATTGTTTACGTGTGTGTTAATTTTTTTATATCATAAATAATTTTGTAAACTTAATTGAAGGTTACATGTATTAAAAAATCAATTCAATATAAAAACTTAAACTGTTAGGTAAAATTTTAATATATAATTTATATTATTTTTTAACACACCCCTTAAGTAAAAACCCTTTAGATTTAAAACTTATATGGACTCACATTAACTTATATTTGATTTTTATCAAATAAATAGGAGTGGTGAGATTCAAACTTGTGATCACTTGGTCATCAAGACTCTGATACAATGTTAAAGAACCATCTCAACTCAGTAACTTAAGCTTTTGGGTTGAAATAGTTATTTGACGATCTCAACCTAATAGCTCAGGCTATTAGATAAAGTTTGAAGATATAATTTATGTTATTTTTTAAAACATTTTCTTAAAACCTTTTGAGTTTGAAACTTGCACAAATTCACACTACATTGTATTTAATTTTTATCACATAAATAGGAATGATGAAATGCTTGATCGTTTGGTCATTAAAATTTTGATACTATATCAAAAAACCATCTCAACCTAATAGCTTAAGCTATTGGGTAAGGTCTTATGATATAATTTGTATTATTCTCTATGTCAAAGAATCAATTTAATGTAAAAGCTTAAGCTATTAGATAAGGTCCTATAATATAATTTATATTATTATCTAACAACATGATTATTTTTAAGAGCCAAAACTATTAAGAAAACTTGTTAATTTAAGATTTTTAGTCAATTATACACTTTTACCTGGGTTGAAAAATAAAAACAATAAAATTTAAATTAAAAATATTATTTTATAATTAACCATTTACTACTTGATTATTATTTATTGAACTATCAGCTTATTTGCTATGTGATTATTGATATCACACTTGTAAGGAAGCATAACTATCAAATCTAACTTATTTAATAAAATCTAACTTGTTTAATAAGTTGATTTAAAAAATTCAAAATTTAAAGTCTAATATGATGTTTATGAATTGATAATAATTTAACTTTTTTTTACATCAATACCTAGACCGAGTCTGATTAGTATGCAAGGGAATGACTATGAACAGATTTGAATTCAAATATTTGTAAGTTTTATATTGAGTTAGACAATGGGCATAGGCTTATCTGATGGAGGATTAATTATTTCTTTATTTTCAAATCAAAGAAAGTCTTAATCACCTCTCAAATTTCTTAGGCATTGATGATCTAAAAATGAGAACACTTACTAGTTGATTGACAGACGGGTCAAGCTGATTGATTAGACACGAAAGCCAGAAAAGAATCTAATGCACGCACAACTCATGCTTTTTAACCATTTACTAATTCTAAACGTGGCCCAGATTGAATCTTACTTTAAACTAGAATTTCTATATTAAAATAATACTGTATTTGTTTTTTTTAAAGAAAAAAATTAAGTTGAATTAACATGTCAACTGGGTCATCACTCTAAAACCGAAGCCTCGAGGCAAGTGGAAATCGACTAGGTCCTAATTATAAATATATCAAAAGGTATCTGTCAATATAAAATATTGCATAAACAGGAGAGGGAGGCATTGTGATGTGATTAGGAAACTTGTATCGATCCCTAGGATTCAAAGTTACTCCCTTTTTTAACAAATCAAAGCTTCAATTCATTGCATTTCCCAATTGCCAATGTGATTTCGCTAAAGTGCAATTCCACGTAATTGCAGAGTCACGAACTCGGTCGTCGTTCCCATCCATCTTTGAAAGTCGATGACCATCTGAACAAATTCAATGGCTTCTCCCCATGTTGATTAGGAAGATTTTGCACATATTCCCATTTCTTCTAATTAAGCTTAGGACGGAATTTGACATCCAGGCCACGATGACGACCATTGATTATTCAATTTTAAAACTAGACCAAGCTAATTAATTACAAATCACGTGGATGATTGATTTTTAATCATCTTTCACCTGTTCTTATTCCAAGACAGGAAGCCGTGCTAGCTGTCTTCGTTTTACAAAATGCAAGGGAAACGACAGCTTAGTCATCTACTATACACATGATTTCAATTAAACTCTTCAAATATAAAATTTAGCAATATTACCCTAAATAAAACTATATATTTTAATCAATATTGTACCAATCAAAAGAGATTAATAACTATATATATATATATATATATATGTATATTTCGTGTGATCTCTTACTAATCATGAACACAGTCGCAAGTGATAGAAAAAGAAATATAGAACTTAGTTATTCCGGTCGTTTTTCAACAAAATATCGTTTTTTTTTTAATTTTATTTTTTAGCATAAAATGTTTTTATTTGTTGCAACTTGATATTCTGAAGAATTTGGAATAACAGATTTGAAGTGATGTTGGGCATGTGAGAAAAAATACACAAGTTTTATGAATTTTGGTAGTAAATTCTTTTGATCGCTGTAGATTAATATGGGACACAATTGAGTTATGTGCGGTAGTTTAGGGTAACTTTGACTAATCTCGAACTCTAAGAACTTAATTGAAACAGAGTATTTAGTTGAGGGACGGAATCTTAGTTACTTCACTATATAAACATAGAAACCTTTAGCTAATTCTGCATCAGACATTGAGATATCAATTCATCATTTCTTCTTTGCTTCCAAGCCATGGCCACTTGCAATGACGAGCATTTCTGTCAAGATAAGTTGTTGCTCGATCCAAAGGAAGCTAGTTTGAAGGAACTCGTTCTTCTCTTATTCTGCTCTGATGTAAAAAGTAGAAAATTCGTTGACTGCTCCGAAGAGAACCGGCTGAGAGATATTAATCGACGATGGCTAATTTTCATCTCGATTCTTGTGCAAAAAATCCTTCTTTCTTGCAGGGAAACCATGGCTCAAACAGGGCATATTTTAGAGTACTGTTTAAATCTTATCTCAAACAACGGTGGCCCTTTCAAGCTCCTGTTGAATTTTTTGAAGGGTATGTGCAGCTCCCATGAATTTTTATTTTTTCTTGGCATAAAATAAGGGAAGAATTAGAGCATAAATCAGTTTAATTGTGAATTGAAAAAAGGTTTTTGGTCACCTTTTGATCGAATCTATATATGTCCATGCATGAGTGCATGCAGTTACAATCAACCCTTTAATGCAGAATATGGGGTTCTAATAGCTAATTAAGAATGGATTGTACTTATGCAGGCAAGGTTGTGAGGCCGGATGAATCATCAGCGACGTTCAGATCTACGGTAGGACATTCTGACTGGAGAATAGAGCTAGACAAGAGTAGCAGACCCGGGGAAATAAAATATAACACTTCCTTGTCTTTGATGGCCGCCAAATTGTCATACGAAAACAAAGCTTTCATCGAAACCATCGTCAAAGATCATTGGAACGTAAGTACCAGCACTAAAACCACAGGATCAGACCTTTTGTTTTTGGTTACAACATGGATCGAGTTACAGAAAACCTAACTGTCTAGCTAGAACCCAAAAGTTGTTCCATTTTTTTGATTAATTTGTGCTTTTTAAAAAAAAAAACAATTTATGTGCTCAAACTTGGTACTTTTAATGGAGGCATATCCCTTAATTACAGTACAATATGTAGAATTAGTTCTGATCATATATACTAGCTAGCCGTGAAAAAAAAAAAAAGAGCAGCTCCAGAGATTAATGAAAATGTTTCACTGATATCCCATGAGATGTAACGATGGTTGTTTTTCGTTTTCTTTTCACTTTTCTGCAGATGGAGTTCTTGGGTTCCTACGACTACTGGAACGGTAAGAAGCAAGGCTTATACTTTCAATCATAGCTACTCAGCCCGCCCAGGCTAGTCGGTTGATATGATATATAATTTAATTATTTGTAGTAGAGTACAAGTCAGTTTATTTTCAATTTGTGGTTAACCTAATTAATTAATTAATCATGTGCTCATCCACTTGATGATTAAATGTAATCCACTTGATTAATCTAATTAAATTTTTATTAAATTCTTGGATTTGAATTAATTTTATAAAAAATTTAAATTTTTTTTTATTTAAGTTACTATATATTTTACTTAAACTCGAACTTGGATTGAATCAAACTTCATCCTATACTAGATAAGTATGTTTTCAATTAAAAAATTAGAGGTTATCATTTCTCGGAAAAAACACTATATGATAATGTTGTCACAATTGATACGGAGGTCCGTATGATCTAAGAATTAATATCAAATTTAACACCATCTCTTTGAAATAACTCTTAGCTAAGTCAATTCACGTCGAAGAAACTTTTCATTTCAAGTTAGGAATTTTAGCAAGACATTTCAAGGATGAGAAAAAACATAAACGTGGATAAGATGTTAAAGTTTTAAAACGATGGTCTTGTTTTGAATACAGACGAGCAAGATTCAGAATTGAAGCGTTGTTCGTAGAAAGAGAATAGAGACACAAAGAAAAGTAAACATGTTGTAAAATCCGAAGCTCTCTTGAACTTTAAGCAACATGAGGTCAAGGTATTCTAAGAACAAAAACATTAGGTCAAGGTGATGTAGGCTGCGAGATACACGAGGAAATTAATTGACTGGTGCACTCCATTCTTTCTTCTTCTTCTTCTTCTTGCATCGTTAAAAAAACACTCCATCGCGTAGGAGAGCACGAGAGATCAAACTAGTTTATTTTATTAAAAGTAGCCCTTTTAAAATTTAATGGTAGATTGCAATTTAGTTATTTTAATAATTTTTATAGAAAAAATCATAAACCCCCGGGCCGGTTGGAGTTGCTTGTAAATTCTCTAAACTACCTTTTTCAAATGCATTTTTTGGTTTTCTTTATGCTTGGTGAGCGTCTGTTTGTTTCTGCATTTCAAAAGCGTTTTTGAAAAAAATTAATTTTTTTTATTAATTTTAAATTAATATATTTTTAGCGTTTTCAAATCATTTTGATGTGCTGATGTCAAAAATGATTTTTAACAAATAAAAAAATATCGTTGGTATGTATTTTGACATGAAAAGCAACAGCAACAACAACTACACTTCCAAACAATAAAATAAAAGATAAATTACCAAGAAAACTAATGAAAGGACTCAAGCGTTTGCTAGGAATATAGTTGTGCATATATTTAATATTTAATTTGATGTATGGTATTTTTTAAAAATATTTTTTATTTTTAACATAAACATATTAAAATACTAAATGTTAACATAAAAATATTAAAATACTAAAACAATTATTAATTTAATTTTTTTTTTTAAACCACAATCACACACCCAAAATAAAAGCATATTTGTCTGAACATCTGATTTGAATGCCGCACAGGGTACCAGGAAAGGGCCTCAACGCAAGCAATAATGTTCCAAGATAAGAAGGTTGGCCCAACCTTAATTGTGGTGGCTTTCAGAGGGACCAACCCGTTTGATGCAGATGACTGGACATAAGAAGGTTGACCCAACCTTAATTGTGGTGGCTTTCAGAGGGACCAACCCATTTGATGCAGATGACTGGACCACAGATGTGGATCTCTCGTGGTATGACCTTCAAGGCATTGGTAAGCTCCACCGTGGCTTCATGAAAGCCCTAGGCCTACAAGAGAATGGCTGGCCCAAAGAAATTGAACAAGGCAGTGGCCATTTTTATGCATACTACGAAATTAGACGAATGCTGAGGGACATATTGCGCAAGAATGAGAAGGCAAAATTTATATTAACAGGGCATAGCTTGGGTGGGGCAGTGGCTATACTGTTTATGGGAGTGTTAGCATTACACCAGGAGGCTTGGTTGCTTGAGAGATTGGAAGGGGTTTACACCTTCGGGCAGCCCAGAGTAGGAGATGGACAATTTGGGGAATTTATGGTAGATAAGTTGAAAAGGTATGAAGTAAGGTACCTGAGGCATGTCTACAGTAATGACATAGTGCCTAGATTGCCCTATGATGACAATCTTCTTTTATTCAAGCATTTCGGTCCCTGCATCTACTTCAATAGCTTCTATAAAGGAAAGGTCAGTGCTCTCTCGCTCTCTTGCTTTGCTTGTAAATTCCAACCAGATGACTCTTTTCTTGACTCGATTATGTATCAGCAGAACTCAGTATTCAGTAAGATTGTTGATAAGTCACTAACACAGCCATGAATGATAATTGTGATCGGGACGCAGGTTATGGAAGAAGAGCCGAACAAGAACTACTTCTCTTTGTTGTTGATACTCCCCAAGTACCTCAATGCTGTCTGGGAGCTCATCAGAAGTTTTATAATCCCTTACCTCCAGGGCCAGGACTACAGAGAGAGTTGGTTTATGAGACTGCTAAGGATTGCAGGATTGATAGTTCCAGGAATACCAGAACATATTCTTCAAGATTATGATAATTCTACCCGGTTGGGATCCCTTCAACTCAAGGATTCTCAGCAAGAACTTCACCAAGAGTAAGAACCGTTAAAATGACAACACCAGCCGTAAATAATAACTGACCAAGTCAGCTTTGATTATCGGTTCCTTTGCAGTTTATTTGT
>NW_011502841.1:14084-15912 GCF_000495115.2 Populus euphratica | reverse complement strand
GTGGTGTTTTACGTCTGATTTCTTTCCAGTTTTGGAGGATGGTGTGGCTCTTTTCTTTCCTTCCATAGGGTCAGCTGCTCCCTTTGAAATTTGATACTTCAAGTGCAAAATGATGATATAAAACCATGATAAAAATGCACTTTTAAGTACTAATCAATGGTGTGGCTCTTTTCTTTCCTTCCATAGGGCCAGCTGCTCCCTTTGAAATGAGGCAACAAAAACGTGGTCTTTAGCTCCAATAATCAGAGGCGATGAGAAAGGAAAAACAGCAGAGAAAAAGGGAAAGCAATCAGATGCAGGGTGCAGCTGCAAAGTCTTATTTTCCTTAATCGGTGTGGTAAAAATCCTTTCATTTATGATGATCCACGCCCCCTCTCCAGCTTTCCATATCCTTCTTCAATTGAATCCCTCATTTTAACACTTTTCGATTCAGTCCTGGGTCCCGAAAAAATCCTTCGAATCAGTCCCGCAAACTTGGGTCAAAATCCTGCTTGTGATAGAATCCTCTATTTTCACATCAGAGATTCAAACGTGCAGAGCTTAAGCTTCTGATATCGAAATCCAATGATTCGAAAGCCCAAATTCATATATGCATCCAGTACTATGGCTTTCATGGGGTGTAAAGGCGAGATATGATAGAATCAGGCCACAATCTGGTTGGTCAAAAAGGGTCTCCCGATCTAAATTCAGGAAACTGACAATGCCAAGCATCCTCGACTGAGAGCCTGCCATAAGAACAATGAGCCCTAGGACCCAATCAAGGTGTAGGTCCATTCTTCAACATGTCATGAGTGATAGAATATAATTGGGATGGTCAGATATTGCACGAACCCAAGTCAGAATCAGGGTCTAAGTTGGAAAAAAAATTGCGGCAGCAGTAGAACTAGGTTTTCTAGTGCCACTTTCAAGGGATTTATTTCACCTCACAGCCCATGTAAAAAAAGGGAATGAATTTAGCATTATAAAGAATCTTAATTAGCCTAAGAATCCTGACAATTTCAGTAGCAGTGGGGAAGGATAAAGAGAGCAGGAGATGGCTGAAACAGGGTTCGAAAAAAAATCTTTCTTTCTCCTCCGCTTTTGTCAATTTTCTAGCAAACATGAACTACACTCCTACACTTGGTTCAAAATGGGTATACACCATCTCTAGCATGTGGGGTCCAAAATTGAGTACCAACAGATGCCCCCTCTTTACAATGCTTACGAAGCAAAACTTGTTAAGTGCTTCGCGTAGTAAGTGTTGTAAAGATAAATTGTCTGATCATGCTAAAACTCAGTGCTTTTCCTAAATAATGGTTTTTCTATCAGGTGACCTGCCTATCTAGAAAACTCCATTGTTTTTTTTTTTCATTTTTAGAAATGGTCCAATTATCGGGGGACCTGCTCAACCTAAAATTCTTAGAAAACTCCACACTTCACTAAGAAATAGTCTTAATATTGGGTGAGTGACCCTCCTTAATATTCTTAGAAAAACTCCATGCTTTTTCTAAGAAACGGTTTCAATATTAGGTGACCGGTCCCTCTTAAAATTCTTAGAAAACTCCGTGCTTGTCTAAGAAACGGTTTCAATATCAGGTAATTGGCCCCTCTTAAAATTCTTTAGAAAACTTCACGCTTTTTTGTAAGGAATGGTCTCAGTATCGGGTGACCTGCCCACCTTAAGATTCTTAGAAAACTCCACGCTTTTCTAAGAAACGGTCTCAAAATCGGGTGACCTGACCATCTTAAGATTCTTAGAAAACTCCATGCTTTTCTAAGAAATGCTCTCAATATCAGGCAATCGGCCCTTCTTAAAATTCTTAGAAAACTCCACGCTTTTCTAAGAAAT